>NC_035438.2:110119467-110443613 GCF_002127325.2 Helianthus annuus | reverse complement strand
ATGTCTCAAAATGAAATGATTCAAATAACGCTACGATTTGTAATACCATACAAACACTTATATATAGGAAGTACCAGCGGCGTATCCACCATGCTTGTATCATATTACACACGCTTCGTTACTTAATCACTTACTCAAACCAAACCATCAATGTAAACATGTTAATGTATAAGCCAAATGTCAAGTGTTATTGTGTAAACCATGTCAAATGTTTATGTTCAATGTAAACCATGTAATGTGTATCCCAAAATGTATCATGTATGGTAAGCGAAATGTATCAACTTAAACCATATGTAAAATGCACAAAACAAGTCGTTGAAGTAACACGTGGTTTAAATCAACGTTATGTTCTATGGAAAAATGCATGCTCTATTGATATTAACATTTATGCGGTATTGTAAACTATACATACATCCAAGCCTTGAGACTGTGGCGATAAACCCTTAAACAAATTAAAGGTTCATCTAAGTTATGTATATCGAATTCTGTCACTCCTTCTAGTCCTATCAAACCCAGGACTTCAGGAATGGGAGTTGTCAATTCCTATGGTACCACTACCTACTAACGAACGGCGTAGCTAATGTTAATGAATGTATTGTCCCATGTTAAACAAGCCAAATGTCATAACAAAATGAAGGCATGTGCCCATATGCTGAGTAAACATATGCAGCAGAAATGTTCATGTAAATCAATGTGTCCATATGCTGAGTAAACATATGCAACAGAAATGTTCATGTAAATCAATGTGTCCATATGCTGAGTAAACATAAGCAACAGAAATGTTCATGTAAATCAATGTGTCCATATGCTGAGTAAACATATGCAACAGAAATGTTCATGTAAATCAATGTGTCCATATGCTGAGTAAACATATGCAACAGAAACGTTCATGTAAATCAATGTGTCCATATGCTGAGTAAACATATGCAACAGGAATGTAATGTAAATTAATGTACTAGGTACGCACACAATGGGCATACATAGCATAAAATGTAATGAAATCATGTACTATAATGTACTAATGAGCATAGCAGATATACGATGTGAAAACATGGAAAGCATGAAAGTAACAGATAGGCACATGTGTTTCACCCCAAAACAGTTTGGAAAACAGTAAAAGAGGGGTTCAATGTACTCACCTGAGATTGCTTTGAGTTCTTGTATAATAATCAAACAATGCTAGATCACGGAATATCAAACGGCACCTAATAGGTAGCTATGTTAATATACCGGACCTAAATCGGAAGGATCGAATAGTATGCGGGTTCGTAAACCAAACGAGTATGGAGACTCGTGTAATATGGTTTAACAAAGCCTACATACTAAAATGAAACTTAACCTAGGTGCTTGCGACCCATCACGACCCGTTTAGGTAGCTTATGCTACCTTACGCGTCGTTCGCGTAGAACGCGTCTGGAACGCCTAACATCGTGACCACAAGGCATAACCTTGGAAGGTTATAGCTATGGTCACCTAATGTGTTTGGTCGGATCCTAATGATCGACCAAATGGGTCGGGTTCGAAAGTATAAGCGATGGTTTAGATCGCTTACCTTACGACCCTATATAAGCACTAAACTAAAAGTGACGAGCTAAGCATGTTAGAACATGCTTAACTAAGTTTGAAAACAGGTTTGACATCAAAACAAACGGCTTTGATGCCCACGAGTAGTTTGGTTACAAAATATGCAAGAATGCACATTTTGGCCGAAACTACGACTCGTCACTGAGCCTAGATAACGTGGTGATCAGTAGGTATAGTCACTATGGACTATAACCATCGTGATCACGCTCACGTTATGACATTCCAACTAACTTCGCATCGACCATAAGCTGGTCAATGCAGAAAGTCAACAAACGTCGACTTCCGGACTCGAAAAGCGAATAAAAGAACGAAAGAATACTTACGGAGGGTCCCCGAATGCTAATCTAGACCAAAATAGCTCAGGTATGAAACAATGGTTCCAACTTAGAGCCTTAAGATCAGATTGTGTGGGTTTTGAGCAAAATGGGGGGGGGTATTTATAGGAAAAGTGGAACTGTTAGGATCGTTTTATCGAATATCGTGGCACGATCTTGTGCGTACATGTGTTACATTACTAGATTCACTGAATATGGCCCTTGGCCTTTGATTGGGTGAAAGGGCATTTGGACCTTTCGCCATTTGAAGAGCCAATCAGCATTAAATGTGGGTTCTGCTGTACTGGGGACCATTTACGGACCGTATGGGCTTTGGCTTACGGTCCGTAAGCCCCTAGTTTGGCAGATTTACAGTTTTGGTCCCTGCAACACCAAAACTTGGTATTTGATGCGTTTTTGGCACGTTTAAGCCCCGTTAACCTCATTTCAAAGCTCTAAACTGATGTTAAAGTATAGGGAACTGAAAATGTGCTCAAAAATATGTCGGATGTCGGTTCGTTTGGCCGTACGGTCGCGATGTTCGGTTAATTACGAAGGAATGCGCATAAGCGCGAAAGACGATCCAAATTGCGCGACGAACGGATTTTTCTCACGCCATACACTAAGGCATAATATAAGGATGCTTACATAAATTTTTGGATGTCCGGATGTATTCAAAACGTAATTTATGCGCAAAAGTGCAAACTTGTGCACTTTTTGACACTTTTGGCCCCTGAATGTTCCAAAAGTTTGTTTTAGCATACCAAACTCCTCAAAGCCTATTTCTAAGCTATGTAAAGGATATTTATGGTATGTTTAACTTATGGACATGTTCCGGAATGTTTGTTACAGTTCAAATTGGCATACTTTCGCAGTTTGTCAAGTTTAGTCCCTGTAAGCGAATTAACTTGTTTTTGCCATACCAAAGCCTTCAAAACTTATTTCTAAGTTATGTAAAGGTTATTTAAGGTATGTTGAGTATATGTTGATGATCTGGAGTACTTGTCGCATTAAACTGAGTACGTTTACGCACCAGTTTGCGTATAATTCTCTAGAAAGTGATGTAGAGTTTGAAATTGAACAAAAGTCAAAACATGAAAAATGTAAAACACAACCAAACAAACATTGGGATCAAATAACATTGTTTTATTGATAACTGAACTGTTCACAATGATTACAAGCACAAATGTTACAGCGCTGCCACTTGGCTAGGTCCCGCTTGATTAGGTGTAACTGCTGCGGGTTTCTTTGAAGACTTACGCTTCCTTGATTTTGGTGCAGGCTCGACTTCTACTTCCTTCAGTGACTCTTGAGTGGCTCCATTTTTGAGACAAGACATGGCAATGCCTAGATCCATAGACTTCAGAATCACTTCGCCTATTTGCTGGGCAAATTTGGCTGTTTGCTCGGACATTTGACCGTTGTTGAGGTGAAGAGACATTCTAGAAGGAAATGAAAGATATAGGAAGAAACAAATGAAATATTATCTGATAAACAAGACATAAAGGCAATGCATACGAATTGCGATCATTTGTTTGTTACCTAAGGCAAACAAATGAGAAGGTGACAAACCAAAGCAAGCGGGTCATAATAATGTATCGCTGAAGACATGCTTGCCTATAAGTGAACACTCACCCCAAGAGTTCCCAGGTAAGAGTGACTGGTCCGATACTGCGGATTTGTACGAACACTCTAGCCTTAGACAGAAAACTCAGAGTACATGCATTCACCCTTCCAGTTCGCACGTGTTCACATTATGAGACCCAAACTTTGATGAGATTTTGAAAACTTAGAGGGTTCAAAACCTTATAACGAAGGGTTCAAAACCTAGTAATCAATCATCCTAGAACAGATGATTAGTTTTCAAAGCAGATTTGAAATATATGTTCTTGTTGTGGTTGTCGCCTAAGGATAGGTGACGGTATTATTTTATGACTAAACGCAAGTAAACTTGCATTAGGGTCCTAGGAAGGTTATAGACTAGGTCAAAGCATTACTAATAACCTAATTCCCTATAACCATGAGCTCTGATACCAACATTTCTGTCACACCCTGACCACGTAAACAACAAAATGTGGCGGAATCGTCGGGGAGTGTTGTAACAGAATCATTGTTTAATAACACATGGAAAATTGAAATTTTGTTTTATTGATTAAAGGAGTTAAAATGTCTTAACAAACAAAGAATATAACATAATCAACTAGTCTTGCATCTTTTATTGTCACTAAGGCCCAAGTCCGCCTATGTGTATCTTGATCAATCCTATGTATCATCTCCTGAAACACATGTGAAAATAGGTACGCCAGCATAAAAATGCCGGCGAGTACATAGGTTTTATTGATTTAGGACTCATGACTTATAAGTTTGGAAAAAGTTGTTTAACAAAAGTCAGTCATGATCCTTGTAAAAATGTTTTTTTTTTATAAATCATTTGAAAAACGATGATAGATATGTATATGTAAAAGAATAATGTATGGTTAAATGAATAACGAAGGAAAATGAGTTTGTATATAACAAACAGTTTTGTAAAACATGTCTTGTGAAAAATATGTCATTTGTATAAAATGTATATGTAACACCCGTTCTTATAAATCAAGGTTTAACGTATATTTAGCGAAATAATCATGTAATTAATAATTACATATACATTAGAAATACAGGTTGTTAAAAACTTTTACAATTTAAGTGATATACATAATGTGATTTAATTCGCCGTTTAGAATAACGACAAAATAACGTTGGGGAAGCTTTGTTTAACGTGTGTTCGGTTCTTGTTCGATGCTTGATCTTCATCCGGGACTCTCGACATTCACCTGTGATCAAAACCAACTTAAAGGTTCGTTTTGATAATTAAATAACTAATACAACGAGGAAATTAGGAAAATCCAACATTTATATCTTGATCCCAACACAATAACTCATTTCTGGCCTCCACCGTAACTTACGGTGACACCGTAAGTTACGGTGGCCCCTGTGTTAATATTTCCCTACCGTACATCAGTAGGCTAGCACCGTAACCAATTCAGCTCCACCGTAACTTACGGTGGCACCGTAAGTTACGGTGGCACCTGCATCCAACCTTTCCATTTTTTGCCACTATTTGACACAAAACTTTCGTATCTTTCAATCCGCTTGTCCGTTTTACGCGATTCTTTCTCCTACGCACTCGTAATTTAATTCTCCATCGAATGGAGTTAAAATCTAACGTCTCACTTCACAAAATTTTAGACTTCAAGCTCTCGGCTTGAAGTCCAATTACGACACTTTTGACCCGTTCACAGTATCCTCTAACAAACTCGTTTGTGGCCTTTGTTTCTTTTGTAAACATTTTATTATGGTTATTTCCTATTGTACAAGGTTCAATTTACGGGTTACTACACATTTTTAACCCGTTTTGCTATTACTTCTATTTTGACCCGTTAAGGGTATTTATGCACTAAGATCCCATATCACCCCTTTTATACTTATCCTAAGAATTTAATCTATCAAATCACTTAATTCCAACAACCTTTAAAGGTCGTTTGCCCGATTTACCCATCAAGGGCATTTTAGTCGACTTTAGCCCCTCATTTACGACGAAGGGCATTTGCTACTAATTTGACTCAAAAAATATATGTTTAACCACAATCTTATTTATACGTACCTGGCTCGAGTCAACCTAATGACCCGTTTCGACTCCTTGCTTTCATTATCGATATTCTTATGGCGACGCAATTACCCAAATTACTATTCGCCCCTGAAAACACATGACTTGACAACCACATTAGTTGATATTGTCAAATGGCGTTGTTCCCACCATTTGACCCGTTCGACCTATATAACCCAACATTTTCATATGTAACAAAACATGGGTTTTTAATTACCAATCACATATCCGACCCATTTCGGATTTTCTCACTAGATCCCTTTCTTTCTAAAGTCAATTTCTTATATACACACACACATATATATATATATATATATATATATATATATATATATATATATATATATATATATATTTTATTTTATTTTTTTTTAAACTCATTCGGCTCACGCTATGGGTGTCCTTTGAAACTGATTTTACTTTAGCCGATACTTGACTAAATTTCCATTTTTTACCCATTTTCCATTACTAGTTACGCTATAAGGTAACTTTAAGAAAAACTCACTAATTCTTAACCAATTCGTGACTAATTTACCATTTTGCCTTTTTCACCATTAATCATGGTTTAAAACATTTTTGTTGGTTCTGACTCATTTCGTTTTGGGTCGGAACCCATGATTCAAACCAAATCCTTTATTGTATTCATCGTTATGAAATAAACACATATACTACAAGTGGGTGTAAGTTTTACTTACCTTTCATCCAAGCAAGTCTTATTCGTTCCTTTATCCCGTTTGATCTTCTCCTCCAAGCTTCACCTAGCTCGTCAAGAGTCAAACTATCATATTACCCATAAAATGGTTAGTTTAGTCATTTCATATTATGGCTACCATTTCCTATGGGGTTTCTTGCATATAATTTACTTAACTAAATCATAGGTCAGTTTTACTTTCTTAATAGTCAAACTACCCATATGTATTATATGCTTTAATCATTCTTTTTCTCATTTTCACAACTTCGCTAACAAGCTTATTTGTAGTTATTTTAAATACTTGAAATAAGCAAAATAACATGCTTAATATTCATGAAACCATTGTTTTATAAACAAGGTAAAGTATGAACAAAAATACAACTTTCCTTGGATTAAGTTCATCAATAAAATGTGCAGCAACTTTACAATGTAGCTGCTGAATCGACTCTTTTGGCCACCTTGCGGTCTTACTTAGCCCTTTGTGATCAAAGATGAAATGAAGAATATTAAAATATCTTTCCATCCCAAAAAGAATCAGCTCAATCCGAGCATCCTAGAATTAATTATGATTTTTTTTTTAAAAATCAGCTCCGAAGTCAAAATGCTTCCAATCAGCTTGCTGTCAAAACAGTTCAGCCGACTTCGGACACTGTTTTGACCCGTTTAACATCAGAATCTAACAAACATGTTCAAACATAAAACGTAGTATGTTTCAATATCTTTCTGAGGCTCAACCTCACAGGTCGTTCCAGTGATTTTATATGATTTTTTTAAAACTGCAGCCCAATAATTTTTAATCCCAATCAGCTTTGTTATAATTTTCTTATTAAAGCATTTCATCAAGCACCTTGTGTGCAACACGAAACATCCAATTTCTCCAGCCCATTTAAGTGTTCTAAATCCTTAAATTCTCGCAATATTTAACAAGTAGTAACATCAAACCTCAAATCTAACTTCAGGGAGTTCTATTAACACAATTTAACCATTAATTTTATATGATTTTTTTAAAACTGCAGCCCAATAATTTTTAATCCCAATCAGCTTTGTTATAATTTTCTTATTCAAGCATTTCATCAAGCACCTTGTGTGCAACACGAAACATCCAATTTCTCCAGCCCATTTAAGTGTTCTAAATCCTTAAATTCTCGCAATATTTAACAAGTAGTAACATCAAACCTCAAATCTAACTTCAGGGAGTTCTATTAACACAATTTAACCATTAAGATTCTAGTGTTCATCATATTTCTACAAAACCCATTTAGCACATAATCGGGTGATCATGAATTCACAATTAGGAACATCAATTCAACAAGTAAATGACTAGGGTTTACTCCTAGACATAAAATCATTCCTAATTTCATCATATAACGAACATGCAACCATCAATTTTCAGATTTCTAAGTTTACCTAGAAATCCAACTAGAGATTCTTCATAAAATTTACATACCTTATGACTCCCCTTTCAATGGAGATCACGAATTTGTAATCATGCAGACGATTCGGGCTTGATTTGAGCTTCAATTTGAAGGATTTTGTGAGAATTAGGGTTTGTGGAGAAACCCCTGGTCGCCCCCTCCTGGTTCTGTTCGATCCATACACACAAGTGTGTGCTATTATATTTTTTTTGTTTTAATTAAAAACTAGTTTGCTTTTTAACACCTTTGGCCCCTCAATTATTGTCAGGTTCTTACTTTAGGTGTTTTTAACCCACTCACATACCATTATGAGACTTTTAATTAACTAGGTTGATTATTCCTAGTTAACTTAGTTAGTTCCGGAAGTTGTAACCCGTTTATTTTATGTCCCGTTAACTCGGGTCCCTTTTTATAAACTTTGTCTTCTCAAAGTATTTATCCTCTTTCCAGTTAATATTAAGTTTATTTATTTAAATTCCTAATACTTACCGGGTTAATTTTTACCACTAAAGGTATTTTACCCGTCATTACTAGTAACGCGGTTTGATTACCAAACCCGTTTTTGGGGTGTTACAAGTCTACCCCCCTTAGAGAGGTTTCGTCCTCGAAACCTTATTTACATAGTTCCTTTAATTTGGATTAAAGGAACTTAGTTTCGTTTTTCAAGACATTCATTCATTCCTTTTGATCTAACGTTTCCATTTATATTGACGTGTAAATCTTTCGTGTGTAAGGCCTCGTAGGCCGTTACTTTTCAGCTTATATCATTATCTTTATTGTTTATTCATTTTGGCGGTTAGACTTGTTAGTCACCGGTTACTTCATACCCCGTCACCCGGGTATGCTATTTTGCCATCTCCGTCTTATGTGTGTTTAAAATTCTCTAAGTCACCCCGTACCACTTACGTTTTGTTATAACGTTACTTTTGACTAAAGACTACATTCTTAGTTTACGTTTCCTCTTTGTCTTACATCTTTCTCTCATTTCTAGGAATGTTACTTCCGAGAATCTAATCCTTTCTGTTATTTTTTTAATGCGGGGGAATTTCAACTAGTTCCCACGCTTAACCCAAATAACCCTTAGGTTCCTTCACTTAGTCTCGTAGACTATCTCTTTAGATTTCCACCTCTTTAAGGTGTGACTCAACAATTCTTTCCTTTCTATTTGTGACCCCAAAGGTCTTCTTAGTCCCATAGACCTTAGCATTACTTTCAATCCTGTAGGTTATGATGATCCCGTAGATCATCTTTTACCCGAGTCTTTATTCAATTGTATATTTATACTCATGGTGTCAGGGTGTCCTTTTTATATTCAGAATCATTTATTTTCGCTTTTGTATTTCCTCTGACCTTGACCGTAGTCTAAGGCTATATTTGTTCTCTTTCGAATTTGTTCTTTTCCGACTTTATGATTTCTAACGTTATTTACACGTCGGTTTATCATGTGCTTACCGTTACCCGGTTCTTACTTATACTTCTTTGCGAAACGTTACCTAGGTTCCTTATCTTAATGTTTTTAACGTTCTTGTTTCGCTAATTCGCGTTTTTCCCATCTACGTTACCATGCGTTATTCTTAATTTAACTTGTTCGACTTGTTCATGTGAAATTTCATCACTTGTGAACTTCAAACTCCTAGCGTCATTTACATGTCGGTTTGTCTTACGCTTACCATTACACGGTTCATACTTATACTCCTTTACAACCCATTACTCGGGTCCTTCTATCTTATTGTTTTTAGCTTTCCGGTTTCACCGGTTTGCGTTTTCCTATTATATTAAGCGTTATTCCTTAATTGACTCGTTTGACTCATTTTGGGTGAATTTTCATCACTTAAGAATGTCAAACTTCATTCTTTATTTGACCCGTCCAACTTTGAAATGGTTGAACGTAATTACCAAAATTTATGTTTGCGAAAATTCTCGTCATCTTTTAGTCATGACTCATTTTCCGAGTCTTTTGACTTTCTATTTCGCGTTCCTGCTTCTCAGCCTACGCATGCGTTTAAACCCTTACCCACCAACCGGGTGTTTTACCGAAGTCGTTATTATTGCAACCCTTACGGTATGCATTATGACTTCGTTTCGCGTTTATATTCCGACTTTGTCCTTAAGTTTGACGTTTTACAAAAACGACTCATTAAGGGACATATCTGCATTTTCCGGGTTCGAGTGCAAGTACACCCCCTCCCAATACTTGTCTAAATCATTTTTCATGTTTGCGTTTTCCGGGTTCGAGTGTAAATACACTCCCTCCCAATTCTTGTCTAAATCATTTTACATGCTTGCGTTTTCCGGGTTCGAGTGTAAGTACACTCCCTCCCAATTCTTGTCTAAATCATTTTACATGCTTGCGTTTTCCGGGTTCGAGTGTAAGTACACTCCCTCCCAATTCTTGTCTAAATCATTTTACATGTTTCTTTGTCCCTTCACTCGAGCTCATTATCCTAATGTAATATGCTTCCGTCACTCGGTTGTGCGTTTACATTATTATCAAATATTTTGCTTATCTGATTCATTTGGGTACTTTTTAATTAGTCCCATTCACCCCGCCCTTACTACATCGGATGTAAACGTGTCCGCCATAAGAAGTTCATGGTACCATATGCCACTACTTACTTGGCCAGAGTAAGCGATTAACACATGACATACATGACCTTTTTATAGTTTTCACATCACGCCCTATGTAAGTAACGCCTCTATTTGTTTCTCTTGGAAACAATATCCAGAATACATTTTCTATTCGGGTTTTTTTTCTACATATGCAACTTTCAATTTCTACGTATTTGTTGCATAATACTATTTGTGCGATTATTTAAAATGTGCACCTGGTAATGTTTGCCCCGACGGGCGTTCCTTGCCATTAACCTTGTTCGCGGTCGTTACGCGATTTAGTCCTCGGTGAGCATGCTCCTCTTGTCATACTTCAGACCGTTCCATCATCATATCCACAATTTGTTTGACTCTCGTCGTCTTCAAACGCGAGTGTCCTTCAATTAAAACATTCACAAAAGTTAGTAACGACAACTTCAATAATCGCCCGTATTATAATACAAGGCTTTTTCTACTATACGCGTCAACGCGCGTATTTTCGTCAACTATATCAATCATTTTAATTGGGGTAACGTGTACCACACGATAGCCCTATGTGATGTTTACAAGACTTTAGCATACTAAACTATTAACATACACGTACCTACCGGATTTGCGATCAAGCCTTGAACCGAACACTTTATTTTTTTCACCTTGAGCTCTGATTACCAACTTGTAACACCCGTTCTTATAAATCAAGGTTTAACGTATATTTAGCGAAATAATCATGTAATTAATAATTACATATACATTAGAAATACGGGTTGTTAAAAACTTTTACAATTTAAGTGATATACATAATGTGATTTAATTCGCCGTTTAGAATAACGACAAAATAACGTTGCGGAAGCTTTGTTTAACGTGTGTTCGGTTCTTGTTCGATGCTTGATCTTCATCCGGGACTCTCGACATTCACCTGTGATCAAAACCAACTTAAAGGTTAGTTTTGATAATTAAATAACTAATACAACGAGGAAATTAGGAAAATCCAACATTTATATCTTGATCCCAACACAATAACTCATTTCTGGCCTCCACCGTAACTTACGGTGACACCGTAAGTTACGGTGGCCCCTGTGTTAACATTTCCCTACCGTACATCAGTAGGCTAGCACCGTAACCAATTCAGCTCCACCGTAACTTACGGTGGCACCGTAAGTTACGGTGGCACCTGCATCCAACCTTTCCATTTTTTGCCACTATTTGACACAAAACTTTCGTATCTTTCAATCCGCTTGTCCGTTTTACACGATTCTTTCTCCTACGCACTCGTAATTTAATTCTCCATCGAATGGAGTTAAAATCTAACGTCTCACTTCACAAAATTTTAGACTTCAAGCTCTCGGCTTGAAGTCCAATTACGACACTTTTGACAAGTTCACAGTATCCTCTAACAAACTCGTTTGTGGCCTTTGTTTCTTTTGTAAACATTTTATTATGGTTATTTCCTATTGTACAAGGTTCAATTTACGGGTTACTACACATTTTTAACCCGTTTTGCTATTACCTCTATTTTGACCCGTTAAGGGTATTTATGCACTAAGATCCCATATCATCCCTTTTATACTTATCCTAAGAATTTAATCTATCAAATCACTTAATTCCAACAACCTTTAAAGGTCGTTTGCCCGATTTACCCATCAAGGGCATTTTAGTCGACTTTAGCCCCTCATTTACGACGAAGGGCATTTGCTACTAATTTGACTCAAAAAATATATGTTTAACCACAATCTTATTTATACGTACCTGGCTCGAGTCAACCTAATGATCCGTTTCGACTCCTTGCTTTCATTATCGATATTCTTATGGCGACGCAATTACCCAAATTACTATTCGCCCCTGAAAACACATGACTTGACAACCACATTAGTTGATATTGTCAAATGGCGTTGTTCCCACCATTTGACCCGTTCGACCTATATAACCCAACATTTTCATATGTAACAAAACATGGGTTTTTAATTACCAATCACATATCCGACCCATTTCGGATTTTCTCACTAGATCCCTTTCTTTCTAAAGTCAATTTCTTATATACACACACACACACACACACATATATATATATATATATATTTAAACTCATTCGGCTCACGCTATGGGTGTCCTTTGAAACTGATTTTACTTTAGCCGATACTTGACTAAATTTCCATTTTTTACCCATTTTCCATTACTAGTTACGCTATAAGGTAACTTTAAGAAAAACTCACTAATTCTTAACCAATTCGTGACTAATTTACCATTTTGCCTTTTTCACCATTAATCATGGTTTAAAACATTTTTGTTGGTTCTGACTCATTTCGTTTTGGGTCGGAACCCATGATTCAAACCAAATCCTTTATTGTATTCATCGTTATGAAATAAACACATATACTACAAGTGGGTGTAGTTTTACTTACCTTTCATCCAAGCAAGTCTTATTCGTTCCTTTATCCCGTTTGATCTTCTCCTCCAAGCTTCACCTAGCTCGTCAAGAGTCAAACTATCATATTACCCGTAAAATGGTTAGTTTAGTCATTTCATATTATGGCTACCATTTCCTATGGGGTTTCTTGCATATAATTTACTTAACTAAATCATAGGTCAGTTTTACTTTCTTAATAGTCAAACTACCCATATGTATTATATGCTTTAATCATTCTTTTTCTCATTTTCACAACTTCGCTGACAAGCTTATTTGTAGTTATTTTAAATACTTGAAATAAGCAAAATAACATGCTTAATATTCATGAAACCATTGTTTTATAAACAAGGTAAAGTATGAACAAAAATACAACTTTCCTTGGATTAAGTTCATCAATAAAATGTGCAGCAACTTTACAATGTAGCTGCTGAATCGACTCTTTTGGCCACTTTGCGTTCTTATTTAGCCCTTTGTGATCAAAGATGAAATGAAGAATATTAAAATATCTTTCCATCCCAAAAAGAATCAGCTCAATCCGAGCATCCTAGAATTAATTATGATTTTTTTTTAAAAATCAGCTCCGAAGTCAAAATGCTTCCAATCAGCTTGTTGTCAAAACAGTTCAGCCGACTTCGGACACTGTTTTGACCCGTTTAACATCAGAATCTAACAAACATGTTCAAACATAAAACGTAGTATGTTTCAATAGCTTTCTGAGCATATAAGGCTCAACCTCACAGGTCGTTCCAGTGATTTTATATGATTTTTTTTAAAACTGCAGCCCAATAATTTTTAATCCCAATCAGCTTTGTTATAATTTTCTTATTCAAGCATTTCATCAAGCACCTTGTGTGCAACACGAAACATCCAATTTCTCCAGCCCATTTAAGTGTTCTAAATCCTTAAATTCTCGCAATATTTAACAAGTAGTAACATCAAACCTCAAATCTAACTTCAGGGAGTTCTATTAACACAATTTAACCATTAAGATTCTAGTGTTCATCATATTTCTACAAAACCCATTTAGCACATAATCGGGTGATCATGAATTCACAATTAGGAACATCAATTCAACAAGTAAATGACTAGGGTTTACTCCTAGACATAAAATCATTCCTAATTTCATCATATAACGAACATGCAACCATCAATTTTCAGATTTCTAAGTTTACCTAGAAATCCAACTAGAGATTCTTCATAAAATTTACATACCTTATGACTCCCCTTTCAATGGAGATCACGAATTTGTAATCATGCAGACGATTCGGGCTTGATTTGAGCTTCAATTTGAAGGATTTTGTGAGAATTAGGGTTTGTGGAGAAACCCCTGGTCGCCCCCTCCTGGTTCTGTTCGATCCATACACACAAGTGTGTGTTATTATATATTTTTTTTTGTTTTAATTAAAAACTAGTTTGCTTTTTAACACCTTTGGCCCCTCAATTATTGTCAGGTTCTTACTTTAGGTGTTTTTAACCCACTCACATACCATTATGAGACTTTTAATTAACTAGGTTGATTATTCCTAGTTAACTTAGTTAGTTCCGAAAGTTGTAACCCGTTTATTTTATGTCCCGTTAACTCGGGTCCCTTTTTATAAACTTTGTCTTCTCAAAGTATTTATCCTCTTTCCAGTTAATATTAAGTTTATTTATTTAAATTCCTAATACTTACCGGGTTAATTTTTACCACTAAAGGTATTTTACCCGTCATTACTAGTAACGCGGTTTGATTACCAAACCCGTTTTTGGGGTGTTACAGTATAAGTCCAAATTGAAGGACTTATGTAACGCTACGATATGTAATATAATATAAGCACTTATATATAGGAAGTACCAGCGGCGTATCCACCATGCTTGTATCATATTACACACATCTCGTTACTTAAATCACTTACCCAAACAAACCACCAATGTAAATTGCCCATGTCTAAACCAATTGTCAAATGTCATTGTGAAAACCATGTCAAAAATGTCTATGTCAAATGTCAATTATGTATTGTGTAAACAAAATGTCATGTATGGCAAGTGAAATATGTATCACTAAACCATAGGTGAAAATACACAAAACAAAGTATTGAAGTAAAAATTGGTTTAAATCAAAGTTATGTTTTGTGGAAATGCATGCTATACTGATACAAACACTTATGCGGTATGTTAAACGCATACATTAAAGCCTTGAGACAGACGGATAACCTTAAGTAAAGGTTATCAATGTGAAATGTTTTCGGATTCAGTCATTCCTTTCATCCAAACCAACGCAGGATGTCAGGAACGGGATTTGTCAAGTCCTATGGTACCATTACTTACTACCGAGTGGCGTAGCTAATGTTAATGAATGTATATAAGTCCCGTTTTTACAAACCAAATGTTATACCGAATGTAAGCATGTGATGTGATGTGAATGTACTAAGTATGGACTAAATGAACATACATAGCATGAAAAGGTAAATGTAAATCAAATGTACTAAGTATGCTAAGTTAACATACAAAGCAGAAAAGTCATGTAAAACAATGTGCTAGCATGTTAAGTAAACATACATAGCAAAAGAAATGTAATGTAAAACAATGTGCTAGCATGCTAAGTAAACATACATAGCAAAACATAATGAAATCATGTACTAATAGTATACTAATGAAAATAGCAAGTATATGATATGAAAACATGGAAAACGTGAAAGTAACAAGTAGGCACATGTGTTTCACCCCAAAATAGTTTGAAAACAGTAAAAGAGGGGACTATGTACTCACTTGAGGGTGCTTAGAAGTCTTGAACAACAACCAAGCAAAGCTAGAGGGATCACGGAAATCAAACGGCACCCTATATAGATAACTACATAAATAACCGGACCTAAATCGGGAGATTGGATAGTATGTGGTTTTGTAAACGAAATGAGTATGGGAACTCATATGATATGGTTCAACAAAGCCTACATACTAAAATGAAACCTAACCTAAGTGCTTTTGACCCGTTATGACCCGTTTAGGTAGCTTATGCCACTTTAACGCGTCGTTCGCGTAAACGCGTTCGGACCGCCTAACTAGTCCTATGACAAGTAGAATATGCCTTAACATGTCTAATATAGTTGCCTAATCAGTTTAGATGTCAAAATTTAGGTCACATATGCTTAAAATGAATTTATGCGTAAAAAAGGTATTTTGGTAATTTACCTAAGGCATAAGAACTACTTATCATACAACTACTTAAACGACGTGACCATAAGGCATAACATCGGAAGGTTATTCCCTATACAACTATGGTCACCTAATGTGTTTGGTCGGATCCTAATGATCGGCCAAACGGGTCGGGTTCGAAAGTATAAGCGATTGTTTAGATCGCTTACCTTTACGACCCTAGACAAGCACAAATCTAAAAGCGACGAGCTAAACATGCTAGAACATGTTTAGTAAAGTTAGAAAACAGGTTTGGTATTAAAACAAACGGTTTTAATACCCTAGAGTAGTTTGGTTACAAAATACGCGAGGAAACGCATTTTGGCCGAAACTACGACTCGTCACTGAGCCTAGATAACGTGGAAATCAGTGGGTATAGTCATTAGGGACCATAACCATCGTGATTACGCTCACGTTATGAAGTTCAAACGAACTTCTCGTTGACCATAAACTGATCAATGCAAAAAGTCAAACGCAGTTTGACTTTAACGCTAAAACGAACGATAAACGCGAAAGAATACTTACCGAAGGTCCCCGCAAGATTCAAACCCGATTCACTCTCAGGTAGGAAGCATATACTTCCACTTAGAGAGTGTAGAATCAGATTCAAATGTGAGGAAGAATGAAATGGGTGTGGGGTATTTATAGATTTCATGGAACCGTTA
This sequence comes from Helianthus annuus, assembly GCF_002127325.2. Classification (NCBI taxonomy): domain Eukaryota; kingdom Viridiplantae; phylum Streptophyta; class Magnoliopsida; order Asterales; family Asteraceae; genus Helianthus; species Helianthus annuus. Next base: position 110,427,134 of record NC_035438.2, on the reverse strand, counting down.
AGATCGTTCGTCGTAAAACGTGATTTAATCTCAACCGTACACATGTGCCCATGGTTTTGTAAAACCATGGGAGCCCCTAATATGAGCCCATAGAATTGTAATAACCATTAAATATCAGCCCATGGTATTGCAAAACCATATGTTTAAAACCATCAAATCTCAAAAGTGGACAAAGTTCAATGTATCTGCCAGAAATTTCAAAAATGATCCCTGCACTTGTAAAACTTGATTGTTTTGCACTTTTAAGCCCTGTTAACCCCATTTCATGGCTCTAAAATAAAGTTAAAGTATAGGGAACTTAAAATATGCTCAAAAACATCTTGGATGTCGGTTTGTTTGGTCGTACGGTTGCGTTGTTCGGTTAATTACGACCGAAATCGTAATGAACGCAAAAACGATCCAAATTACGCGACGAATGGAATTTTATTATGCCAATCACTAAAATAAAATATTTTAATGATTACATAAATTTTTGGATGTCCGGATATATTCAGGATGAAAGATATGCGCGAAAATGCAAACTTATGCACTTTTGACGCTTTTAGTCTCTATTGATCAAATAAGTTTATTTTAGCATATCGAACCCTTCAAAGCCTATTTCTAAGCTATGTAAAGGATATTTAGGGTATGTTTAACTTATGATCAAGTTCCAGAATGTTCGTTACAGTACGAATCGACATACTTTCACAATTTGTCGAATTTAGTCCCTATAAGCGAATAAACTTGATTTCGGCACACCAAACCTTCCAAAACTTATTTCTAAGTTATGTAAAGGTTATTTAAGGTATGTTAAGCCTATTTCACTATTCCAGAGTGTTTGTTGCATTAAACTGGTTATTTTTACGCATCAGATCGCGTATAACCTTCCAGAAAACGATTTATAGCCCGAAATCGATCAAGAATTTATATGTGCAAACGATATACATATTTATACAAATCCCAAGTATGAAATACAATATTTCATTGGTTTGGTATTTGTTTGATGGCTGAAGTGACACAGGTGTCACAATGTCGTGATACAATCTCATCAACATAAATCTTTGCAAGTTTATCAGCAGATAGATCCTCGCGAATTGCAATAAAATGAGCTGACTTCGTTAATCGATCGATGACAACCCAAATAGCATCGTGACCTTTAGAAGTACGCGGTAATTTAGTGATGAGATCCATAGCAATGTTCTCCCACTTCCAAACCGGTATCTCTGGTTGTACAAGCAAACCAGAAAGTCGTTGATGTTTAGCCTTGACTTTGAGACAAGTTAGGCATTTCGATACATACAAGGCAACATCTTTCTTCATACCAGGACACCAAAACTTAGTTCGAAGATCCTTGTACATTTTATCAGCACCAGGATGGATAGAATATCGAGACTTGTGAGATTCATCCATCACTAAAGTGCGAAGATCGTCTTGTTTCGGAATCCACAGACGATCCTTAAAATAGAGCAAACCATCGTCCTTCACTTCGAGTTTAAGCTCAAGTTGATGTGGTAATTCCTTACCTATCAAATTTTGTGAAACACAAAATTGCTGAGCTTGAAGAACACGAGTTTGAATATCAGATAGAGTTCGAATAGAATGAAGCTTGACTCGCTCCTTTCGACCAAGCGCATCGGCTACGACATTCGCCTTACCAGGATGGTAGCGAATCTCGCAATCGTAATCGCATAAGAGTTCAACCCAACGTCGTTGCCTCATGTTTAGCTCCTTCTGATTAAGAATATGCTGGAGACTTTTATGGTCTGTGAAAACCACACACCTCGTACCATAAAGATAGTGTCTCCAGATTTTGAGAGCAAAAACTACAGCACCTAACTCAAGATCATGAGTTGTGTAGTTCTTCTCGTGAACTTTCAATTGTCTAGACGCATATGCTATAACTTTGCCTCGTTGCATGAGAACACAACCAAGGCCTAAGTTAGATGCATCGCAGTAGACAACGAAATCATCGCTTCCCTCGGGCAAAGATAGAATAGGAGCGTTACAGAGCTTCTGTTTCAGCGTTTGGAAAGCTTCTTCTTGCTTGGGTCCCCACTCAAAAGGCTTATTCTTCTGAGTCAAAGCAGTGAGTGGAACCGCAATCTTAGAGAAGTTCGCAATGAAACGACGATAATACCCAGCAAGTCCGAGAAAAGAACTGTAGGATCGATTGCTGACCCGAACGAGTCGATCAGAGGTTAATTCTTGCAATTCAGATGCGGAATTATAAGAAAAGCAAGTAGATATAGCTTGTTCTTCCTTCTAACTATCTTTTGTATTGATTAGACACGATTTACAGCTCAAACGTCACACCGGCAGAACTTCTGCGTGGAAAACAAGGTCTCTCCTGAATGAATCGCTCATAGCCTATTTATAGGATTCTGGGGCCGCTCATGTGGTCAAGAGACACATGAGCGGTCCAGGCTTTGACACATAAGCGACCCATAATGTGTCGAATAAGCGATCCACACATCTAATGACCATATAAGCGATCCTAAGACCTAAAACCTATACAGACTTCCATTTTCTCGTATTTCGAGCCCTATGCTATACAATATGATATAAGACTTGATCCTAGACACCTAGACGGAATCAACAGATGTAGTGCACCAACAGACTCCCCCTCAGATGTTGATGGAGTCGCCAACACACCTTGACTGTAAACTTGTGTTTTCTCATCTGCAGTCTAGATCAGTCTCTGAGCTTTCTCTTCTTTCAATCTACAGACTCCCCCTCTCGATTTACTGGCATTCTTTTATTCTTCAGTAACATCTTCAGGATCTTTGTCTGGCATTCAAACACTCTAATTCTCTTGATCAGATCTCTTGATTCCTTAAGTTCATCAGCATCATCAGTTTGTCATGATCTTCAGAATCAGAATCTGATCTTCACAGACTTTTAGAATCAAATATCCTGGCTCTATCAAAAATCTTTAGCTTTAATTTCTGAGATCGAAACCTGGCTACCTGCACAATCTTAACCCAGAAATAAATTTTCTAATTTTATCACATATCAGATACCTCTGCACCAACATATGACTCCCCTCAAAAAAATCTATGATGAACCACTTGAAGAAGGTTAGATTTAACGAAAACAGTTAGATTTACACAAACACTCCCCCTCAAATTCTGTTCATCATGTTTAGCATTCGGAATTTTGAAAATCAGATTTCCAATATCAGTTGTCGAAAATCTTTTTGACTTTTTCAAAAATTATGCTAAAACACACACAAAATCTTTTTGGATTTTCTGAGAGACATTTGTTGACACCACATGCAGATAAAACATAAAGAAATGCAATATTTACATACACTGTTTTTGTGAGTTTGTGCAAGAGGATCATATCAGTTATGAAACATATCACAAACACCGTTAAGCTTGATTACATGATAAGTTTTAAACAATTTACCTAGATTGTCAGTATATTTGTCCATTTCAATCTTCACACAAATTTCAATCGATTCGAGATACGATATTAATGTTTTAGAGACTTAAACTTAATTGTGTATCACTCCACTTGAATATACTCCCGTATCCAGATCCCAAATATTCAGTCTTACAGGTGAGTATACCACAGCTGATATCTGTAAAGGGGTTAGGTGCGAAACCGTGAGAGCTCAGGTCAGAACTTCCGTTCAGCAGAGAGATGACGGCTCGACTTTTGGTGGGTCCCCTTTAGAGGATCTTTTTGCATTTCAACAGCAGCGACTATCAATTTTATTGTTTCATCAGCATGCTGAGGGCGGCGCTTTTTCAAGCATTTGTAGAAAGTATTATCCGGGGACTAGGTCAGTACTTCCATACAGAAGAAGTCCCGGGATAATACCCCAGATATCACTGAGTATAAAGACCTAGTATCTCAGAATACGGGACCTTTCAAACAAGATTTCGGGGGTTACCCATATATCCAAGAATAGTTACCCACGAATTAAGCAAGTTTGATTTAGGTTTATATCTCGTTTCAATTTACTAAATGTGTGAAAATCTACTGACACATCCGCAGTAAGATTGTTTAACACTTTTTTAGACTTTACATTTCTTTAGCATGCCGTGATAGTCCACTGATGTACTATCATTTCCTCTTTTTCGCAACAAAACTCATTTTTGAATTTTATCATGTTTTTGGCTTTTTCAAATTTTCAAATGTTTTTGGATTTTCTGAAATTTCCCTACTCCCCCTAAAATGCAAACACATTTTAAAGAAAATTTGAAAACTTCTAGATATTTGACCTACTAAAAATATAAAAAAAAACAACAACAAACTGTATAGAAACTTGACAACTGACACTGAATCACATCAAATCGCCATCCACTAGACATAAACAATCTGAACTCCCCCTATCACAAATCATTTTCTCATTTAGATTTCAAAACACTTAAGTTTATTTTAATCAAAATGATTTTTCCGGAAAATGAATTTGTGTTGATAACAACCACTTATAGGTTTATCAATTTTAAAAACGGGGATGTGGTTCATCATCTTGTCTATCTTTTGCCATGAATAGTAAATCAAGTACAATTTAATGTCCCTGATTTACCATTTGCATCTAAGAACCTTCTGTACCACTTGTAAATGTACTTCAAAGAATACACTCAAAATTTAACCACAAATACCACTTGTGGGATCAAGATTACCACTTGTAGATACCCAAAAACTACCAATTGTAGGAATATTACATCTACATCACCATTTTACTAATCAAAATGCCGATTCCTGCTTCGCAATTAACCACCTGGAAGCTCCGGCGTAGTCCTTTTACCTGCAAAACATTCAAACATTAATCACAAATCATCAAACAAACATATCATAAACTAGAATGATGTCGATTCCTGATCCACGATATAAACTTGGGATCTCCGACATAGTCCTTTGACTATTCTGGGAAACAGACTTCCCTCCAAGTCTTCTCAGACTTGAGGACTTTCAACTCTTCAGCTGTAGGGTTGTATGTCACCTTTTTAGTTGCGTAAAAGTCTTTTACCCCTTTAGCTTTACCACTCAACATTTTCCCAAATATCTTCTTAACATTCCCATTGAATGTTTTCTCGACATCAAATTCTTTTTCATCATCATAAAATTGATTTGAAATTTCAATTTTTCCAATTTTCTTTTTAACCTCCTCAAACTTTAATGATGGAAGAACATCATCATTTTCTGGAATTTTCTTCACAACTTGTGGCTCTTCTGGCTTTGTGGAACCAGATTCATCGCCGACTTTCACTTCATCCTTCTTCGCAACCCAGACCTGGTTGTCATTTCCTTGTCTTTTGTAAAATTTTGTCTTTTTCTTTGAACATTCTCCAACTTCGTTTTTCGAATTTTTAAAAATTTTGGATTTTTTAGATTTTTCTACAACTTTGTCTTTCATCTTCTGAGAAGCTCCCTGTTTTGCTTTGATATCTTTCGAACAATCCGATGCAATGTGACCAGCTTCATTGCATTTCAAACAGGTTTGAGTATTTCTCGGATGAAATACTCCAGTTCCATTCTTTCTCTTTTCAGCAAGAAACTCTTTGTTAGTTTGTCTCCAAAATGGTTTCTGCTGTTCATCTTCCGAGCTTCCACCTGTCACAAATTCAGTGTTTGATTTAAAATTTTTCTCATTTTTGTAATTTTCTGATGGAACAAAACCTAAACCTTTCTTTTTGTAGCTACGATTTTGGTTAGGTTTCTTTGAAAAACCAGGACCAGAATTGTAACTTTTTTTCTTGCTTAGACGTTGTTGAACTCTAGACGTATATTTTTTAGGTTTATCAAAATTTTTCAAAACTTTTAATTCAGGAATATTAACCTCTATTAGTTTAAAAGTTTTGTTGATTAATTCCGTTTTGATACTCATTATCGGAAACTCTTTGTTGTAATATAATTTGTCAGAACCATTCAAAGTATAAACAACTTCGAATGTTTCATCATCCAAATCTGCCTTTGATAACAAAAATTGTTTACTATAAGACCGTTTAACCGACGAATTTTGACTGTTGACAGACGACTTTGGCTTTTCAGACTCCGATTTTGACTCTGTCTCCTCATCAGTATCCAACACTTGATCGACCACCTTTTTGACTAATTCAGACTCATGATCAGTATCGGATGAGGTAAACGTCACATCAATGTTTTCTGGTAAGACGTCAGTTGTATCGGTTTTAAGCTGTATATTGACTGCTTTTGCAAGTTGTTCCTCATTTGGTTTCCTAGGTGAATACCCATCCCAAATTGGAGGCAGACACTTGTTATAGCTAATGGTCGGTTTCTTACCACAATCTTTCTTTTCTTTCGGCTTCTCAGCTTGAAAAGCTTCCATACCTGCAACAGTTGGGTAAACACGATCAATAACATAATCAGAGGTAGAATAACTCAATAATAACCTCCTAATCCTCTCATTTTCAATCTTTTCAGTTTCCAACTCTTGCTTCCATTTTGCACTTTCTTCAATGTAGAAATTTATAGCTTTTTGCTTCGACATTAAAGTTGCATTCATCATCGTCAGCGCCTGTTCTCTTTCTGTGTTTGTCTTTTGGAGACCAGTTACTGTTTTGTTCAACACATCATACGATTCCTTCACATAATTAAGATTGAACAATAACTGCTCTTTCTTTTTCTCGTACTCAGCTATGATGTCGTCTTTTGCTGCACACTCTTTGCAGGCTTCCAAACACTTCTCACAGGGCTTGATGACTTCAACAATTTTTTCAACTTCGACTGTTTTCACAACTTCAATCACTTTTTCTACTTCTTTCACAACCTCACCAATCTTCTCAGCCACATTTTCAGAATTCTGAACATCACTTTCAGATTCAGATTGTTGTTCTTTAGCAGCTTGTTTCTCTTTTAGCTTCTCCATTTTTTCTGCAAAATAAAAATGAAAACTTTCAGGAGACATATGAGATTTTGCAATATTTACATGTTTCTCTTCCTCATCATCACTGCTGCCGTGATCAGGTGATTGATCAAAATGTACAGACTTATCAGAATCACCATCTGATATATCAGAATCCGATGGTGTTTTGTCAAATACAACATCCTGTTCTTGAACAGTTTCATCTGAATTATCTGAAACATCCCCAGAGTGTTCTGAGAGTCTATCAGTACTATCTGAACTTTCATCAGTTGACACAGATTTTTCATCTCCACTTGATACATTCTCTCCAATAGATCTCATCCAAGTAGCAAACAAATTTGGCTCTCGGACGATCTTTGCAATGAAAGCTTTAAAACCTCCCTTTTCATCCACGAACATATCCCAACTGAAACCTTCTTGTAGTTTCTCATCATCTTGATCGATAACACGTTCTGCTGTTGCTTCAGATGATATGTAATCACTCCAGCTAAAATCTACAACACAAGCTCTTTTGGAATCTTCAATCTTTCTCCCATGAGCTGTCTGAGGTTCTTGGGATTGACCAACTTGTTGATAGATTGCTTTGCGGTAGTAATCATCTTTCCCGAATGGATTTTGTGCTCCGCTAGCTTCTCTTCCTTTGCACTCCCGCTTGAAATGGCCCTTCTCCCTGCATCGAAAACAAGTAACTTTAGATTTATCAAAACCTAAAGTAGAAACATGTGCATCAAGAAAGTCATTTCTCCCGGTAATGGTTTTTAATTTCTCTGCCCGACGAAGAACACTCGCAAGACACCATTTGATATCCATAAGTTCCATTTCCTCGGCGTCTATTTGATCGTAATCCTCTTTGGTGAGCATAGGATTTCCGATCCGACCAGCAACAAGACCTTCATAGGATAACAGAACTGAACCCAGAAGTGCCATGTGGTCTTTAGCAGTGTCTTCAGAGAAGCTTTGACCTTCTGGAAGATTGAGAGCTATGTTGCACTGAATTATGTATCCATTTCCGGTTTTTGTACTCTGAGACTGAAAGCTTGTGTTAGTCTCTTTTGGATTCACACTCAGAAATGATGAAAACCCGCTGCTACTCTTGTTCGAACCCTGATCAACTTTGTCAGATGAATCACCAGCACTGAAAGCGGTTTGAATTTTCGGACTTCTTTCAGCTTCAGAAACTGGAATACTACCTTTATAGTACATTTTAACATCTTGTTGACCACTAGGATTATTCATCCTCGCGATCTTTTGCTGTTCAAGATCCTGACTCTCAATTTTCTCAATAAACTGACCAATTGTAAGTTTGTCATAAACACCTGTGTTTTTCAGTATCATCAAATACGTTCCCCACTCTTTTTGAGGTAACGCGTCAGCCAATTTATCAACCCATTCCTTACGACCTTTTTCAACTCCCAACATCGATAACGAACGCACTAAGTGGCAGTATCTCTCAATCAGCTTTTTAGTATCCTCTCCCGGCAAACTGCTAAACAAATCAAATTCCTTTTTAAGCAATGCCTTCTTGCTTTTGATCATACTTTCACTACCCTCGAATTTCACTTTAAGAGCATCCCAAATTGACTTTGCAGTTTTGTCGTGTTGTAGCAGAATGAATATATCTTCTTTAATTGCCTGCTGTAACAAACTTATCATCATTTTCTCTGCTCTGTATATTGCACGTTCTTGTTCTGAGAATTCAGATATCTGTTTAATGACTTGCAATTCTGTTCGAGGCAATGTGTAGTTTTCCAATATGCATTCCCACGATCTGAGATGATTTGCCTGAACCCAGTTTTCAAAGCGATCTTTCCACCCATAGTATTCTTCAATACTCATCAGTTTCGGGGGTTTCTGGGTGGTTCCCGTCTCATTTTCAAGATTCATGGCTTGAGCAATCGCGGCTGGAGTAGTCGATGTAGCAAAGGCGTTGAAAAATTCAGAACTCATGTTGACTTAACACAATATTCAATGCAATTGACAGAAAAGCGGTCCAAAGAAATTCTTAAAAGCGATCCAAGTGAAATTTGATCACAAACGCGGTCCAAAGGAATTCTTAAAAGCGATCCAGACAAAGTATTTGGAGCGGTCCAAGAATGATGTTCGAGCGGTTCAAGGTGTGTTGTTCGAGCGGTTCAGGAAATGTACGAATAAGCGGTTCACAATTGATTTTGGGGCGGTCCAAGTCACTCGACCGAATACGCGGTCCTAAACATGTACGGATGAGCGGTTCATGCTAGGTCCAATAAGCGATCCAGAGTTGTTCCAGAAACGCGATCCAACTTCGGACAACAATTTAACTCACTATATCTTCGAATTTCAACCCCAAACTTTCAAGGGTTTGTCTTTATACCATCGCGCACAATCCCTGAGATTTTGAGCAAGTTTCGACCGTGAAAAATATCTGAAACTGAAAAAGAATGAGTAGAAGACAGAATTTTCAACAATATTCAGCTATTTCCTGTAGAACTCCTCCTCCTGAAGCTCTGATACCACTTGTAGGATCGATTGCTGACCCGAACGAGTCGATCAGAGGTTAATTCTTGCAATTCAGATGCGGAATTATAAGAAAAGCAAGTAGATATAGCTTGTTCTTCCTTCTAACTATCTTTTGTATTGATTAGACACGATTTACAGCTCAAACGTCACACCGGCAGAACTTCGGCGTGGAAAACAAGGTCTCTCCTGAATGAATCGCTCATAGCCTATTTATAGGATTCTGGGGCCGCTCATGTGGTCAAGAGACACATGAGCGGTCCAGGCTTTGACACATAAGCGACCCATAATGTGTCGAATAAGCGATCCACACATCTAATGACCATATAAGCGATCCTAAGACCTAAAACCTATACAGACTTCCATTTTCTCGTATTACGAGCCCTATGCTATACAATATGATATAAGACTTGATCCTAGATGTCACACCCCCAAAATCCACCCGCGGAGTACCACCGCTTGGAGGCGTGACATGACCAGGATCAAGCCACCAATCATATCGAACATAGCATTTAATATTAAAAGTAGTTAATGTAATTCATCACGACATGATTGATGTTCAACAAAACGTAAATTAAGTAGCGGAAGCATAATATGAAAACCCAAAATAAAGTTCAAGTGTTTAGAATAACATCCACGATCCTTATCCCACAACGACTGTGCCTCCCGTGCAAGCTCCATATGTACCTAAGGTCCTGCAAGGCATGCAGCAGAGAGTCAACAACTAGTTGAGCGAGTTCACAGTAAGCAGTTCAGTAAAAGTAATCGGAAAGTAAGCCTTTTGTTCGCACGTTAAGTCATGTATCATATTAATTCGTATCGCGGCCCTCTAGGCATGTATGCGAAGATTAGGGGAAATATTCCCAAATATTCTAGACTATGTATATTTGTATCGCGGCCACCCTGGCATGTGTGCGAAGTTTTAGTATATAGTTCGCGGCCTTTCCTAGGCATGTGTGCGAAGATCAGTCATAATATCGCGGCCAACCCTGGCGTGTGTGCGAAGATCAGTTCAATTAGTATACTAGTCTAGGTCGTATCTCATCGTTACCCTTCCTCACCCTGAGGACCATATCATTAAATTCTATCATCTGAGTAAGTACGAGTAAATAATCCAAAACCCATTCCCACCCTGGGAACCCCATGCCTTGGCTGGGTGAACTCACCTTGGTTTGCTCGGTATGTTAAACTATGTGCTCACAGGAAATCAGTCAAGTCCTATAGTTATGCGTGTAAACAAAATCAGTTAAGCTCGTAAAGATTCACATGCTATTAATACCTCAAGGTGCGTCAGGCAATTAACATCATGCATTACACAACAGCTAATCACATGCAATTCATGTTTCACATAGCGGTCATTCATAGATTGTTCTAATATGGTTAATCCTTAACCCATTTAACAAGATTAACAACTAAACTGTATTGATATACAGAAATAACAAACTAATAGAGTTAACTAACTAACAGCATTACATACCAATATAGTTATATACTTTAACAGAATTAATATGCTAGAACTAAAACATGCATGGCGAAAACACATAATGATGAAAACAAACATGGGCCGAAATCCCCTTTGGGCCGTAAACCCCTTAACTAGCGAAAACATAAATGACGAGAACCCCACCCAAATCAATATACCGCTGCCCCCCCCCCCTACTCGAGCCCAATGCAACCCAAAGTGTGTACTGTGGCTTTAACTGAGTCTCATTTAATTCAATATATGATTAACAGTTCACATGAAACCAAATTCCACAACAATATCTACTAACCTATGTAATGCATAGCATGTGCATGGAAAACAGATGTCAGCCATTAGTATTGATTAAATCAAGTATTTGTCACCACATGTATAGCACATAATCCAACCTCACAAAAAGACATCATCACTTGATTTATTCCACATGAAATTGGTCTACCTAATCTGACAATACACTTTAAACATGCACATGCTTTGACTATCTCAAAAGTACAAACACCCACATGGCCGCCAATTTCCATCAAGGCCACTGTTACATCCAGTTCAATTATGAATCACATATCACACAATTTGCACATAAGATCACATATGATTGCATCGATCATAATATCACCACTAAACATCATCATACACAACAACTAACAATCACATAATTGACAAGGAGTAGGGTGATTAAACTAACCAAAAGTTGATGCCTCGAAGATGATGGGGAGGGGGGTTATCTCCTGTTTCCCGTACGTAGGGTGAAAGAGGGTAGGGTTAGGTTTTGAGTTTTTATGCTAAGCAATCATATAATACGTAAATTAACAGATATACGATCTTTGGGGTGGTTGCTACCCTTGACCGGCCTGGGCCTAAGCCCAAAAGATTGGACCGCCAAAAACTAATGGCAAAGCTGCCAATTTATCACATGAAAATTAATACAACTATTGCAAATGGCCGACAAGTATGATTCCTAAAATAATCCTAGTGGACCGATGTGTTAAGGGACAATTGAACCTGACACTTGAGATAATCATCACCGATCAAACGATAACACAAGTTTAAAAACTCTTTTTTTTTAACTAATATGAATATAAAATATTCATGTTAGGGTTCGGGCTCACAAGTTTCGAGCTACACGAGTTATGCTCTGGTTCAAACGGTTCGGGTCAGTTCAACGCGGTGTGATAAAATACAACTAGTTCATCAATTAATGAAAGCGTATGATTTGATTTATAGAAGTGAAACAAACAGGCTACCTCAAAGTTACAGGTTGTCACATTATCCCCAAGTTGAAAGAAATTTCGTCCCGAAATTTAGCAAAGAGTCACTGAGGAAGCTAGTTTTGTTGAATGTTTTCGCGGGGTGTCATACTAGACACCTAGACGAAATCAACAGATGTAGTGCACCAACAAGAACGAACTTCTGTGGGTGTCGTAGGTGTATTCCAATCCTTAATAGCAACTATTTTGGATGGATCCACATGAATACCTTGCTCATTGACTATATGTCCCAAGAACTGAACTTCTTTAAACCAGAATTCACACTTGGAGAATTTAGCAAAAAGTTGTTCCTTCTGTAGGAGTTCGAGTGTCAAACGAAGGTGTTGCTCGTGCTCGGCTCGAGACTTCGAATAAATGAGAATATCGTCGATGAACACAATGATGAACTTGTCTAAATAAGGTTTACAGACCTTATTCATTAAGCTCATGAAAATAGCTGGAGCATTCGTCAAACCAAAGGGCATGACAGTGAACTCGTAGTGTCCATATCTCGTGTGGAAAGCAGTTTTGGGAATATCTTCTTCGAATACACGAAGCTGATGATACCCAGAACGCAGATCAATCTTGGAAAAACAGGTAGCACCTTGCAGCTGATCAAAGAGATCATCGATTCGAGGTAGGGGATATCGACTCTTGATGGTAAGATTACTAAGCTCACGATAATCGATACACATTCGAAAAGATCCATCTTTCTTTTTCACAAAGAGGACAGGAGCTCCCCAAGGTGAATAACTCGGTCGGATGAATCCTTTATCAGATAACTCTTGAAGCTGTTTCGATAACTCTTGCATCTCCGCTGGTGCAAGACGATAAGGTGCTTTCGCAATCGGGATAGCATTGGGTACAAGGTCAATATGAAACTCGACTTGACGAACCGGAGGCAAACCAGGCAGTTCATCAGGAAACACCTCTGGGTAATCCCGAACAATCGGAATATCCCGAATACTCTTGCTCTTGCCTTTCTCCTCGGTGACATGTGCTAGGAAAGCAACATATCCTTTTCGTAGATAGCTTTGAGCTTTCATACATGACATGAGTTTTAATCCACCGGATGGTTTCTCGCCACGAACCTCTAGAACATCACCAGATGAAAGAGGAATACAAATGATCTTATCGAAACAAACAACCTCGGCATGATGTTTGGTTAACCAATCCATCCCTACAATGATGTCGAAACTCCCAAGTTGCATCGGTATGAGGTCGATAGGGAAAAGATGGTTATCGAGGTTCAATTGACAATCACGAAGAACAGAATCGAGTATGAGTGGTTTACCAGTAGCAACTTCGACAGATAAGGGCTTCCTCAGTTTAGTTCTAGGTATCGCAAGTGAAGGCTCAAAGGATAACAAAACAAAACTCCTATCGGCACCAGAATCGAAAAGAACAGACGCAAGTTGATTGTTAACAAGGAACGTACCGTTAACAACCTCGTTGTCTGCCCTCGCCTCGTTTGTGTTCAGATTGAATGCTCGTCCATGAGCGGGATTCACATTCGCGTTCGCGTTCGGATTCGGGTTGACATTTGCATTCGCGTTTACCAATCTCGGGCAATTGTTGTGGAAATGACCCATTTCTCCGCAATTAAAACAGGAACCAGGTGGGAATCTCGCAGCATTCCCTTGAGCTTGTGCTGGAACCTGGGCAGCCTGATTTTGACCAAAACGACAAATGTTGGCCAAATGCCCAAGTCTACCACACATAGCACACTGTTTACAGGCCTGTTGGGCAACATGGTGACCATTACATCGAGTGCAGTGAGGTGCGGTACCAGCATATGCTTTCTTCGCAGGAGGTTGAGTCGGTGGGTTCTGAGCAGTTTGATTGGTGACAGCAAAGTTTTGGGAAGCCTTGCACTTCCTTGACTTCTTCGAAGACTCACCCTGCTTCTTACCCTTACCCTTTTCCTTATCCGAATCAGTTGACTTCTTTTTATTACCCTTGCGGGTGAGTTTACCCTTCCTGACTTGAGACTCAGTCAGGGTAGCAGACAACTCGATCGCGTGACGAACGGTAGTAGGATTAACACCGGTCATAATATCCTGAATGGAATCGGGTAAACCATCGATATACCTCTCAATTGCCTTATCCAACGGGGTAACCATCGTGGGACACAACAAACTGAGCTCCTCAAATCGATCCGTATAAGCACGGTGTTCTCCCCCGACTTGTTTCAAATCGTCAAATTCTCGTTCCAAAACTCGATTCTCATGACGAGGACAGAACTCTCTCATTATGAGAGCTCGGAGCTCTTCCCAAGTTTGTGCTAGTGCCACTTCGGCACCCCTATCACGCATCACTCCGTTCCACCATGTAAGAGCTCGCTTCTCGAACACACTAGATGTAAACTCAACTTTGCATGCATTCGGACACTGCACATGTCTGAATGTGCTCTCGATACTCTCAAACCACTGTAGGAGCGCGGTTGCTCCTTGTGACCCAGAAAACTTAAGCGGCTTCGCAGAATTGAAACTCTTGAAATTACACTGAGCATTGTTGTTGTTATTATTGTTGTTGTATAATTCGTGGATTTGGGTCACGATGCCTGGAAGCACAGCAGCCATTTGCTGAGAGACAAGGGCTGCGACTTCCTCAGCAATAAAAGTTTGAGCATCGGTTCGAGCATCGCGTCGAGGAGGCATTGTCTAGCAAGGAAACATGAGAAACGAGTGAGGTCGACAATTGGAAAAACAAAAGAGGCATTGAAAACATCGACAAAACACAAGGAAGGCGAACATTCGTTTGTTACCTCAAACAAACAAATGACACGCGGTGACTAATCAAAGTAAATGAGTCAATATAATGTATCGCGAAGACATGCTCGCCTATAAGTGAACACTCACCCCAAGAGTTCCCAGGTAAGAGTGACTGGTCCGATATTGCGGATTTGTACGAATACTCTAACCTTAGACAGAAAACTCAGGGTACAGGCATTCACTCTTCCAGTTTGCACGTGTTCACATTATTTAGACCCAAACTTTTACGAGATTTTGAAAACTAAGAGGGTTCAAAACTTTATAACAAAGGGTTCAAAACCATATAACAGAGGGTTCAAAACCTAGTAATCAATCGTCCAAGGATAGATGATTAATTTTCGAAGTGGATTCGTTATTGTGTTCTCGTTGTGGTTATCACCTAAGGATAGGTGACAGTATTGTTTTAAAATCTAAAAACAAGTAAACTAGTGTTAGGGTCCTAGAAAGTTATAGTCTAGGTCAAAGCATTGCTAATAACCTAATTCCCTATAACCATTGGCTCTGATACCAACTTCTTCTGTCACACCCCGACCACGTTAAAACAACAAACCGTGGCGGAAACGTCGGGGAGTGTTGCAACAGAATTATTGTTCCATAACCATGGTAACTAAATGTTTCGTTTTATTGAATTATTATGTAATGTACATTTTCTTTAAACCAAAACAAACATACTACACATTGTTTATAACTGTTTTTAAGTCACTAAGGCCTCGTCCAGGTCCTATGTGACACAAGCTCCCTAGCATGCAACTTCAAGCAATACCACCTGAAACATATGTAAAAATAAAGTCAGCAAAGAAATGCTGGCGAGTACATAGGTTTTATGGGAGTATCGGATTCATGGCTCGTTTATATGTTGCAGTACCTCGTTAGACTACAAGAGTCAAAATACAAACCTCGTTTTGAAAAGTGTATTGCAACATAATTAACCATCTCAAATCAAGATGGTTATAGTTTATAAAAATCTCATAGCCATGACTCTTAACCCAAAAACATTTGTTTTAGTAAACCAAATCGTATAACATCTCGTAAAAACTCGTTAATAAAACTCGTATGGTTTATATCGTTTCAAAAACCTCGTTGTGTGACATCATTTCAAAATCGTTTCCCAAGTGAACTAAATAATGACACGCAATGTAATATGATATAAGCACTTATATATAAGATGTACCAGCGGCGTATCTACCATGATTCTATCATACTACACCCGTCCCATTATCTAATCACTACCTAAAACCAATCGTTTATCTCGTTGAAGTCGTCTCAAATCGTTTAACTCGTCTCAAAATCGTATTTGTTTTAATAGTGAAACTACTTTTTGTCATCTCGCTAATAACATTGAAACCTTCATGACTCGTCTACCTCGTTTCTCGTATTAACAAACCACCAAAGGGTAAATTAACAATCACAGATTCGGTCGTTACCTACATAACCCCCACGCATAACCATGGGTGTAGTCTGATAACGGGAATTGTCAGATCCTATGGTACCATAACCTAATACTGGTCGGCTCAGCCAAAGCTAATGAATGTCATTCGTTATGTAATTACAACCAACAAGTCTTGTTCACCTTATTGAAATCGTTATTAGTTTAGTATAAACCATCTTAATCGTTTTTGAAATCATCGTTTAAACCTTGAAATCGTTTTGTACATATGAATCACCCCAAAATAATTGAAAATAGTAAAATAGGGGAACTATGTACTCACATTGAAGTGCAAAGTATCCTCAATTTAAAGAGCACAACAAGCTCAATCAAACCAAGGAAACTCAAGCAGCACCTAATAAACGAATTACTAGTCAAACAATAGACGCCTAAATCGGAGATCGGACAGAATGAGGTCTTGTAAACCAAATTGAGTATTGGAACTCATGGGATATGGTTTAACAAAGCCTACATTCTAAATTGAAACCTAACCTAAGTGCTTTTGACCCGTTGCGACCCATTAAGGTAGCTTACGCTACTTTAACGCGTCGTGCGCGCAAACGCGCGTTCGAGACGTCTAACTAGTCCTATGACAAGTATTATATG
Organism: Helianthus annuus; assembly: GCF_002127325.2. Classification (NCBI taxonomy): domain Eukaryota; kingdom Viridiplantae; phylum Streptophyta; class Magnoliopsida; order Asterales; family Asteraceae; genus Helianthus; species Helianthus annuus. The sequence continues at coordinate 110,410,294 of NC_035438.2, read as the reverse complement.
CCTAAACATGTTTACATATGTTGCATAATCAGTTTAGGTGACAAAAGTTAGGTTACATATGCTTAAAGTCCAATTATGCATGAAAAGGGCATTTTGGTAATTTACCTAAGGCATATAATCCACCTATCATACAACTACTTAAACTCGGTGACCATAAGGTATAACCTCGGAAGGTTATTCCCTATGCAACTATGGTCACTAACCATGCTTGGTCGGATCCTAATGATCGACCAAACGGGTCGAGTTCGAAAGTCTAAGCGGTGGTTTAGACCGCTTGACTTACGACTCTAAACAAGCACTAACTAAAAGTGACGAGCTAAGCATGTTAAACCATGCTTAACTAAGTTAGAAAACAGGTTTTGATATCAAAACAAAGTGTTTTGATACCAAGAGTAGTTTGGTTGCAAAATATGCTTAAATCTGCATTTTGACCGAAACTACGACTCGTCACTACGCCTAGTCAACGTGGTAATCAGTAGGTATAGTCACAAGGGACTATAACCATCGTGATTACGCTCACGTTGCGAAGTTCAAATGAACTTCTCGTTGACCATGGACTGGTCAAAGCAGAAAGTCAAACAAAGTTTGACTTTCAAGCTAGGAAAGCAATAAAAGAATGAAAGAGGACTTACAAAGGGTCCAAATAGATTTGATTCCAAGTTTTCTCATGTAGGAAGTAAAATATCACAACCACTTAGAGAAATCTCAGATCAAATGTGCAGAAAATGGAATGGGGACATGGCCTTATATAGTTTTTCGGAAACTGTTAGGATCATTTCTTGGCAAAGAGGGAATGATCTAGGCCATACAATTGTCAAAGAATGATTGGGGGACTTGTTCACCACACAAACCAGCCCATAGCATGAAAAACCAGGGATTAAAACCATTGGAACAAGTGGAATGGACCAGATTCAATGTTTCTGCATTTCTGCTGATCTGGGGACTGCTTACGGATCGTAAGCACATTCCCATACGGTCCGTAAGGGACCTGCATACCAGCACTTTCATAAAATGACAATTTAGCCCCTGAGCTTGCAAAACTTGCATTTCGGCTCATTTTTGACACGTTTAAGCGCCGTTAGCCTCATTTCAAGGTTCTAAAATGAAGTTAAAGTATAGGGAACTCAAAACATGCTCAAAAATACCTCGGATGTCGGTTCGTTTGGTCGTACGGTTGCGTTGTTCGGTTAATTACGACGGAAGTCGTAACATACGCAAAAACGATCCAAATTAAGCGACGAATGGAATTTTATCATGCCAATCACTAAAATAAAATATTTTAATGATTACATAAATTTGTGGATGTCCGGATATATTCAGAACGTAAGATATGCGCGAAAATGCAAACTTGTGCACTTTTGACGCTTTTAGTCCCTGAATGACCAATAAGTTTATATTTGCACACTAAACACCTCAAAGCCTATTTCTAAGCTATGTAAAGGATATTTAGGGCATATTTAACTTATGATCAAGTTCCGGAATGTTCGTTACTATACAAATCGGTATAGTTTCGCAGTTTGACACAAATAGTCCCTGCGATCGAACAAACTTGTTTTCGATACACCAAACCATCCAAAACTTATTTCTAAGTTATGTGAAGGTTATTTAAGATATGTCAAGCCTATTTCACTACCCCGGAGTGTTTGTCGCGTTTATCTGATTGCGTTTACGCACCAGTTTGTGTATAACTTTCTAGAAAGCGATTTAGGGCTTGAAATCGGATTGAATCAAATCATAAAATCACCAAACACATAAAACACATATAGTAACACCAAAACACATTGTTTTATTGATAATTAACATTGTTTTGCATTGTTCATTGATTAAGGAGCATAGTTGTCACACGTGCCACTATTTCATTGGTATACACTTCCGACATCTTTTCTGACGTATAAGTCTCACGATAGGAATAAAGTGAGCACTTTCTGTCAGTCTATCAATAACCACCCATATAGCATCGAATCCTCGGTTCATCCTAGACAGTTTGGTCAACAGGTCCATGGTGATATGTTCCCATTTCCAAACTGGAATCTCCAATGGTTGTAGTTTACCATATGGCTTTTGGTGTTCCACCTTGACTTGTAAACAAGTCAAGCACTTCTCTACATATTTTACAACATCTCTTTTCATTCTGGGCCTCCAATAGTTTTGCTTTAAACATTATACATCTTGGTTGCCCCTGATGGATAGAATAACGGCTTTTGTGTGCTTCGTCAAGTAGAAGCTTTTTGACTCCACACGAATTAGGAATCCATATCCTGCCAAACAGAGTCTTCAACCCATTATTATTATCCGTTAATTCTTCCAACTGGCCAACGATTCTTTCCCTTTTCCAATTTTTCTCTTTTACCGCCTCGGCTTGTAATTCTCGGATTCGTTCAAGTAAACCCGAGGTTACAACAAGCTGCATCGACCGTACTCGTATTGGAACATAATCTGCTTTCCTGCTCTAAGCATCTGCCACAACGTTGGCCTTTCCGGGGTGGTAATGTATCTCGCAGTCATAGTCTTTTACTGTTTCCAACCATCGCCTTTGCCGCATGTTTAACTCCTTCTGATCGAAGAAGTATTTTAAACTCTTGTGGTCGGTAAATATGGTGCACATTACTCTGTATAAATAGTGCCTCCATATTTTTAATGCAAATACCACTGCCGCCAATTCAAGATCGTGTGTGGGATATTTCTTTTTGTGCACCTTTAATTACCTCGAGGCATAAGCTATCACCTTGCCTCGTTGCATCAAAACACATCCGAGCCCCGAATGTGACGCGTCCGAGTAAACTACTAAATCTTCGACTCCGTCCGGCAACATTTATACTGCAGCGTGAGTTAACTTTTCTTTAGTGTTTGGAATGCTTTTTCTTGTTCATTACCCCATATGAATCTTTCCTCCTTCCGGGTTAATTTAGTTAGTGGTGAAGCAATCTTGGAGAAATCCTGAATGAATCTCCTGTAGTAGCCCGCAAGCCCTAAGAAACTTCTAATTTCCAAAGGATTTTCGGAGGGCTCCATTTTGACACGGCTTCTATCTTTGACGGATCTACCAATATTCCATCGGCACTTATGATGTGGCCGAGGAATTGTACCTCTCATAGCCAAAAGGCACACTTCGAAAATTTCGCATACAATCTTTCCCGTCTGAGTGTCTCTAACACCTCCTGCAAATAATGCGCGTGATCCGCCTCACTTTTCGAATAAACTAGAATGTCGTCGATAAACACGATTTCCGACTTGTCCAACATAGGTTTGCAAACCCGGTTCATGAGATCCATGAAAGCCACGGGTGCATTCGTCAACCCGAATGACATCACAAGGAACTCGTAATGTCCGTACCACGTGCGGAAAGCCGTCTTCGGTACATCCTCTTCCTTAACCTTTAACTGGTGATACCCCGATCTAAGGTCAATTTTTGAAAACCAATTCGCACCTTGTAATTGGTCGAATAAATCATCTATTCTCGGAAGCGAGTATCGATTCTTCACCATGAGTTTGTTTAACTCCCGGTAATCGATACACATTCGCATGCTTCCGTCTTTCTTTTTCACGAATAATACCGGTGCGCCCCAAAGAGACACACTCGGCCTTAAAAATCCTTTATCGTGCAAGTCTTGAATCTGCGACATTAGTTCTTGTAACTCTGATGGCGAGAGTCGGTACGGCGCCTTGGCTACAGGTTTCGCGCCTGGAACCAATTCGATTCCGAATTCTACTTCCCGTTTGGGCGGTATTCCCGGTAGGTCTTCCGGAAACACATCTTCGAAATCACGTACCACCGGTACGTCTCCAATCTTCGGTGGTTCTTTCCCAGGCTCATTGGCGTATATCATAAATGCTCTACATCCGTGCCTCATGAGCTTGTGAGCTTTTAAAATCGAACATATTACAGGATTGCCTCCTTTCTCACCATAGATGGTAATGTGTTTTCCGCTTGGAGATGTAAACTTTATCTCTTTATGGAAACACACGACCTTTGCATGGTGTCGGGATAGCCAATCCATCCCAACAACTACTTGAAACTCTCCCATCGACATCGGGATTAGGTCTGTCGAGTGTTCCTCGTCATCGATGCTCAATTTACAGCCTTGACAAACGTCCCACACTATGAAACTTTTGTTATCCCCTATCTCAACTTCTAAGGGCATAGATAATTTCGTCAATACAAATGAAGGATGTCGAATAAATCCATGTGAAATAAAGGATTTATTCACACCCGTATCAAATAATACACATGCAGGGATCGAGTTTATTGCGAATATACCTGAGACCACATCAGGTTCTGTCTTTGCTTCAGCTGCAGTTAATTGGAAGGACCTGGCCTTCGCCTTCGGAGTTTCTGTTGGAGATTCTTTGATGTCTTTCTTTCCAACCAAGTCTGGACATTCAGACTTCTTATGGCCCGGCTGGTAACACTTGTAGCAAACAGAGACCTTTCCCGGACATAATGACGCGGCGTGCCTCGTCTTCCCGTATATGGGACACGGTTTGTCTTTGAAGCGGCACTCACCCTTATGCCCCTTCCCACACACCCTGCAACTTGGTGATCCACCCTTCGCATCCGTCTTCTTTACCGACTCATTCGTTCGAGCCTTCTTTATAGGGCTCGGGTTAACATCCACTGCCCTTCGTTCGCCTTGTTCAATTTTCTTTTTGTGTTCAATTTCTCTTTCTCGAGCTATATTTATGATCTCGGTGAGCGTCTCATACTTGGAAGGAGTCATAAACTCACGGTATTCAGCAATTAACATATTATAATAATAATATATTTTCTGCTCCTCGATAGTCACTAGCTCATCATAGAATCTCAGCTTATCCATGAATATACCCATGATTTTATCAATTGTTTCACCCCTTTGCCTTAACTGGATGAACTCCTCCTTGATTCTGTTGATAACCGCCTTGGGACTATGGTGTTTAAGGAATGGTACCATAAACTCGTCCCACGTCATGACCCTTGCCGCTTCGGCTCCAATCTCTTTCTTCTTGTTATCCCACCAATCCTTAGCTTGACCCCTTAACTGACCCGTTCCGTAAGCCACAAAATCACTTACGTTATAGTGGGTCCTTTCAAAAACCCCTTCGACATCGCTTAGCCACCTTTGGCATATAATCGGGTCAACCTCCCCGTTGTAAATTGGCGGTTTACACGCTATAAACTCTTTATATGAACAACCCTTACGTTCTCTGGATTTCTCTTTCACAAGGTTGACATTATCTTCCAACCTTTTAACCCGTTCCTCAACTAATGACAACACTGTATTTTGAATTTTGTCTATGAAACCGGATAGACTACTCTCAATTGCTTTCCCTATTTCTTCGGTAATTACCTCTTTCATTTGTTCGGTGACTGCCGGCACCGGATCATTGTTACGCCTTTCCGTCATCTTGAAACTGAAATGTTTACATCAATTATTAAACATTTCATTTATAACATATACTTTATTTTCTTCGGTTTAGCCAAGTTCATAACTTGCTTTGACCGTTTTCATTTAGTGCACTTTTCGGGTTTGAGTGTATTAACACACTCTTCCCGTGCACATTCATTCACATCTCTTTTTCTCACATATGATAAGATCTACTACAATAACAAATTCTTACCGGATGATTGATCAAGCTTGAACCGAACACACTTTGTTGACAACCTTGAGCTCTGATTACCAACTTGTAACACCCGTCTTATTTAATTGGGACTTTAATGTAAAATACGCATTTTAAAAGATAATACTTCATTTCCTAAAGTTATACAAAACAAAAGTTTACATAATAACCGTATTCAAGTTAACTACCAACTAATTTTAACATCCCAAAACATCAAGTTAAGTGATAATACTAGACTCCACTCGGTTCACGAGTACAACATGGAGTTCTATAGCACGATTGCCTTCAAGGGAAAAGCGGAACCTTTTGATCATGAAGGGGTAGAATTTCGATGTGCTGGGAATGTGCTTTCAATATCGATTGCATAATTTGGGGCAATCATTGGGTTGTATGCTGAAGAGGATGTTGGAGATGAGGAAAACAGTGGTGGTCTCCGTGAACTACCGCAAGACCAACATCAAGCAGCATGGGCTCAAATTGGGGAAGGAAACTATAACCCAAGCCAAACCAAAAGCAAATAGTTGCGGGATCCTCTATACCTCTACATCCATAGGGTCCTTAGCTACTCCCTCTGCCAAAGGCATGACAGTGCTGGTGTTGTTGGGCTACGTGATCTGATGGTCCTACACTGCATTCACAACCATGTGCCTCTCGATGTTCCACACCTGTACTTCGTGGCGTGCTGTCACACCCTGACCACGTTAAAACAACAAACCGTGGCGGAAACGTCGGGGAGTGTTGCAACAGAATTATTGTTCCATAACCATGGTAACCAAATGTTTCGTTTTATTGAATTATTATGTAATGTACATTGTCTTTAAACCAAAACAAACATAATACACATTGTTTATAACTGTTTTTAAGTCACTAAGGCCTCGTCCAGGTCCTATGTGACACAAGCTCCCTAACATGCAACATCAAGCAATACCACCTGAAACATATGTAAAAATTAAGTCAGCAAAGAAATGCTGGCGAGTACATAGGTTTTATGGGAGTATCGGATTCATGGCTTATTTATATGTTGCAGTACCTTGTTAGACTACAAGAGTCAAAATACAAACCTCGTTTTGAAAAGTGTATTGCAACATAATTAACCATCTCAAATCAAGATGGTTATAGTTTATAAAAATCTCATAGCCATGACTCTTAACCCAAAAACATTTGTTTTAGTAAACCAAATCGTATAACATCTCGTAAAAACTCATTAATAAAACTCGTATGGTTTATATCGTTTCAAAAACCTCGTTGTGTGACATCATTTCAAAATCGTTTCCCAAGTGAACTAAATAATGACACGCAATGTAATATGATAGAAGCACTTATATATAAGATGTACCAGCGGCGTATCTACCATGATTCTATCATCCTACACCCGTCCCATTATCTAATCACTACCTAAAACCAATCGTTTATCTCGTTGAAGTCGTCTCAAATCCTTTAACTCGTCTCAAAATCGTATTTGTTTTAATAGTGAAACTACTTTTTGTCATCTCGCTAATAACATTGAAACCTTCATGACTCGTCTACCTCGTTTCTCGTATTAACAAACCACCAAAGGGTAAGTTAACAATCACAGATTCGGTCGTTACCTACATAACCCCCACACATAACCATGGGTGTAGTCTGATAACGGGAATTGTCAGATCCTATGGTACCATAACCTAATACTGGTCGGCTCAGCCAAAGCTAATGAATGTCATTCGTTATGTAATTACAACCAACAAGTCTTGTTCACCTTATTGAAATCGTTATTAGTTTAGTATAAACCATCTTAATCGTTTTTGAAATCATCGTTTAAACCTTGAAATCGTTTTGTACATATGAATCACCCCAAAACAATTGAAAATAGTAAAATAGGGGAACTATGTACTCACATTGAAGTGCAAAGTATCCTCAATTTAAAGAGCACAACAAGCTCAATCAAACCAAGGAAACTCAAGCAGCACCTAATAAACGAATTACTAGTCAAACAATAGACGCCTAAATCGGGAGATCGGACAGAATGAGGTCTTGTAAACCAAATTGAGTATTGGAACTCATGGGATATGGTTTAACAAAGCCTACATTCTAAATTGAAACCTAACCTAAGTGCTTTTGACCCGTTGCGACCCATTAAGGTAGCTTACGCTACTTTAACGCGTCGTGCGCGCAAACGCGCGTTCGAGACGTCTAACTAGTCCTATGACAAGTATTATATGCCTAAACATGTTTACATAAGTTGCATAATCAGTTTAGGTGACAAAAGTTAGGTTACATATGCTTAAAGTCCAATTATGCATGAAAAGGGCATTTTGGTAATTTACCTAAGGCATATAATCCACCTATCATACAACTACTTAAACTCGGTGACCATAAGGTATAACCTCGGAAGGTTATTCCCTATGCAACTATGGTCACTAACCATGTTTAGTCGGATCCTAATGATCGACCAAACGGGTCGAGTTCGAAAGTCTAAGCGGTGGTTTAGACCGCTTGACTTACGACTCTAAACAAGCACTAACTAAAAGTGACGAGCTAAGCATGTTAAACCATGCTTAACTAAGTTAGAAAACAGGTTTTGATATCAAAACAAAGTGTTTTGATACCAAGAGTAGTTTCGTTGCAAAATATGCTTAAATCTGCATTTTGACCGAAACTACGACTCGTCACTACGCCTAGTCAACGTGGTAATCAGTAGGTATAGTCACAAGGGACTATAACCATCGTGATTACGCTCACGTTGCGAAGTTCAAATGAACTTCTCGTTGACCATGGACTGGTCAAAGCAGAAAGTCAAACAAAGTTTGACTTTCAAGCTAGGAAAGCAATAAAAGAATGAAAGAGGACTTACAAAGGGTCCAAATAGATTTGATTCCAAGTTTTCTCATGTAGGAAGTAAAATATCACAACCACTTAGAGAAATCTCAGATCAAATGTGCAGAAAATGGAATGGGGACATGGCCTTATATAGTTTTTCGGAAACTGTTAGGATCATTTCTTGGCAAAGAGGGAATGATCTAGGCCATACAATTGTCAAAGAATGATTGGGGGACTTGTTCACCACACAAACCAGCCCATAGCATGAAAAACCAGGGATTAAAACCATTGGAACAAGTGGAATGGACCAGATTCAATGTTTCTGCATTTTTGCTGATCTGGGGACTGCTTACGGATCGTAAGCACATTCCCATACGGTCCGTAAGGGACCTGCAGACCAGCACTTTCATAAAATGACAATTTAGCCCCTGAGCTTGCAAAACTTGCATTTCGGCTCATTTTTGACACGTTTAAGCCCCGTTAACCTCATTTCAAGGTTCTAAAATGAAGTTAAAGTATAGGGAACTCAAAACATGCTCAAAAATACCTCGGATGTCGGTTCGTTTGGTCGTACGGTTGCGTTGTTCGGTTAATTACGACGGAAGTCGTAACATACGCAAAAACGATCCAAATTAAGCGACGAATGGAATTTTATCATGCCAATCACTAAAACAAAATATTTTAATGATTACATAAATTTGTGGATGTCCGGATATATTCAGAACGTAAGATATGCGCGAAAATGCAAACTTGTGCACTTTTGACGCTTTTAGTCCCTGAATGACCAATAAGTTTATATTTGCACACTAAACACCTCAAAGCCTATTTCTAAGCTATGTAAAGGATATTTAGGGCATATTTAACTTATGATCAAGTTCCGGAATGCTCGTTACTATACAAATCGGTATAGTTTCACAGTTTGACACAAATAGTCCCTGCGATCGAACAAACTTGTTTTCGATACACCAAACCATCCAAAACTTATTTCTAAGTTATGTGAAGGTTATTTAAGGTATGTCAAGCCTATTTCACTACCCCGGAGTGTTTGTCGTGTTTATCTGATTGCGTTTACGCACCAGTTTGTGTATAACTTTCTAGAAAGCGATTTAGGGCTTGAAATCGGATTGAATCAAATCATAAAATCACCAAACACATAAAACACATATAGTAACACCAAAACACATTGTTTTATTGATAATTAACATTGTTTTGCATTGTTCATCGATTAAGGAGCACAGTTGTCACACGTGCCACTATTTCATTGGTATACACTTCCGACATCTTTTCTGACGTATAAGTCTCACATATAGGAATAACGTGAGCACTTTCTTTCAGTCTATCAATAACCACCCATATAGCATCGAATCCTCGGTTCATCCTAGACAGTTTGGTCAACAGGTCCATGGTGATATGTTCCCATTTCCAAACTGGAATCTCCAATGGTTGTAGTTTACCATATGGCTTTTGGTGTTCCACCTTGACTTGTAAACAAGTCAAGCACTTCTCTACATATTTTACAACATCTCTTTTCATTCTGGGCCTCCAATAGTTTTGCTTTAAACATTATACATCTTGGTTGCCCCTGATGGATAGAATAACGGCTTTTGTGTGCTTCGTCAAGTAGAAGCTTTTTGACTCCACACGAATTAGGAATCCATATCCTGCCAAACAGAGTCTTCAACCCATTATTATTATCCGTTAATTCTTCCAACTGGCCAACGATTCTTTCCCTTTTCCAATTTTTCTCTTTTACCGCCTCGGCTTGTAATTCTCGGATTCGTTCAAGTAAACCCGAGGTTACAACAAGCTGCATCGACCGTACTCGTATTGGAACATAATCTGCTTTCCTGCTCTAAGCATCTGCCACAATGTTGGCCTTTCCGGGGTGGTAATGTATCTCGCAGTCAATTCAAGATCGTGTGTGGGATATTTCTTTTTGTGCACCTTTAATTACCTCGAGGCATAAGCTATCACCTTGCCTCGTTGCATCAAAACACATCCGAGCCCCGAATGTGACGCGTCCGAGTAAACTACTAAATATTCGACTCCGTCCGGCAACATTTATACTGGAGCGTGAGTTAACTTTTCTTTAGTGTTTGGAATGCTTTTTCTTGTTCATTACCCCATATGAATCTTTCATCCTTCCGAGTTAATTTAGTTAGTGGTGAAGCAATCTTGGAGAAATCCTGAATGAATCTCCTGTAGTAGCCGGCAAGCCCTAAGAAACTTCTAATTTCCAAAGGATTTTCGGAGGGCTCCATTTTGACACGGCTTCTATCTTTGACGGATCTACCAATATTCCATCGGCACTTATGATGTGGCCGAGGAATTGTACCTCTCATAGCCAAAAGGCACACTTCGAAAATTTCGCATACAATCTTTCCCGTCTGAGTGTCTCTAACACCTCCTGCAAATAATGCGCGTGATCCGCCTCACTTTTCAAATAAACTAGAATGTCGTCGATAAACACGATTTCCGACTTGTCCAACATAGGTTTGCAAACCCGGTTCATGAGATCCATGAAAGCCACGGGTGCATTCGTCAACCCGAATGACATCACAAGGAACTCGTAATGTCCGTACCACGTGCGGAAAGCCGTCTTCGGTACATCCTCTTCCTTAACCTTTAACTGGTGATACCCCGATCTAAGGTCAATTTTTGAAAACCAATTCGCACCTTGTAATTGGTCGAATAAATCATCTATTCTCGGAAGCGAGTATCGATTCTTCACCGTGAGTTTGTTTAACTCCCGGTAATCGATACACATTCGCATGCTTCCGTCTTTCTTTTTCACGAATAATACCGATGCGCCCCAAAGAGACACACTCGGCCTTAAAAATCCTTTATCGTGCAAGTCTTGAATCTGCGACATTAGTTCTTGTAACTCTGATTGCGAGAGTCGGTACGGCGCCTTGGCTACAGGTTTCGCGCCTGGAACCAATTCGATTCCGAATTCTACTTCCCGTTTGGGCGGTATTCCCGGTAGGTCTTCCGGAAACACATCTTCGAAATCACGTACCACCGGTACGTCTCCAATCTTCGGTGGTTCTTTCCCAGGCTCATTGGCGTATATCATAAATGCTCTACATCTGTGCCTCATGAGCTTGTGAGCTTTTAAAATCGAACATATTACAGGATTGCCTCCTTTCTCACCATAGATGGTAATGTGTTTTCCGCTTGGAGATGTAAACTTTATCTCTTTATGGAAACACACGACCTTTGCATGGTGTCGGGATAGCCAATCCATCCCAACAACTACTTGAAACTCTCCCATCGACATCGGGATTAGGTCTGTCGAGTGTTCCTCGTCATCGATGCTCAATTTACAGCCTTGACAAACGTCCCACACTATGAAACTTTTGTTATCCCCTATATCAACTTCTAAGGGCATAGATAATTTCGTCAATACAAATGAAGGATGTCGAATAAATCCATGTGAAATAAAGGATTTATTCACACCCGTATCAAATAATACACATGCAGGGATCGAGTTTATTGCGAATATACCTGAGACCACATCAGGTTCTGTCTTTGCTTCAGCTGCAGTTAATTGGAAGGACCTGGCCTTCGCCTTCGGAGTTTCTGTTGGAGATTCTTTGATGTCTTTCTTTCCAACCAAGTCTGGACATTCAGACTTCTTATGGCCCGGCTGGTAACACTTGTAGCAAACAGAGACCTTTCCCGGACATAATGACGCGGCGTGCCTCGTCTTCCCGCATATGGGACACGGTTTGTCTTTGAAGCGGCACTCACCCTTACGCCCCTTCCCACACACCTTGCAACTTGGTGATCCACCCTTCGCATCCGTCTTCTTTACCGACTCATTCGTTCGAGCCTTCTTTATAGGGCTCGGGTTAACATCCACTGCCCTTCGTTCGCCTCGTTCAATTTTCTTTTTGTGTTCAATTTCTCTTTCTCGAGCTGTATTTATGATCTCGGTGAGCGTCTCATACTTGGAAGGAGTCATAAACTCTCGGTATTCAGCAATTAACATACTATAATAATAATAATATATTTTCTGCTCCTCGGTAGTCACTAGCTCATCATAGAATCTCAGCTTATCCATGAATATACCCATGATTTTATCAATTGTTTCACCCCTTTGCCTTAACTGGATGAACTCCTCCTTGATTCTGTTGATAACCGCCTTGGGACTATGGTGTTTAAGGAATGGTACCATAAACTCGTCCCACGTCATGACCCTTACCGCTTCGGCTCCAATCTCTTTCTTCTTGTTATCCCACCAATCCTTAGCTTGACCCCTTAACTGACCCGTTCCGTAAGCCACAAAATCACTTACGTTATAGTGGGTCCTTTCAAAAACCCCTTCGACATCGCTTAGCCACCTTTGGCATATAATCGGGTCAACCTCCCCGTTGTAAATTGGCGGTTTACACGCCATAAACTCTTTATATGAACAACCCTTACGTTCTCCGGATTTCTCTTTCACAAGGTTGACATTATCTTCCAACCTTTTAACCCGTTCCTCAACTAATGACAACACTGTATTTTGAATTTTGTCTATGAAACCGGATAGACTACTCTCAATTGCTTTCCCTATTTCTTCGGTAATTACCTCTTTCATTTGTTCGGTGACTGCCGGCACCGGATCATTGTTACGCCTTTCCGTCATCTTGAAACTGAAATGTTTACATCAATTATTAAACATTTCATTTATAACATATACTTTATTTTCTTCGGTTTAGCCAAGTTCATAACTTGCTTTGACCGTTTTCATTTAGTGCACTTTTCGGGTTTGAGTGTATTAACACACTCTTCCCGTGCACATTCATTCACATCTCTTTTTCTCACATATGATAAGATCTACTACAATAACAAATTCTTACCGGATGATTGATCAAGCTTGAACCGAACACACTTTGTTGACAACCTTGAGCTCTGATTACCAACTTGTAACACCCGTCTTAATTAATTGGGACTTTAATGTAAAATACGCATTTTAAAAGATAATACTTCATTTCCTAAAGTTATACAAAACAAAAGTTTACATAATAACCGTATTCAAGTTAACTACCAACTAATTTTAACATCCCAAAACATCAAGTTAAGTGATAATACTAGACTCCACTCGGTTCACGAGTACAACATGGAGTTCTATAGCACGATTGCCTTCAAGGGAAAAGCGGAACCTTTTGATCATGAAGGGGTAGAATTTCGATGTGCTGGGAATGTGCTTTCAATATCGATTGCATAATTTGGGGCAATCATTGGGTTGTATGCTAAAGAGGATGCTAGAGATGAGGAAAACAGTGGTGGTCTCCGTGAACTACCACAAGACCAACATCAAGCAGCATGGGCTCAAATTGGGGAAGGAAACTATAACCCAAGCCAAACCAAAAGCAAATAGTTGCGGGATCCTTAATACCTCTACATCCATAGGGTCCTTAGCTACTCCCTCTGCCAAAGGCATGACAGTGCTGGTGTTGTTGGACTACGTGATCTGATGGTCCTACACTGCATTCACAACCATGTGCCTCTCGATGTTCCACACCTGTTACTCCGCAACATGCACTTGAACCAACTAGCCAATCCCCCGACCCCTGTCTACTTTGGAGGGTGGATCTACCACCTCTTCAAGAACTTCATGCAAGGGATGCCAAGGTCTTTCAAGAAAGGCCCATGGTCGGGTAAGGTGGATCTCGTCATATGCCGCTAAATGGTGATTATCAATGAAGCGGGTGACGGAAAAATCCGATTTCAAATGGTTCAGGGACTTGTGTGGAACCCACAAGAGGCTCTCGTCCTTCACGCCCCACAAATTCGTCCTCCTCCCTAGTACCAGTATCAGTACCATGGTGATCCGGGCCAATCTTTCCTAATTTTCAAAGTTTACATGATCTCTTGCAGGAAAACCTGATGTGCACCCGCAACACCTACAATATGGGAAACAACACGTACACCCGGGTCCGAGCAATGGAGAGGAACATTTCCGATATGCAAGATGACATCGGCAACATCTGGGAGTACATGGCGGGCCAAGGAGGAGATGACGAGGACGAAGATATGGATTGAAATGGAGGTGGTGGGAGGTGATGTAACACGGTTGGAGGTCTTAACAAGTTAACCCTTTTTTCTCTCATAAACAATTATCTGGCCTGTGTGCCATTGTTGAACAATTTACTTTCCGTAACTCTTTTACTTTCCTGCATTTTTTTTTAGTTTGTGTTGTGGATGATAAACTTATGGTAAGGTAGGTTGTTTGTTATTTGTGTGGTGTGGTATTTTTAAGTAAAACAGGTACCTAGGAGGCTTGGGAGCACTAAGTATTAGTGCTACATAAGCCCAGAAACCAGAACCGAAAGCCGAAACCTGTTTTCAAGGATTGCATATTGTCAACACGGGGTCGTGCCCAGCCAACACGCCCCCGTGTCCATCGCCCAGAACCAGCTGATTGTTTAAAATCTGCCCAACACGGGGTCATGTCCACCAGACACGCCCCCGTGTTCATCTTCTGTAAGTTTTCGTTACTGGCACTCTGAACACGGGGTCGTGCTCACCCAGTACGAGGCCGTGTCCAGGTGCCCAGTAACAACAAAACCTTGTTTTTAAACACCTTTTTACGCATTTAATCAACCTAAAAATTTATCTTTGGGACACATTGAGGACAATGTGTAATTTAAGTGTATGGGGGGGGGGGATGCTAAAACCTTGAATTTTGCAAGTCCTAATAACAAGCCTTAGACAAAACTCTATTGGAACCGCTAATCACCCCAAATTTTTTCAAAAACTTTTTTTTTACTTGTCTTGGTTTAATTTGGGAATAACAAGTTCTAAAGAGGTTATATTTTTACAAATTTACAACCGATAGCGTCGTGATAAAAAGAACCAACATAAGAAAATTAAGAAACGACATGACAAATCTAGTAAAAATTTGATTATATATACTTGATCACATTATAAACCGATTCCCACAAAAGTGAGTTTTGAGCCTTTATTGAGCATACAAGCATACATCTTAATATTTACAAAGGTTTATAGTTAAAAAGGAGGAGGATTGATTGCTTGGCAAACTTATGGTAGAAGTAAGTTCCATGCCGGTCTCGAGTGATTCACAAAAATACATCTTCGGCCGAGTGTTGAGTGATCTCCCGTGAGTGATGAGGCTGTCGTGGGCCACTCAAAAATAATAACCTAACTTTACCTATAGACAGGGTAAGTCGGGTGTCGAATCCACGAGGAGCATGTGGTTAGTGTTACACGTTTTGTTTGTAAATTTTACTAAACTAACCGATGATTATAAAACTGCTATGAAATTAAAAACACATGACACAAGTTGCAATTAGGAAAAAGATTGGGTTGTAACAAACAATGATGAGAAAAGGTGACCACTCCGGGATTCAGATTCTATAATTACTAAAAACCTAGTTCTGATTTTATTGGATGCTATTGATTGAATAGTAAATCTGCCACATCTACCAATTACCTATGCAGTTCAAAATCTTAATATTAATTGATCAGATAAATATTAAAACAAACAAACATAGGAATCATTCAATCAACAAAAGCATAATTGGATTCAAAACATAATTATAACTCTGACTGTTACTCGGGATTTGTCTATCACACAAATTATATAATCACGCAAATAGCCGGCTGTCACCCGACTACAAATCCAAATCTCAATACAAAACAGAAACTAGAATTAAAAGTGTCTCACAAGAATCATTCACCCGAAGTGTCCACGAGAAATTTAGCCGCTCATGATATTCATTCGATCTTCAAAGGCTTGAGATGAGATTGAAGGCATGATCACTTGGTGTTTGCGGGAGATGTGTGATGAATGATAATATTGAAAGATAAGTTTCAATCGATGATGATGATGTGTGATGATTTGAGAGCTAAAAAAACCGATGTACTGCTGCCTCCAATATATGCGTGTGATGATGTATGTTGATGAAAGCCCAGTTCCTAATCTCCCCACTCTTGTTGATGTGTGCCGCCCCCCAAAAGAAGTCCACGTGATTTCTCCAAATCGGCCCAAGTGTGGCGGCCCAATCAACTCCAAGTTGTGATGATGATAAAATTCCTTCCCAAAGTCAAAAAGTGTGTTATTAGCCCATGTCTTCACGTGATGCCTCTGCCTCGGTCCGCGTGATAATTAGATGATATTGTTTATGATGATGGATGACTCATGAATAAAAATCCTCAAAGCCTCACAAGTCTGCGCCTTGAAATGTGTGTATAGTGATGATGTTCGATGATGATTCCTTCCAAAGTCCAAGCTCAAATGCGGCCCAACTATATGTGTTGTCGGCCCAACTTAAATTCCTTGCATGTAAATTATGCACTCCATTATACGTACATCGTAGCCTACGGTTAAAGAACCATAGGTTACGTTCTCTGGTTGTTGTTTCTTATACTTGCTTGGCACATTCAACCGTAAGTGACACCTTAAAAACGCAAGTTACGATTTTAACATTTTGTTTCTTTCTTTTGCATCTCTTTCAACTTTGAATAAAGTATCCAAAAGGCCCCTGGACTTGATCATTGCTCGTTTCTCGTGATTCCAAGCTAGTATTCAGCCCGAAACCAATCCCGAACAACACCATTTATTATGTTTATCAACTTCAGCCGTTCCGCTTCATCTCTAATCACGTTAACTTCATCGAATTAAGCGTCTAACCTGAAAAATCATAATCTCACGTAGTTAACATATTCAAAGCGTATAATCATGTAAACGGCAATAAATCACACAAGATAAGCACGTTAACACTCGGGTTTAACACTCTCCATTACATCCCCACACTTACCTTTGATTGTCCTCAAGTAAACCGTTACAGAACTATTCACCATAGTAACAATACCTCTAAACCCCTATACCAATGCAACAGATTAAGTCCCAAGTCATACCCGTTCCATAGACTGACACAATCAAGATTGACAGTCCGATAAGCAATTGATGCAATTTATATAACTTAAGACTTGTCTATTCAAACCTAACATGGATTCTAACACATGCTACACGCCCCTCACAATAAACTCTCCTCTCGGTTTAAAATATGAACTAGCGTGTAATGTGCTACTATTTATAACACTCAAAACCAAACATGAAATTCTGTAATCATAGGCTTGTACGACAATCACACCTCCACTTTATCATATAACACGGCACACATCAAAAGGACTTTCGGTTTTGGGCTTAGGTTAAGGGTAGGAAGATTTTTGGTATATTTATATATTTTTTATGGCGAACAAACAAATGACCAAACCGTGACAACTTATTTGCAAACACAACATACTTTTGGGTTGGTTTCTACCCAAGACTTAAATAATATCCACAACATTTCTATTTTTGCTCTTTTTTTCTTTTCTTTTTTTTATTTTTTTCTTTGTTTTCTTTTTTTTTCCACTTATTGATCATATGTCGTTCACGGTCAGTATCAAACAATTCACATTAGGTGGACAAACGAACGGTAAATAGGCTCAACAGGGCTACTAAGGGTAATGGTTCGGTACACATGAAACAAACACAACGGGTGTAAGGTATATCCTAATGCGTTTATCATTTACGTGCACATATCAAGCTACAGTCTTAGCATGCATCAAATCATACAAGTTCTAACACAGAATAACACGCGGCCTGCACTCAACAAATGAATTCATTGTGTAAATCATTCTATCATTCTACAGGCTCAAAATCCTCACCAAAGAAGGGTAAAAGGCTGCCGACAAGTAGCATATGCAATCTAAAGCATGTTACCCCTAAACAGATATCTCTTTTAAATTCTTTTATCCTAAAAACACCTGTCGGACCTACTCTTATGAAACTTAAAGGAACGACCATGACAAGGGACTATGTTAGTTTACTACCGGCAAGGAATCCGTTAGTGATTGAAACATTTGGGTTTCGTATCCATTTAGTTCACTTAAGGCGATGAAATTTTTTAAAATTTTCAAAATTTTCAACTTTTTCAATTTTCATCGATTTCAACCACTTTTCAACCTCTTTCAAACTCTGTCCCAAGCCTTTCCCTTCCCAGATTTCCATATCCCCACACTTGGGCGACATTGTCCCCAATGTAGAGTGCTTTTAAAACAAACCCGGGAACAACAACCAAACCATCCCATAAACGGCCAATCCCTAACACAAAAAACTAAAACACATTCCCTAACACATAGAGTTTAACACCACCAAAAACACGAATAGAAATGTAATAATAAAAGTGGAACAGACTCCCCTGGTTTAAAGCATATAAGCCTCATGCGTCATGTTCCACCACGACCGTATAGCATTTCATTCGCGGCCGTGTCCACAAGTACTCGGGTCAATCTCTACCATTAGTGTTCAAATCATCCCCGTCGATGGAGATTGAGTATGGACAGTTCTGACTGAACTCTAATCCATGCATTGTCCGCAATTGCAACTAGAACGTACGAGGACTTCACCAAACATCCCCACACTTGGACCATTGCATCCGTAGAGATTAATAACCTGGTAACCTGCAAAAATACTCACGCAAAACAAAACAAATATACACTACTCTACATCCTCGGGCTGCCTCCCGAGAGCGCTAAGTTTATAGGTCTTCAGCCAGACCATACCTGATATGCTCAAGGTGGTTTAAATGGCATCTCTCGTGCAAGGAACACTTGTACTGGTGAATGGTTAGTATCCCACTGCCATCCTTCATTCCATATGGCATCCAAATGATCCGGTTATCAAAATCTATCGACTGTGAGAATTCACCGTTATTCACCTCAAGTGGCCTCTTCTTGGATTTGGTTGCATCCTTTGGTGACTCCTTTTCTAACTTGATTGAACGTTTTTTGTTTCTCATCTTGAGACACCACGGTGATTTGACCACTTTATCCTTCACGATCTTTTCATCCTTCGACCTGTCAATCATAGCAACACTCTCTTTCGGGACATCGTCACACATTGGAGAATGGCTCTTGTTAGTAACAAAAGACCATGTACAAGTATTTGTAAGAGAATAATCAAAAGAATGTGAAAGAAAATCAACAGAAAGCTTACGGCTCCCGTAGGTCATATCAACTGTACCATTCCTGCAACTAATTTGAGCAGCTACAGTGGCCCAGAACGGTCTACCAAGTATCACTCTCGGTTGTTCCTTCTCTATATACGGCTCAACATCCAACACAACAAAATCTTCTGGGTAATAAAAATCACCCACCTTGACAGTCAATCCCTTCAAAATCCCCCGGGGCCTCTTTCGTGAGTATTCAGCTAACACCATAGAAGCATTAACCTGTTGCAATGGACCCAATTCATACCTGTCATAAACATACCCTGGAAGAACACTCATTCTAGCTCCAAAATCCAATAAAGCATTATCCGTCTTGAAATCCCCAAGTTGGATTGGGATAAGCGGTTCTCCTAACTCTCCGTCATTCTCCACTCTAACATCCTCAACCATACCAACTGTAGCAATGGAAATATTCTCTTTGAACCCTGACGCAACATCATCAACCATTACTTTTACCGGAGTTACTTCCTCAACTGGCATTTCTTCTAATGTCTCCAACCTCTAAGATTTTCTTTCTAAAAATTCATTAAATTGGTCAGTTAGCTGTCCAATTTGTTGGGCAAGTGATTCATTGGTCTTGTGTTGCTCATCGAAAGACTGGTAGATTTCCTTTAAACGCTTGACGATTGTGTTGATTATTTCTAATATCTTATCTACCTCATTTGGGGAGTTTTTAGCGAAATCTACTTGATCACGTTCTTGAAAATAATCACTGCCCTCGTAACCATACTCTTCCAAGAAATCTGAATTTGGGTTACGATTGTGCCTGTCCCTGCCTTTATCGGATTGATTGTCGTTTGGATATCCTCTGGAGCCATAATCCGGTTGGTAGTACCCTTGTTCAGAATGTGGACAATCTTGAGCCCAGTGATAATAGCTCCCGCAACATGAGCATGGGTCATAATCATATTTCGATGCCATTATTTCTGCACAAATAACAAACTAACAGTAGTACTGAACAAATAATAATAATAATAATAATAATAATAATAATAATAATAATAATAATAATAATAATAATAATAATAATAATAATAATAATAATAATAATAATAATAAAACTACCTAGAAAGAAAAAAAAATATTCTTAGATTTTTTTTTAAAATTTATTTTTTATGCAAAACGAAAACAAACAAACAAAAGTAAAGTACCACTAAGCACACTAGCTCCCCGGCAACGACGCCATTATGATGAGGCTGTCGTGGGCCACTCAAAAATAATAACCTAACTTTACCTATAGACAGGGTAAGTCGGGTGTCGAATCCACGAGGAGCATGTGGTTAGTGTTACACGTTTTGTTTGTAAATTTTACTAAACTAACCGATGATTATAAAACTGCTATGAAATTAAAAACACATGACACAAGTTGCAATTAGGAAAAAGATTGGGTTGTAACAAACAATGATGAGAAAAGGTGACCACTCCGGGATTCAGATTCTGTAATTACTAAAAACCTAGTTCTGATTTTATTGGATGCTATTGATTGAATAGTAAATCTGTCACATCTACCAATTACCTATGCAGTTCAAAATCTTAATATTAATTGATCAGATAAATATTAAAACAAACAAACATAGGAATCATTCAATCAACAAAAGCATAATTGGATTCAAAACATAATTATAACTCTGACTGTTACTCGGGATTTGTCTGTCACACAAATTATATAATCACGCAAATAGCCGGCTGTCACCCGACTACAAATCCAAATCTCAATACAAAACAGAAACTAGAATTAAAAGTGTCTCACAAGAATCATTCACCCGAAGTGTCCACGAGAAATTTAGCCGCTCATGATATTCATTCGATCTTCAAAGGCTTGAGATGAGATTGAAGGCATGATGACTTGGTGTTTGCGGGAGATGTGTGATGAATGATAATATTGAAAGATAAGTTTCAATCGATGATGATGATGTGTGATGATTTGAGAGCAAAAAAACCGATGTACCGCTGCCTCCAATATATGCGTGTGATGATGTATGTTGATGAAAGCGAAGTTCCTAATCTCCCCTCTCTTGTTGATGTGTGCCGGCCCCCCAAAAGAAGTCCATGTGATCTCTTCAAATCGGCCCAAGTGTGGCGGCCCAACCAACTCCAAGTTGTGATGATGATAAAATTCCTTCCCAAAGTCAAAAAGTGTGTTATCAGCCCATGTCTTCACGTGATGCCTCTGCCTCGGTCTGCGTGATAATTAGATGATGTTGTTTATGATGATGGATGACTCATGAATAAAAATCCTCAAAGCCTCACAAGTCTGCGTCTTGAAATGTGTGTATAGTGATGATGTTCGATGATGATTCCTTCCAAAGTCCAAGCTCAAATGCGGCCCAACTATATGTGTTGTCGGCCCAACTTAAATTCCTTGCATGTAAATTATCCACTCCATTATACGTACATCGTAGCCTACGGTTAAAGAACCATAGGTTACGTTCTCTGGTTGCTGTTTCTTATACTTGCTTGGCACATTCAACCGTAAGTGACACCTTAAAAACGCAAGTTACGATTTTAACATTCTGTTTCTTTCTTTCGCATCTCTTTCAACTTTGAATAAAGTATCCAAAAGGCCCCTGGACTTGATCATTGCTCGTTTCTCTTGATTCCAAGCTAGTATTCAGCGCGAAACCAATCCCGAACAACACCATTTATTATGTTTATCAACCTCAGCCGTTCCGCTTCATCTCTAATCACGTTAACTTCACCGAATTAAGCGTCTAACCTGAAAAATCATAATCTCACATAGTTAACATATTCAAAGCGTATAATCACGTAAACGGCAATAAACACACAAGATAAGCACGTTAACACTCGGGTTTAACACTCTCCATCAGTGAGGTATGTGAACTTGTATATAAATGGAATTTTAAAGAGGCATGCTATGCCCAAATAAGTAATTTCTCTTATGAAACGTTCTAAATAAATCATAACGAATAGGATTGTAAATAACATAAAAATAAAACCCAATAAAGATCTAGGATTCCCGACACTCAAGACAAGCCCAAAACTTCTCTTCTACCCATTCCATTGGGGTGTGTAAGCCACAAATTAAAGAGTTTTGCTTGAGTACAAGCAAAGATTCAAGTGTGGGGGTATTTGATGTGTGTAAAATGCAACATATAAATTACATCAAATGAGGCATAAAACTAACCCTTTTTTAGTACTAATGTTTGAAAAGTGTGCTTTTGTCTTACTTTTGTATTTTCAGGACCAAATGAGCTTAATTGAACAAAAGGAACAAGTATGCAGCAAAATCTAACATTAATACAAAGAAAAGGAATAAACGTGGCATGCCCGACCCCTCGACAGCATCTTCCCAAGCAAAAACAAGAGAACAGAAGGCTGACCACGGCCCCGTGCCCAGCGGACATGGGGGCGTGGCCAGATGCCTGCAGAAAAGACAAAGTTATAGAAGCTTCTATTCCCAACACGGGGGCGTACCCAGCTCAACACGGGCCTTGGTCAATGCTAAGATTCGCAGAATCTTGTAAATCTTGATAGTACAGATACGCTTCTCCACATGGGGCCGTGCCTAGCAAACACGGGGGCGTGTGGAGCTAATGCAGACAAATTGTAATTAATGAAGAAAGAGAAAAAGGATGGACACGGAGCCGTGTCCGGGCTTCTGTGCAGGCTATAAATTGGGGTGCTTGGTTCACTTCAAAGGCATCCCTTGGCAAACCACCTCTCTCCCACTTCACCACCACTCCACCATCACTACTACCCACATCCACCACCATCATCCATCATCCACCTTAGAGTGAGTGTAGTAGTCTTGGGATCCAAGATTGATTGTAAGAGTTTTTGACAATCAAAGGCCATGTTTGCCTATGTCTCTTTACATCACTTGGTGAAGACAAGCATTTAATGTAATACTTTTGATTTTTAATCTTTTCCCACTTTTTATTTGGTTTTGTATTAATGACTTTAATAACTAGTTTCTTATGTTGAAGGTGAAACTTCCTTATCATTTGTCTGTGGTGTCTTGGCATTATTTTACTGTCTATATAAAATAAAAGATTTTCACCATTCATATATCTACGGTCTATATAGAGATATGTTGGCTACCTGGTTGGGGGTTACGGGAATGGTTTGGTAAGGTTCTTGCCTTGTTCAGTGTACAGATCCTGCAAGGACCTGGGTCAAAGTTACTAGGACCTCCTTCAATACCCACTAGTATTGGATGGCGGGGGTACGAATGGCTTGATCCCCTCATATGTATACTACTATTAATACATTAACCCGACTACTTGGGATTGTATCCCAGCTGACTCAAACCACTTAGCCGATGGTAACGTCGCCTTCAAAAGAGGGGCCTACCACATTACGCACTAATAACTTAATTAATTATCTTTCAATATTCCTATCATTTGGGATAGTATCTTTGCTGACTCAAACCACTGGGTTTAGGGTAACGTCACCTTCAAAAGAGGGGCCTATTACTATAACTAAGATAAACTCTTAAAAAGTGCTAAAGTGCGGAAATCATCAAAGGTTACATTAAAGGCGAGTCGGATCCAAGTGATTCATCTTGTCTATCTGTTTTTATTTTATTTTATTTTTTAGTATTTTTAGTTTTTATTTTCATGTTTAAAACCTTTTCTAAAATTTTGATTTGATTAGACGTTGAGGATAAACCAGTACTAAAAGCTCTTGTGTCCTTGGACGACCTCGGTATCTTACCAACGCTATACTACGCTCACGATGGGTGCACTTGCCCATATGTGTGTTTAGTGTTAGTAAAATATCGTGTTTTATAAATTTAAAACTTGACTAAAGTGTTAAAAAGGGCTTAAAATATCAACAAAAACATATCACACCTAACGCACATTAGCTACCATCTTTTGGAGGCTTCCTACTGAGCATTCTTGGATCCTAGAACACAAGTAAGTGTTCTATCATAGTCTTGTTCATTTCTTTTAGCTATTTTTGGCTGAAAGTCAAACAGTTTGACTACCGTTTGACTTTCGGTTTTGACCATGATTTGGTCAAGTCAAAGTTCAATCGAACTTTGCAACATGATCGTAATCACGATGGTTATAATCGCTTGCGATTATACCTACTGATAACCACATTGACTAGTCGAAGTGACGAGTCAAAGTTTCGGTCAAGATACACAATTATGTGCATTTTACGACGAAACTATTTTCCAGTATCAAAACACTTTGTTTTGATACCAAATCAGTTTTTCATCTTAGTTAAACATGTTTTGACATGTTTAACTCATCACTTCTATTTTAGTGCTTGTTTAGGGTCGTAAGTCGAGCGGTTTGACCACCGCTTTAACTTTCGAATCCGAACCGTTTGGTCGATCATTAGGATCCGAATAAACACATATTGTGACCATAGTTGTATAGGGAATAACCTCTTGAGGTTATACCTTATGGTAAACAGGATCGAGTATACTCACGGTTTTGCAAGCTTTCCTACTTGAAATCCTGCGAGTGATGTTGGTTGATGGATTTGTTTGGAGCACCTTGTCCTTCTACACGAAGAAAACACAGGTGTGTGAGTTTGGGGAATCGGGAGATTATGGATTCGGAATTTAAATAACATGAAACTAAACATAAGAAAATAATCATCTTGTACACATAGCACATGTTCTTAACACTACTGAAACTCAAAAGAGTTGTATGTTTTCATGGATTAAAGTCCATTAGAATCGTAACATGTGTATGGTTATAGGTGATGTAACATGTTCTTGACAAATAACTATTAAGTTATCATGAAGTCTAGATACTTAGATTTATATAGATTATATAGATAACGTATGAATAGTTTATAAAGATTACAAGTCCTATAGATCAAGCATGAGGTAGGAGATTAAAGTCTCCATTTAGGCACCTCTTTGTTGTGACAACCGGTGATTAACGGCTTCTAATTACGCGATTAACAAATGTTTAGGTGATAATAAATAGTGTTAAGACAAGAATTAACTTAATTAGGCTATTGGAATGCCTATTCGACTTTACAGTACGCGAATGGTGAATTGCAGAAAAGCTGCGTAACGGTAAGCGATAGCGGACACTGTACGAAATACTGACAACGCCAATAAATACAAATTTTATACGTGTGCTATATACATATGAACTTGGTTTTACGGATTTATCGTGCTTCCAAACGTCACAAAACGCATACGGGAATGAATAAACCCGACAAGCACGAACATTGGTGATAATTGTCTAAATACTTGGGAACTCACTCTATTGTATTATTAAGTGAATAATACTATAAACATATATTTAAATATATATGTGTTATTATTTGAAGTTTCTATCGCGTAAAATTAAGAATTATATTCGCGGTACGCTAATTAGTACGACACGAATACAAACGTATAAAAATATATTTTTTATATGTAGGATCGTGTCGCGACCTAAACGAGTCGTTCGAAAGAGCTCTCGTGCGTTTCAGAGGCGGAAACTAAGAAACACACTACAAAACATCCTGAACTACACTTTAATCCTCTTTTATACCGGCAGCACTTCGGTATCTACTAGCCTGACCGTTACAAATGACATCGTATGAACAGCTATTTATAGTGACACCTATCCGTTTGAAAACATTTCAAACGGTTACAATGATTCAAACGAAGCTAGTTCAAACGGCCACACCCTCAAACAGTGACCTTTCAAACGGTGGCTTCATACAGAAAGGAATCTTCAAACGGTCAACCTTTATATCATCCTTCCTTCATACTATTGGACCTCAAATGCCATCTCTTGAGATTGGACCATTGAATGGCAACATGTCATTGGACCATATCAATTTTGTCTTCATTAATGTTGTGCATGATGATGTATTATCTCAAACGGCCACCATGCAATTTCTTGTTTCATGACATCACTTGTGATGTCACCTAGGTGATGTCACTTGTGATGTCATGCCCGATCAGATCTGCACCGAATCCGAGACTCGATATTAAGACGAAGACGACAGATGACTGCACCAACAGACTCCCCCTCAGATGTTGACGAGTCTTAAGTGTCGAGTCTTCAACGACTTCAGTCTTTATCTGACCTCTGAGCTTCTTTCTCTCTCTGTCTTCAGACTCCCCCTCTCGATTTGCTGGTATTCCTTTGTTCTTCAGCAACATCTTCAGGATCGTTGTCTGGCCTTCACATGTCACAACTTTTCATCTAATCCCTGCAAACACTCTACCTCAAAATAAATTTCTTTCACATACATATTTCAAACATATACCCCTGCACCAACTCAGACTCTCTCTCAGATCATTCACATATGATGAACCATTTGTTGATATAAAAACATATTTTGACAATTAGAAGCACTCGCCCTCACAACAATGTCATCATGTTTAGCACTCAGAATTTTGATAATCAGCTTTCCAACATCAGTTTATCGAAAATCTTTTTGAATTTTTCAAAATTTATGCTAAAACACACAATAAATCTTTTTGGATTTTTCAATGTAAAGAAATGAAATGCAGACAATGAAATATTTACAAATAGATTTTTGTGAGTTCGTGTAAGAGGATCATATCAGTTTATGAGACATGTCACTAACACCGTTAAGCTGATTTCATTTTAAGTTCTAAACAATTTACCTAGATTGTCAGTATATCGGTCCACTGAAATTTTTACACAAAGTTCAACTGATCTGAGATACGATATTAATGTTTTAAGAACTTAAACTTATCCGTGTGTCCCACTACTTGAATATACTCCTGTATCCAGATCCCAATATTCAGTCTTACAGGTGAGTATACCACAGCTGATATCTGTAAGGGGTTAGGTGCGAAACCGTGAGAGCTAAGGTCAGAACTTCCGTTTAGCAGAGAGATGACGGCTCGACTTTTGGTGTGTCACCTTTAGAGGATCTTTTAATTTCAACAGCAGCGACTATCAATTTTATTGTTTCATCAGCATGCTGAGGGCGGCGCTTATGTTTCAAAGCTTTGCGGAAAGCATTATCCGGGGACTAGGTCAGTACTTCCATACAGCAGAAGTCCCGGGATAATACCCCAGATATCACTGAGCATAAAGACCTAGTATCTCAGAATAGGGGACCTTTCAAACAAGATTTCAGGGGTTACCTATATATCCAAGTTTGTGTTAACCCACAGAACAAGCAAGTTTGAAATTTTAGATTTATATCTCGTCATAATTTACTAAATGTGTAAAAACCTACTGACATATCCACAGTAAGACTGTTTATCACATATTATCTTTCCAATTCTTTAGCATGTTGTGACAGCCTACTGACGTACTATCATTTCCTCTTTTCACAACAAAACTCATTTTAGAATTTTATCATGTTTTTGGCTTTTTCAAATTTTCTAATGTTTTTGGATTTTCTGAAATTTTCTACTCCCCCTAAAATGCAAACACTTTTCAAAGGTAATTTGAAAACAACTAGACTCTTGACCCACTTGAAAACCTAGAATTGAAAACCTAGAAAACAACACAAACTGTAAAGAAACTTGACAACTGATATCGAATCACATCAAATCTCCATTCACTAGGCATAAACAATCTGAACTCCCCCTTTCAACAAACCATTTTCTCATTTAGATTTCAAAACACTTAAGTTTGTTTTAATCGAAATGATTTTTCCGGAAAAATTAGTTTGTGTAACAACCATTTGTAGGTTGGGGGTTATCTTCATCATCATGTTTTCATCAAACTCATAATAGATTTGACGCTATCAGTTTAAAAAACTCAACATGATACTTGTAGAAAATCAAGTACAACTTAATGTCCCTGATTTACCAGATGTAAAACGAAAAATCACCAAAGTGAAATTTCTCAAGAAATATGCCGATTCATGTTCCACGCTTACCAACCTGGGAACTTCGGCAAGTCAGGTTTTTCATTTAAACAGATTCACCCAAGCCTGACGGTCCTTGGGTGATTTCGAATTCTTATTCAACAATGGTGGAAAATTTGCATCATCCATTGTTAAGTCTGAATTCTCTTTTTTTACCTCAACCAATGGCTCCTCTGGCTTCGACGAACCAGAATCATTGCCTGCAGGTGGCTTGTCTGACTTTGACCTGTCAGATTCATCGCCGACCATTATCTTCTTCTTCTTCTCCTCTTTCGTCCTCAGATTTGTATCTGATGAACACATCTTGCTTGACTTTGCAGCCGAGAAAGTTGATTCATCAGAACTCTTATTCTTTCCCACGGATGAACCCGAGGACAAAATCTTCTCCAGATATTCTCTTGCTTTCTTTCTTTTCTTCCTCAGTCTGTCTTTCTGCCCTTGTGAAAGTTTAACTTTCTTTTCTTGAATTGACTGTTCTTGAACTTTAGGTTTCAGAACCTTCTGTTCCTAGGGCTTGACTTTGACTGGAATCTTTGCCAATTTTTGAGACTTAGCCCTCAATCTTTCATTTGATCTCCTTGGGCAATCTCTGGCAATGTGACCTTTGATGTTGCAGTTAAAGCACCTCCTGGTCTCATAACTCCAATACTAACAATTAACATCAATGTGTCCGTGATATCCGCAATTGTAACACACTCTGTTATCGTACCAGTTACCACCTTTTTCACACCAGATACTCAGATCATAACATTGTTTAGCTTGGTGGTATTCCTTCCTCAAGTTTGCTGGTTTTGACGTTTGAGCACTGTGGTCCAACCTGCACCACTTATTACCAACAATTTTTGAGTTTTCATTTTTTACTTTTTATAATTTTTCATTACGATTGGATGATCGATCTGATGAACTTTTATTATGTTTTTGAAAATTTTTTTCATTTTTAATTTTTTGTTTCTGTTCCACTTTCTTCTTCAAAGGTTTTTGCTTAGAGCATTCTCCCTTTCAGTCGATTGTAGAACAGTTTTCTGAAATTTTTCTTTCAAATTTAAAAACAATTTTTGTTTTTCTAATTTGTCATTTTCATCATCAGATTTTTCATCGCAATCTTCAACTTTGACATTGTCAAAGTTTGTGACACCGTCACTTATTGGAACTGAATTGATTGGTTTCGGACAAGGAAAATTCAATTTGTCTAAAGTAGATCCAAAACCTATCAATTTCTTCTCAAGTTCATCAATCTTGGTCCTGGAATTCTTAGCTTCTTTTTCAAGCTGAGATATTCTTTCAAGATGAGACTTGATTGATTCTTCATTCTCATTCTTCAAATTTTCAAGAACAGACTTTTCATTTTCCAAAATTTTTATCTGTTCTTGGAATTTTGATTCATTTGCTTTCAAATTCTTATTCTCAAGCTTTATCCAGAAATCTTCATTATCTGAGGATTTCTTGTTGCTTTCAAGCTCTTTTTCTAACTCTTTAATTTTCTTTCGAGCACATTCACATTCTTTCTCAAGTTTAATAATTTTCTGAAGATGGAATTTATCATTTTTTGTTTTTCAATGTTGTTTTTGCTAAACACATCTCTCCCATCTTCAAGAATTTTCATTTGATTTTGAAAATCTTTTTCAATTCTTGATTTTTCAATTTCAAAACTTTTAATCTTTTCTTCAAAAACTTTTGCCTTTTCTTTCAATTTTTTGTTTTCTGATGTCAAACTGTTCAAATTACTTAACAGTTTAACATTCGCAGATTCCAACTTCTCACAATTTCCCTGCAACATAAGAATCTGTTTAACATCAACTTGCTTCTCGTCTTCCAACTTCTTGACTTCCGATGTCAAACTTTCCGCATTCTTCAAGAGTTTGTCATTGTCAGTCTTAAAGTTGTCACACTTAGAGCACACTGATTCACAACTTGATGATCCAAACTCTGCAGATTCCTCAGCATTTGAAGCTTCTTCTTCATTTGCCCTGAATGTACCTGCACAAAATATTTTAACGAAATCAAGAGGATTTTCATTTACATCTATATAACAACCTCTCTTAAAATCGTATTTCATCACATATTTTGCCCTGACACATTTACCAATCCTATTGATCATCTCCTCAATCACATCTAAACTCAGATCCAACACATGATTTTCTAAAACCTTGATCATTTCTTTCTTTTTCTTCCTTGTTTCAAATTCATGAGTTTTTAGTTTGCTGATGAATTGTTTAGAGGTAATTTTGAAAAATTTGAATCCTTCCTTAAATTTTTCAAACATTCACTCCATTCAACAGGTAATGCATCTGCAAACTTTTCTATCTTTTCAACATTTGACAGACATATCTCATGACTTTTCAAGAGTAAGACTCCATATCGGTTTTCTAGATCTTCCAAAGTTTCATCTTTCAAACATACAAAATATTTAAACCTTTTCACCCATCCATCCCTTTTCACATTTCTATAACTGTCATCAATAAAACCTCGATGCCAATCATTAAATCTCTCGAAATAATCATTTTCTTGTTCATCAAATACCATCGCCATATTTCAAATTATTCCGACACGTCTTTGTTGAACACAAAAGCGAAACTGTAGCTGTCACAAAAGCGAATTTGTCAAGTGTCGTAAAAGCGAACCAGAATTGACCACAAAAGCGGACCAGACTTGTAACAAAAACGGATCTCAACTGTCACTAAAAGCGAACCTCAACTAATGTGACACAAAAGCGAACCAGTAATGTCGTCAACCACTTAACAACCTGCCACAACCTTACTTATTTGACCGATTAATTTTAATGGGCGGTGAACAAGGGCCTGTTGATTGGGCCAATTACTTTTAATGGCGGTGAACAAGTGATTGGGTTGAATTATTAGTGGGCGGTGAAACAAAGGACTTCACATGCAGACACCGACAACAACCTGCCAACCACCTATACTAATCATGATTTGGCTGATTACTTTGGGCTTTGGGCTTCAGTGATTGGGCCATTTATCAAATGGGGCGGTGTACTTTGAATTTTGTTTGCACAAAAGTTTTAAACGTTGACTTTGTTTTAAACGTTGATAAGGCCTACTGCTTTACCAATAACAGCACATGCAAACTCCTCGATAAATGAATCACACAACTCAATGATCACATGCAACTCGTTACCTTTTATTGGACCAATAAAACCCACTTTTGTTTGGTTATAAATGGCCAACCGGTTTACCAATAAACTCACATGCAACCAATTTAATGAACTAACAACTTTGAAAAACCGACACACATCACACGATTCAATATAATTTTCAAGCGGTCAGGATCAGATTTCAAACGGTGAACTTTACAAAGTATTTTTCAAACGGTTATGTTTTGTTCAAACGATGATTTCAAACGATGTACATATTTTCAAACGGAAGGTATCACTTTTCAAACGATGTGTTTCAGTTTTCAAACGGAAAGGTGATCAATTTCAAACGGCCAGATGCATATTCAAACGATAGATCAAACGATAGAACAGTTTCAAACGATCATTCAAACGGTTAGGCTATTTTCAAATGGAAGATCAATGACGTCATCATTTTTCAAATGGACATCCAATTTTCCAACTGTTTTACTTCGATTTTCGGTCTGAAACTTTCAAGGATTTGTCAGTTGTTAATTCCGAACACAATGTGATGTTTTGAGCTGAATTTGACCGTGACAAGTATTGGTAATGAACAGAAAGTGTAGAAAAGTAGATTTCCAAGCTGATAATGGCAAGAACTCCTCGTCTTGAGCTCTGATACCAATTGTAGGATCGTGTCGCGACCTAAACGAGTCGTTCGGAAGAGCTCTCGTGCGTTTCAGAGGCGGAAACTAAGAAACACACTACAAAACAGCCTGAACTACACTTTAATCCTCTTTTATAATCAATTGACAATGTTTACAGCGAGAGGAAATACCGGCAGCACTTCGGTATCTACTAGCCTGACCGTTACAAATGACATCGTATGAACAACTATTTATAGTGACACCTATCCGTTTGAAAAAACATTTCAAACGGTTACAATGATTCAAACGAAGCTAGTTCAAACGGCCACACCCTCAAACGGTGACCTTTCAAACGGTGGCTTCATACGGAAAGGAATCTTCAAACGGTCAACCTTTATATCATCCTTCCTTCATACTATTGGACCTCAAATGCCATCTCTTGAGATTGGACCATTGAATGGCAACATGTCATTGGACCATATCAATTTTGTCTTCATTAATGTTGTGCATGATGATGTATTATCTCAAACGGCCACCATGCAATTTCTTGTTTCATGACATCACTTGTGATGTCACCTAGGTGATGTCACTTGTGATGTCATGCCCCATCAGATCTGCACCGAATCCGAGACTCGATATTAAGACGAAGACGACAGATGACTGCACCAACATTATACACCAGACTCATTCATATTATTTTATTATGGTTTTCTTTTCAATTTTTAAAAAACGAGTAACTAGTAGGTATAATTAAGCGGGTATTTTATACACCCAACTAAACCTAAACCCACACTCAAATTCAATCATCATCACCTTACCATCAAAATCATTACACCACACCCTACCCTAGTCCCCCTACTGCCGAACAACCCCATCATCTTGTGATGTTGGATTTGATTTGTTCCATACTTGAATATTTTGTCATGACTTCATTCAATTATGGATATTTTATATATACAAATAAACCTCATCATCCATCTATTCCTACATTTCAAGAGAACAAAAAAACAATGCAATCCTCTCATCTCTCTCACCCTACGGCCACTTATACACATACACACAAAAGATTTTTTTTCAAGTGTTTGAAGACTTCTAAGTGATTCAAGTTATGTACGAGTGTTTTCATGCCTCTAGTCATCATCCTACATTTTATCCTTGCTTGATTTAAGTGAGTGTTCATTCTTTAGATATATTTTTATGTTATTTATTTATAACTTGGTTTTGTTAGATGTTCACCCAAGTTAGATCTGTGTATATAAGATTGTTGAATAATCATTGTCATTTTTACAAGTAAAATAATGGCTTTATATATTGTTTTTCAAAAAAAAAAAAAACGAGAAAGTAACATATTTAAAATGATCAAATATGTTCATGATTTAGTATAGAATATAACTAAAATCTCTAAAAGTAGTTTCAGTGAAATTACCAAATCCTTCATACATAGACATTGTTTTTAGAAGATAAATTTTCAGAAATATATTATTAAATTAATAAATATATTTTACTAAAGGCTATATTTTTTTTATAAATAGAGTCTTATAAATGGACTAGAAAGTTTCTGGTGATAATTGTTTCACAAGTATACTTATTTATTGATTACATTTTGCAAGATAGATATACGTATATATAGTTATTTTACTAAAATTAAGATAATAAAATTAAAGGTTAAAACATAAAGATATCACTATATGACTTCTTACAAAGAAGACTCTAAATTATATTTATATAATTTTTATGGGTATTTAACGATATGCAAAATCAATGTTTCAAGCGAAACCATGACGCAACTATAACTAGACAATGATAAATTCTAAATCAAATTCAAGAATGTTAAAAGCACAATGACAATGTAACTTATAGGAAATTTTTTTTGGTGAGCTTGGTGTTGTCATGGGTATGAGCCTTAGATATCTACATGACTAATGGTCATGATCGAGCATCAACTCTTGTGAGTTGTGACCCTTTATATACAAGTGTAGCCTTTATATGTAAAATGTAAAAATATTATTTTTACATAAAACGAGTTGTATTTCAAAGTATATATTTCTAAAGACAATATATAAATTTATATATATATATATATATATATATATATGTATGTATTTGATGGCTGAGCCGATTAGGACTCGAGTTAAAATAATTATTTATTTTATAAGCTCGAACCCGACTTTCATACTAGTATACATGGACGAGTTATGATAATTTTATCATCTCTATTATATATTTTTTTAAGAATATATATATATATATATTCGAGAAACCAAAGGCCCATCACCAATGCTTCGTGGAGTCAAAACGTTCGAAACACTGCAAGTATTCCTATCGAGTATAACTAGTTGGGTGAATATATTATACAAAACCAACTTGTATGTTAGGGTATTTTCGTTAGACTTTAAGGTGTCATTTACTTGTAGTAGGGCACGAGAAGGTTATTTCAAGCTTCGGGTTGTGCTTGTCTTTGTTTGATATGTGGAGTATTATGCTTTGCCAATAAGGTGAGTTCATAACCCCCACTTTTTACTGTTTTACATTTTTATAAATGTTTTCGGGGGTGGAAAGACATGCAAGTTTTTGCAAAAGCAAACACTATTTTGATGAACGAAAACACATATTTATAAACCATGTTGCAAATGAATTTCAACGAACTCGAAAAGTTTACGAAGGGTTTATACTAAACATACCGGTTTTACAAAACGTGCATGATTTACATGACAAGAGACGAGAATGTCCTAGTTACAACAACGGGACTGGGTTGGCCTGCATAAGAAAAACGAGACAACTCAGTGAGTTCATGTCCCCCTTTTCTTTTAACGTTTCAGTTTACAACTTACGGGGGGAAATACATGCAAACTGGGGTATGATTAAGTTATGGAATGAACTCTTAGATCATGTGAGCATAGGCTGTAACTGAGGTGCCATTAATCCTTTTGAGGACCAAGGAACAAAGGTTAGATCTAATGGGTACGGGCGAGCCCCACTCACGGTCCAGGGGTGACCACTAGAGTGCTGTTGTGTCCACTGTCGAGAGTTCGACACTTAAATTGCCTGCGCGGGTTGAGTACCTCCTATGTCATCACATATATTAATGTCCTTGCAAAACATTAATGATCTACATGTTCGTAGACGCTTTACATACTTACTTATAAACTGAACTTTCAAATGTTTTTAAAGATTCAATTGATGGAAACTCACAAATACATGGATTTACAAACTTTGGTAATGCTTTTCAAATTATACCTAAGTAAGAGGACGCGCTGATCCTGCTTACAAAGGTTCGTTTGGGCTCGGCCCATTCTCTCTTGTGCAATGCACAAAGACTCCCGTGGGCTAGACTCACAGTTTTCATATACCATGCCAAGAAAAATGATTTTACTATATTTTCTCAACAACTTTAAAACTGGTTACCAAAAAGATTTATCTTAAATCTTTTCAAAACAAACTATGAACTCGCTCAACTTTATGTTGACTTTTTCGCATGTTCTTTCTCAGGTTGCATTTTCCAAACTATGGAACGGTCGGAATAGGAGAACCCATGGTGTTAGGATCTGAGTTTGGATTGATTGTGATTTGTGTTTGAATTTAGATGAACAAATGAAAGAGTAGTGCAGCGAAATTTAAATGGAAGCAAACTTTTCACAATCAAACAGAAGAAATGCTTTCAATCATACATTTTCACCACTGAATCAAATGATTAAATCTAATTTTAAACTCCGATTACAATGTATGTATGATATGCAAACTCCCCCTCAGCCCGAGCTCAGTGTTTGTTCGTGCAGAAAGAAGATGGTGAAAGAGCTAACAGAACAGTACAGAGTACTGTTCTATTTATAGGCACTTGCAAACCACTGAGCATTTAAGCTGACGTCACCATGAAAGTGACATCTAACCTCCTAACAAACTCTAACCTCTGGTCTATACAAACACTGCTATGCTAACTACTGATATTACATTTCAATACATAAAGAAAATATAAACTACTGCTGCATCCTTCCACTGCTGTGAACCCAGCAGTACTTGTCATGATCAGCAGAGCTTGAACCATGGCAGTAGATTGAGCAGCGGAGCTTTAGTTCTTCAGTCAGACCTTAACTTGATCAGCAGTTGTAGGTCAGCAGTTTGCATGATCAGCAGATAGGAGGTCAGCAGATGTTGAAACCACTTTCAGGGGGAGAGACTTGCAATCAAACATCTGTTTATTCTGGATCCACTGCCCTGATCCAGTTTTGGCTTTCATTATCTGTTCCTTTGGTAGGGTTCAATCCCAACAATCTCCCCTTGGAACAGATAATGCCAAAACTCTTCATTATTGTAGATCTTTATTACCTCAACAACAGTTCCCTTATTTGCCCTTTGAATTGCAATTCAAAAGTTAAGGCATCTGTATCATCATCATCCCCGCTAAGTGGAAGATCAAGGAGATCCTGCAAATCTTCAAGACTCAGGCCAAGAGCTTGTTCCCTTGTTAATTTCTTCACTTCGCCATCAGACCTGATCATAGTCAATACGTGGGTCTGTTTATCAGTTTTCCACTTTTGTACTTTTGAGCCTGATGGGTTTCTTGGGAGATTTTTATTTGTAGAGGAGTTTGGTGATGCTGGCCTGTTCATGACTGGCTGAGCAGTACTTGGAGACTGTTCCAGTTCAGATTCTTCTTTCAACATTAACATAATGCCCTTTTTCACAATGTCATTTCCGGCAATTAGATCTTGAACTGTTTCAGCACCCAACTGGTTTTGACTCCTTCTTTTGTAGATGGCAGCACCAGTAGGAGCAGTGGTTCTCTTGACTTGCAGCTTTGGGGTTCTTTTTGAAACCTCTGCTTTGGAGTAATCAGGTTTTTGTGGAGCTGTTGGATCTTTCTTCCTAAGTTCCTCCAACCTTTTATAGGTGGCCCTGACCCTCGCTTCTCCCCACTTAGACACAGAGTTCTTTGACCCATATTCAGCAATTATCAGCTCCTCTTTTATTCTCTTCAGCTCTAAGGCTTTGTCAGCTTCAACCTGTTTAAATTTTTTAGGGGGAGTCTGATGGACATTTTCTTTGATCATTTTATGAATCCTGGCTACTTCCTTTTCAAGCTCAAGAATGGTCCTGTTTTTATACATGTGTTTCTCCCCCTTGTATTTCTTGTAGGTCATGATATTTTCAATATAGTCTTTTTCTTAGGGTCTCATCTGCCCTTTCTGAAATTTGTTGACTAACATTTTTGGCAAATTGGTCCATTGATCTGACCTGTGTAAGGAGAAACTGATAGTTTGCTGAAATTCCCAATCAGATTTCCCTTGTTTGTTTTTGTTAGCGATATCCTCTGCTTGTTTGGCTTTGATTTCCAAATATTCTTCAATGTTGTTTGGCCTGGGATATCCTCTAACTGAAGGCAAGCTTCTTTTGGCAGGGTTGTCCTCATAGTAGAAAGATTTGATTTCATCTCTAACTGCTATGAGTTCTAAAGGAAACACAACACCTGCAGGAGGTAATGGCTTTTGATTTTGAGTTGAAGAGAGAGGAATGGGTTTTGAAATTCTGACAAGTGCTTGGGATTTTGAAGCTGTTAGTGGTGGTGATGGAGAATCATCATCTGATATGATAACCCTTCTCCTTTTTATTTTAGGAGAGGCAGATGATGTTTTGGGTGGAACAGTGGAAGAGATTTGAGTGGCAGTGGTTTGTGACTGACTAACAGCTGTTGAAACAACTGGTGTTTCAACCACTGTTATCATTACAGCAGATGTTGTAACATCTGATGTCTTCTGCTTTATGGCAGGAAGTGATGGTAGAGATGTTGTTTTTGGTGGTGATAAGGCAGTGGTAGTGATGTTGGTACAACAGAGGTTGCAACAGCTGTTTGGGTGGAGGTTTGATGTTGGTGGCTTTTGGATGATGGTTTTGGAGTATGCTTTTGAAAACTGGATGGTGTGGATTTGGGTTTCCTTACTTTTCTAGTAAGATTTCTTTTTGGAACATGATTTTGATCATCCTTTTCACTAGAACAACTGTCACACCCCGACCGCGTATAACATGCAACCGCAACGGAAACGTCGGGGAGTGTTGAGACAGAATTATTTATTTCACAACCATGGCATACAAAGTTATATTTTATTTATCAAACAAACGTGTTACATTGTCTTCAAACAGGAAATAAAGAGTTTATAACATAATTAAACTAAGTCTATCTTCGTTTTATGTCTCTAAGGCACAGGTCCGCCCTAGTATCACAATCATCATCCTAAGCGACAGCTCCTGAAAACACATGTGAAAGTAGGTACGTCAGCATAAAAATGCCTGTGAGATACATACGTTTTGTGAAAATGGGATTCATGACTTGAGTTTAAAGAAAACATTTAATAACAGTCAGTCATGAACCTTGTAAATTGTTTTGTCTTGTAAATCATTTGAGAAGTAATAAGATCAAATGATATGTATAAATAAGAGAATAATGTATGGTTAAATGAATAACCAAGTAAAATGAGTTCGTATAAGATAAGTTGTTTTGTAAAACACTATCTTGTGAAAAGTATGTTATTTGTATAAACTGTTATATGTCTAAATTGAAATGATTCAAATAACGCTACGATATGTAATACCATACGAACATATATATAAAGGAAGTACCAGCGGCGTATCCACCATGTTAGTATCACATTACATACGCCACGTTACTCAAACCATTTACCCAAACCAACCACCATGTAAATTGTTCATGTATGAATCAATTGTCAAGTGTTATTGTGTAAACCATATCAAAATGTTCATGTCTAATGTAAACCACCAAATGTGTATATCAACGTCAGATTGTTTATGTTTACTGTAAATCATATAATGTGTATCCAAAATATCATGTATGGCATGTGAAGTATATCAACTAGGCCATAGGTAAAAATGCACAAAGACAGGGTATTGAATTAAACATAGTTTAAGTCAAAGTTATGTTTTGTGGAATACTTGCATGCTATACTGATACAAACATTTATGCTGTATTGTGAAAAATTCATACATTCAAGCCTTTGTGACTGTGGTGATAGACCTTTAAACGAATTAAAGGTCTATATGTGTTATTGTTTATCGAATTCGGTCATTCCTTCCAATCCAAACAAAATCGAGATTTCAGGAATGGGAGTTGTCAAGTCCTATGGTACCACTACCTACTAACGAGTGGCGTAGATAATGTTAATGAATGTACATTGTATCATTTGAACAAACCAAATGTCATACCAAAATGTAAGCATGTGATGAATAACAATTGTACTAAGTATGCAACAAAGGACATACATAGCATGAAAATGTAATGTAAATCGATTGTACTAAGTATGCACACAATGGACATACATAGCATAAACACAATGAAATCATGTACTATAAGTGTACTAATGAACATAATAAGCATATGATATGAAAACATAGAAAGCATGAAAGTAACAAGTAGGCACATGTGTTTCACCCCAAAACAGTTTAGAAAACAGTAAAAGAGGGGTCTATGTACACACCTGAGATTGCTTTGAAGTTCTTGTGTAACAACCAAATAATGTTAGAGATCACGGATATCAAACGACATCTAATATAGGTAACTATGTTAATATACCGGACCTAAATCGGAGGATTTGGATAGAATGGGGGTTTGTAAACCAAACAAGTATGGAGACTCGTGTAATATGGCTTAACAAAGCCCACATACTAAAATGAAACCTAACCTAAGTGCTTACGACCCATTACGACCCGTTTAGGTAGCTTATGCTACCTTAACGCGTCGTTTGCGTAAAACGCGTTTGGAACGCCTAACGTCGTGACCATAAGGTATAACCTCGGAAGGTTATTCCCTATACAACTATGGTCACTTAATGTGTTTGGTCGGATCCTAATGATCGACCAAATGGGTCGGGTTCAAAAGTATAAGCGATTGTTTAGATCGCTTACCTTACGACCCTATATAAGCACTAAACTAAAAGTGACGAGCTAAGCATGTTAGAACATGCTTAACTAAGTTTAGAAAACAGGTTTGGTATCAAAACAACCGGTTTTGATACCTATGAGTAGTTTGGTTACAAAATACGCAAGAATGTGCATTTTGGCCGAAACTACGACTCGTCACTGAGCCTAGATAACGTGGTGATTAGTAGGTGTAGTCACTAGGGACTATAACCATCGTGATCACGCTCACGTTATGAAGTTCAAGCGAACTTCGTGTTGACCATAGGCTGGTCAACACAGAAAGTCAAACATAGTTTGACTTTAGGACTAGAAAGCGATTAAAAGAACGAAAGAACACTTACGAAGGGTCCCCAAAAGCTAATCTCGATCCAGGAGCTCAGGTATGTAGCAAAGGCCTCAACTTAGAGCTTTAGATCAGATTTTGTGAGTTTTAACCAAAATGGGGGGGGGGTATTTATAGGAAAAGCAAGACCGTCAGGATCGTTTCTTGAATATCGTGCCTTGATCTCATTCGTACACCTGTCAAAATGTTGTGGTATCAAAAAGTGACCCCAACCCCAGAGATTGTGAAGAGGCATTGCCCCTTGGATGCTTGAAAGGCCATATTCAGCAAGAAAAACGAGTTTCTGCATCTGCAGGGCTGACGCGGCCCGCGTAAAGGTTGCCCCTAGGCTTACGCGGGTCACCTGAAGGTTCTGATCAGAAGCCAGGTTTCAAAAATGACAGTTTAGGTCCCTGTTATGGTTTAAGGCCATTTCCGACACGTTCAAGGCCCGTTAAGCCATCTTTAAGGCCCTAAAATGATGCCTAAACATTGAGGACATGAAACATGCTCAAAAATATGTCGGATGTTGCTTCGTTTGGCCGTACGATCGCGATATTCGGTTAATTACGACGGAATGCGCATAAGCGCGAAAAACGATCCAAATTGCGCGACGAATGGATTTTTCTCATGCCAAACACTAAGGGATAATATTAAGATGCTTACATAAATTTTTGGATGTCCGGATGTATTCAGAACGTAAGTTATGCGCGAAAGTGCAAACTTATGCACTTTTTGACACTTTTAGTCCCTGAATGACCCAAAAGTTTATTTTAGCACACCGAACACCTCAAAGCCTATTTCTAAGCTATGGAGAGGATATTTATGGTATGTTTAACTTATGGTCATGTTCCGGAATGTCTGTTACAGTTCAAATTGACATACTTTCGCAGTTTGTCAAGTTTAGTCCCTGTAAGCGAATTAACTTGTTTTTGCCATACCAAAGCCTTCAAAACTTATTTCTAAGTTATGTAAAGGTTATTTAAGGTATGTTGAGTATATGTTGATATTCCGGAGTATTTGTCGCATTAAACTGAGTACGTTTACGCACTAGTTTGCGTATAATTCTCCAGAAAGCGATGTAGAGTTTAAAATTGAACAAAAGTCAAAACATGAAAAATGTAAAACACAACCAAACAAACATTGGGATCAAATAACATTGTTTTATTGATAACTGAACTGTTCACAAAGATTTCAAGCACAAATGTTACAGTCTCCCCTACTTGTGGAAATTTCGTCCCGAAATTTATTTAGAGGAAACTCGTGGAAAAAGATGCGGATACTTCGCCTTCATTTGATCTTCGCATTCCCAAGTAAACTCGGGTCCACGTTTAGATTCCCAGCGAACCTTGACCAAAGGAATGCGCTTGTGTTTAAGTCACTTGACTTCACGTTCCATGATTTCCACCGGTTTCTCAACAAATTTCAGTGTTTTATCAACACGAATTTCGTCAAGCGATATGTGGAGGTTCTCATCAGCTAAACACCTCTTGAGATTGGATACGCGAAAGGTTGGATGAACATTTCTAAGATCAGGAGGTAACTCAAGTCTGTAGGCTACCTTACCGATTCTTTCGACGATCTTGAATGATCTAACATATCTAGGTGCAAGTTTTCCTTTCTTTCCGAATCTGATCACACCTTTCCAAGGTGAGACCTTAAGTAATACACGATCACCGACTTGAAAATCCAAGGGCTTGCGTTTTAGGTCCGCGTAACTCTTTTGACGGCTTCTAGCTGTCTGAAGGTTATCACGAACTTTCTTTACCTTATCAGTTGTCTATAAAATGAGGGCAGGTCCAGTAAGTTGAGCCTCGCCGATCTCATTCCAGCAGACTGGTGAACGACATTTTCGACCATAGAGAGCCTCGAAAGGAGCCATGTTGATGCTGGAGTGATAACTATTGTTGTAGGAGAATTCAATAAACGAAAGATGTGAATCCCAACTACCACCAAAATCGATCACACAAGCTCTAAGCATATCATCCAGAGTCTGGATTGTTCTTTCAGATTGACCATCCGTTTGCAGATGATAAGCTGTGCTCAGATTAAGTTGGGTCCCCATAGCAGATTGCATGGTTCTCCAAAAATGAGAAGTGAAACGAGCATCTCTGTCAGAAATGATGTTCAAAGGAACACAATGTCGAGCTACAATTTCATCCACATAGATTTGAGCAAGTTTGTCAGCCGAAAAATCCTCACGGATTGGCAAGAAATGCGTTGATTTAGTAAGACGATCAACAACTACCCAGATGGCATCGTGACCTTTCTTTATGCGCGGGAGTTTAGTAATGAGATCCATAGTAATGTTTTCCCATTTCCAAACTGGGATCTCTAGTTGCTCCAATAAACCGGAAGGACGCTGATGTTCAGCCTTAACCTTAAGACAAGTAAGGCATTTTGATACATATAAGGCAATGTCTTTCTTCATACCAGGCCACCAATACTGAATACGAAGATCCTTATACATCTTATCTGAGCTAGGATGAACAGAATAACGAGACTTATGGGCTTCATCCATAAGCAAGGTACGAAGGTTATCTTGGCTCGGGACCCACAAACGGTCCATGAAGCAATACGATCCATTGTCCTTCAGTTCCAGATCAAGCGTTATGTGGTAAGGAAATTCCTTATCCATCAAGCCTTGTGAAACACAAGACTGTTGAGCCTGAGAAATACGTGCTTGGATATCGGATTGAGCTTGAATAACAGATTGGACACGAACACAATGAAGCTTAGTACGTTCCTTGCGACTCAAAGCATCGGCCACGACATTCGCCTTACCAGGATGGTAGCGAATTTCGCAGTCATAGTCGTTTAGAAGCTCCACCCAACGTCGTTGCCTCATGTTGAGTTCTTTCTGATTGAAGATATGCTGAAGACTTTTGTGGTCAGTGAAAACCACACATTTTGTACCGTACAAATAGTGTCTCCAAATTTTAAGAGCGAAGACAACTGCACCCAACTCAAGATCATGAGTGGTGTAGTTCTTCTCATGTATCTTCAACTGCCTTGATGCGTATGCTATGACTTTGTTTCTTTGCATCAGGACACAGCCAAGGCCTAGTTTAGATGCATCGCAATAAACGACAAATCATCATTGCCCTCGGGCAAGGTTAGAACAGGCGTGTCGCAAAGTTTTTGTTTTAAAGTCAGAAACGCTTCCTCTTGCTTGAATCCCCAATTAAATGGCTTGTTCTTTTGAGTTATAGCAGTTAGAGGAACTGCAATCTTCGAGAAATTTTCAATGAAGCGGCGATAATAACCCGCTAGACCAAGAAAAGAACGAACTTCAGTAGGAGTAGTAGGTGTATCCCAATCCTTAATCACACTGATCTTGGAGGGATCTACATGAATACCTTGTTCGTTGACAATATGCCCTAAGAATTGAACCTCTTTAAGCCAGAATTCATACTTGGAGAATTTGGCGAAAAGTTGCTTTTTCTTTAGGAGTTCCAAAGTAAGACGAAGATGTTGCTTATGATCAGCTCGCGTCTTAGAATATATCAAAATGTCATCAATGAAAACAATGATGAACTTATCCAAATAAGGTTTGCAGACCCTATTCATCAAGTCCATGAAAACAGCAGGAGCACTAGTCAAACCAAATGGCATGACTGTGAACTCATAATGCCCGTAGCGAGTGCGGAACGCTGTCTTGGGAATATATTCTTCATGCACACGAAGCTGATGATATCCAGATCGTAGATCAATCTTTGAAAAATAAGAAGCGCCTTGCAATTGATCAAAGAGATCATCAATGCGAGGTAGGGGATATCGATTCTTGATGGTAAGCTTGTTAAGCTCACGATAATCGATACACATCCTAAAATATCCATCCTTCTTCTTGACAAAAAGGACGGAAGCACCCCAAGGTGAAAAGCTAGGACGGATAAAGCCTTTGTCAGAGAGCTCCTGCAGCTGCTTAGACAACTCTTGCATCTCAGACGGTGCAAGACGATATGGAGCTCTGCCAAT
This sequence comes from Helianthus annuus, assembly GCF_002127325.2. Lineage (NCBI taxonomy): Eukaryota > Viridiplantae > Streptophyta > Magnoliopsida > Asterales > Asteraceae > Helianthus > Helianthus annuus. The sequence goes on along the minus strand of NC_035438.2, from coordinate 110,366,167 downwards.
GGGATTTGCACCAGGTACGAGATCAATACGGAACTCGACTTGGTGTGCTGGGGGTAGACCAGGTAAATCTTCAGGGAATACCTCAGAATAATCCCGAACAACAGGAATATCTTGAATAGATTTACCTTTGCCCTTATCTGCTACAACTTGTGCCCTAAAGGCCACATAGTTCTTTCGCAGATACTTCCGAGCTTTAAAACAAGACATGAGTTTAAGACCACCAGCAGGTTTCTCACCACGAACTTGTAGGATCTCACCTGACGAAAGCGGCATGCGAATGATCTTCTCAAAACAAACTACCTCTGCGCAATGCTTGGCTAACCAATCCATACCCACAATAACATCGAAGCTTCCAAGTTGCATAGGCGTGAGGTCGATAGGAAAAAGATGGTTGTTAAGGTTCAATTGGCAGTTGCGGAGAACAGAATTAATAACAATGGGTTCACCGCTCGCCACTTCTACTGTCAATGGTTTACCTAGTTTCGTTCTAGACACGCGAAGCAATGGTTCAAAAGATAATGACACAAAACTCTTGTCGGCACCCGAAAAAAGAACAGATGCTGGCTGATTATTAATAAAGAAAGTACCGTTCATCACATTATCATCTGCTTGTGCCTCTTGTGCGTTCATGTTGAAGACTCGACCTCGAGCCTGAGCCTGATTCTGATTCTGGTTGGCTAGCCTTGGGCACCGGTTTCTGTAGTGGGTCAGATCCCCACAATTGTAGCACGAACCAGGAGGAAAATGAGGTCATGCAGCTTGACCTTGTTGAACCGGGTTCTGAACTGCCTGATTCTGAGCAAAACGACAAACACCAGCAAGATGACCTGGCTTCCCACAGTTAGTACAGATACGGCACGAAAATTGCGGTTGATGGTGACCGTTGCATCTATTGCACAAAGGTGCATTCCCTGCATAAGGTTTCTTTGCTGGAGGCTGTGCGGGTTGGTTGGGAGCTGCCTGGTTAACCTGGGCAGTGACAGCAAAATTTTGGGAAGCCTTACGCTTCCTTGACCCCCTTGAGGAACCAGAATCCTTTCCCTTTTTGTTTTGACCTTTCTTGCTATCTTCTTTGTCAGCTGCCTGCTTCTTACCCTTGCCACCCTTCTTGTGCAGCTTTCCCTTTCGAATCTGTGACTCAGTCAGTGTCGCTGCTAACTCGATTGCCTGACGGAGTGTGGTAGGGTTACTACCAGTAATGATGTCTTGTACCGAGTCAGGTAGGCCGTCGGTGTACCTTTCGATCGCTTTGTCGAGTGGGGCAACCATTGTCGGGCAAAGCAGACTCAACTCCTCAAACCTATCACTATATGCCCGGTGCTCGCCACTGTATTCTTTTAAGTCGTCAAACTCTTTCTCCAAAGCTCGCTGTTCATGACGAGGACAGAACTCCCTCATCATTAGTGCCCTAAGTTCAGCCCATGTCTGTGCTAGAGCAACTTCTGCACCGCGATCCCTCATAACCCCGTTCCACCACGTAAGAGCCCTCTTCTGAAACACACTCGAAGAAAACTTGACCTTGCGATTGTCAGGACACTGCACGTGACGGAATGTATTCTCAATGCTCTCGAACCATTGAAAAAGCCTAGTTGCTCCTTCGGAACCACTAAACTTGAGTGGTTTAGCCGAGTTAAAACTCTTGAAATTACATGGAGCATTGTTGTTGTTGTTGGCTTGGTTCCATTGAGCAAAGAGATTTGGGAATTGAGCAGCCATTTGCTGTGCAGTAATTTCTGCCAGCTCGGCAGTTGCTATCTGGTTTTCGCGTCGAGGAGGCATTCTAAAAGAGGAAAACATGAAAGGAAACGAGTGAGATGATTGGATGAAGAGAATGAGATGAAACAATTTCAACAAAAGCAAAGATGGTGGTTATGCATCGCAAAGCAAACAAGCGACACGCAATGTCTAGTCAAAGTAAATGGGTCAAAACTAATGTATCGCGAAGACATGTTCGCCTATAAGTGAACACTCACCCCAAGAGTTCCCAGGTAAGAGTGACTGGTCCGATTATGTGGATTTGTACGAACACTCTAACCTTAGACAGAAAACTCAGGGTACAGGCATTCACTCTTCCAGTTTGCACGTGTTCACACTATTAAAACCCAAAACTTTGACGAGACTTTTGAAAACTCCAAAGGGGTTCAAAACCTTATAACAGAGGGTTCAAAACCTAGTAATCAATCATCCTAGAACAGATGATTAATTTTCAAAGCGGATTCCAAATCGATGTTCTCGTTGTGGTTATCACCTAAGGATAGGTGAAGTGCATATTTTAAAATCTAAACACAAGATAACTTGTGTTAGGGTCCTAGAGAGTTATAGTCTAGGTCAAAGCATTACTAATAACCTAATTCCCTGTAACCATTGGCTCTGATACCAACTCTTCTATCACACCCCGACCGCGTATAACATGCAACCGCGGCGGAAACGTCGGGGAGTGTTGAGACAGAATTATTTGTTTCACAACCATGGCATACAAAGTTATATTTTATTTATCAAACAAACGTGTTACATTGTCTTCAAACAGGAAATAAAGAGTTTATAACATAATTAAACTAAGTCTATCTTCGTTTTATGTCTCTAAGGCACAGGTCCGCCCTAGTATCACAATCATCATCCTAAGCGACAGCTCCTGAAAACACATGTGAAAGTAGGTACGTCAGCATAAAAATGCCTGTGAGATACATAGGTTTTGTGAAAATGGGATTCATGACTTGAGTTTAAAGAAAACGTTTAATAACAGTCAGTCATGAACCTTGTAAATGGTTTTATCTTATAAATCATTTGAAAAGCAATAAGATCAAATGATATGTATAAATAAGACAATAATGTATGGTTAAATGAATAACCAAGTAAAATGAGTTCGTATAAGATTAGTTGTTTTGTAAAACAAAGTCTTGTGAAAAGTATGTTATTTGTATAAAATGTTATATGTCTAAATTGAAATGATTCAAATAACGCTACGATATGTAATACAATACGAACATATATATATATAGGAAGTACCAGCGGCGTATCCACCATGTTAGTATCATATTACATACGCCACGTTACTCAAACCATTTACCCAAACCAGCCACCATGTAAATTGTTCATGTATGAATCAATTGTCAAATGTTATTGTGTAAACCATATCAAAATGTTCATGTCTAATGTAAACCACCAAATGTGTATATCAATGTCAGATTGTTTATGTTTACTGTAAATCATATAATGTGTATCCAAAATATCATGTATGGCATGTGAAGTATATCAACTAGGCCATAGGTAAAAATGCACAAAGACAGGGTATTGACTTAAACATAGTTTAAGTCAAAGTTATGTTTTGTGGAACAATTGCATGCTATACTGATACAAACATTTATGCGGTATTGTGAAAAATTCATACATTCAAGCCTTTGTGACTGTGGTGATAGACCTTTAAACAAATTAAAGGTGTATATGTGTTATTGTTTGTCGAATTCGGTCATTCCTTCCAATCCAAACAAACCCGAGATTTCAGGAATGGGAGTTGTCAAGTCCTATGGTACCATTACCTACTAACAAGTGGCGTAGCTAATGTTAATGAATGTACATTGTATCATTTGAACAAACCAAATGTCATACCAAAATGTAAGCATGTGATGAATAATAATTGTACTAAGTATGCAACAAAGGACATACATAGCATGAAAATGTAATGTAAATCGATTGTACTAAGTATGCACACAATGGACATACATAGCATAAACACAATGAAATCATGTACTATAAGTGTACTAATGAACATAATAAGCATATGATATGAAAACATAGAAAGCATGAAAGTAACAAGTAGGCACATGTGTTTCACCCCAAAACAGTTTAGAAAACAGTAAAAGAGGGGTCTATGTACACACCTGAGATTGCTTTGAAGTTCTTGTGTAACAACCAAATAATGCTAGAGATCACGGATATTAAACGGCATCTAATATAGGTAACTATGTTAATATACCGGACCTAAATCGGAGGATTTGGATAGAATGAGGGTTTGTAAACCAAAGGAGTATGGAGACTCGTGTAATATGGTTTAACAAAGCCCACATACTAAAATGAAACCTAACCTAAGTGCTTACGACCCATTACGACATGTTTAGGTAGCTTATGCTACCTTAACGCGTCTTTTGCGTAAAACGCGTTTGGAACGCCTAACGTCGTGACCATAAGGTATAACCTCGGAAGATTATTCCCTATACAACTATGGTCACTTAATGTGTTTGGTCGGATCCTAATGATCGACCAAATGGGTCGGTTTCGAAAGTATAAGCGATTGTTTAGATCGCTTACCTTACGACCCTATATAAGCACTAAACTAAAAGTGACGAGCTAAGCATGTTAGAACATGCTTAACTAAGTTTAGAAAACAGGTTTGGTATCAAAACAAACGGTTTTGATACCTATGAGTAGTTTGGTTACAAAATACGCAAGAATGCGCATTTTGGCCGAAACTACGACTCGTCACTGAGCCTAGATAACGTGGTGATCAGTAGGTCTAGTCACTAGGGACTATAACCATCGTGATCACGCTCACGTTATGAAGTTCAAACGAACTTCGTGTTGACCATAGGCTGGTCAACGCAGAAAGTTAAACATAGTTTGACTTTAGGAATAGAAAGCGATTAAAAGAATGAAAGAACACTTACGAAGGGTCCCCGAAAGCTAATCTCGATCCAGGAGCTCAGGTATGAAGCAAAGGCCTCAACTTAGAGCTTTAGATCAGATTTTGTGGGTTTTAACCAAAATGGGGGGGGTATTCATAGGAAAAGCAAGACCATTAGGATCGTTTCTTGAATATCGTGCCTTCATCTCATTCGTACACTTGTCAAAATGTTGTGGTATCAAAAAGTGACCCCAACCCCAGAGATTGTGAAGAGGCATTGCCCCTTGGATGCTTGATAGGCCATTTTCAGCAAGAAAACGAGTTTCTGCATCTGCAGGGCTGACGCGGCCCGTGTAAAAGTTGCCCCTAGGCTTACGCAGGTCGCCTGAAGGTTCTGATCAGAAGCCAAGTTTTAAAAATGACAGCTTAGGTCCCTGTTATGGTTTAAGGCCATTTCCTACACGTTCAAGGCCCGTTAAGCCATCTTTAAGGCCCTAAAATGATGCCTAAACATTGATGACATGAAACATGCTCAAAAATATGTCGGATGTTGGTTCGTTTGGCCGTACGATCGCGATGTTCGGTTAATTACGACGGAATGCGCATAAGCGCGAAAAACGATCCAAATTGCGCGACGAATGGATTTTTCTCATGCCAAACACTAAGGGATAATATTAAGATGCTTACATAAATTTTTGGATGTCCGGATGTATTCAGAACGTAAGTTATGCACGAAAGTGCAAACTTATGCACTTTTTGACACTTTTAGTCCCTGAATGACCCAAAAGTTTATTTTAGCACACCGAACACTTCAAAGCCTATTTCTAAGCTATGGAGAGGATATTTATGGTATGTTTAACTTATGGTCATGTTCCGGAATGTCTGTTACAGTTCAAATTGGCATACTTTCGCAGTTTGTCAAGTTTAGTCCCTGTAAGCGAATTAACTTGTTTTTGCCATACCAAAGCCTTCAAAACTTATTTCTAGGTTATGTAAAGGTTATTTAAGGTATGTTGTGTATATGTTGATGTTCCGGAGTATTTGTTGCATTAAACTTAGTACGTTTACGCACCAGTTTACATATAATTCTCTAGAAAGCGATGTAGAGTTTAAAATTGAACAAAAGTCAAAACATGAAAAATGTAAAACACCACCAAACAAACATTGGGATCAAATAACATTATTTTATTGATAACTGAACTGTTCACAAAGATTTCAAGCACAAATGTTACAGCAACCCTGTTCATTTAGCTTCATGAAAGCTCTCTTCTCCTCATTCCACCTTGACAGATCCTTTGCCGCTCTATCCCTTTTTACACTTATGATACTATCATCAAGTGCATTCTGGGTCACATCAACCTTCTTGCTTCCATCTGGCAAGGGAATTTCTCTGAGCATTGCGTCTTTTTCTGTATCAAGATATAGCCCATTATCAATCCCTTTCTTTATCCACTCCTTAATTTTCTCCCCCTTTTTGGCATTATCTGAGGGGATTTCATCAATGAAGAGAATTGTCGGAGGAGCAGTGCCAGTGGTTGTCAACAGATGGGCCTTGAGAGCCTTAATGTCATCCTTTGTATCTTTGTATCTAGACTCCATTACATTTTTGAGCTCTTGAACATGTTTTTCATGCTGCTGCTCAGCCATCTAGTGTTGTTGGTGGAGAAATGGTTGAAAAAGATTCCAGAGCTCATTTGTAACATCTGCTGGTCGTGGAGCAGGTGCTTGAGGTGGAACAGCAGTGGATTGTACCATTTGAACTGTCAACAACTGACGCAGCATGTCTTTGATTTCTGCAACAGTGGTATCCAGTTTTTCAACTCTGTCCGTCAATTCTTGGTACTTTAAACCATCACCCAATTTAATGGGATCATCTGATTTCCTACTAGCAGTGGTTTTATCAGAAGTTGAGGTAGGGAGTGTGCTCCAAACATCAACAACTGATGCCCCTTTTTCTTGGTACTGGGGTCTTCTTCCTTCAACACTTGATAATCTTTTGATGGAACCAGTGGTTAATATAAACTCACTAGTAGATAACAGAGGTGTTATGGAAGGAATTGCCTCCAAGGAAGTCTTATTGATGTAACCACTGTCCAAGTGTAAACCTGTAGGTTCAACACTTGTAGTGGCTGCTTCACTTAGAATACCACCAAGAGTTACTTGTAACTCAAGTGGTGTAACCTCCTTAGGTTGTGTTGGTGGGTTAGCAAAGATTGATACATCAGGCCCAGTCTTTTGTTGAGGTATATTCTCATGGACATGTGATTGAGAAGGACTGGTTTGTGCCAGGTTCAGATCAATTGCATCCAACAGTAGTTTGGTATTTGGTGGAATTAGGGATGTGAAGATAGGTTTAGAAAGCGAAATTGCCCCGGGTATTGGGCTGTGGAGGATGGAAACGAGTGCTTCCAGAGCCTCATGATGTGGTGACCCTTGTTGTACAACCTGTTCTTTTTGTGAAGAGACAGGAGGAGTTTCGGCTAGGCTTTGAGATGTATTTACCAACTGCTGTGAGGAAGTAGCAGCAGTGGTTTGTTGTGACTTTTGTGTTGTCACAGGCAGTTGCTCTGGTATCTCAGTCTCCAGAGTTGCCTTTTTGATGGGTTTGGGGGGGTTTTTATTTTTCTTTTTCGGTGGTTTTTTGGTGATTTTAGGTGTCGGTTTCAAGGAAGTTGTTTGGCTACCTTGATCACCTTGAGCAGTGGGCTCAGCAGCAGATACCTGAGGAGCAATGTTTGTTGCTAAAATCTGCTCAGGCACCTCTGCTTGTGTTTTGCAAGGTGTTGACATTCTTGTAAATGTTTCAGACGTTAAGCTTTTTATTTGAAAAGAGTCACCTTGATTTGTTACCGCAATATCATTCTTACTGAATTTTTTCTCAAAATAATAGCTTAAAAATCTTGGAAACAGTAAGAATGATTTCGTTTCAACATTTTTAACCAAATCATTGAAGATTAACTTGGAATAGTTGAAATTTTCTCCTTGTAAAATAGCATATCCCAAGTTTTGAATCTTCAGTGGTATTTCATTAAAAGAGGTGGTTTTATTTGAAACACACACGAGGAGGGTATGGAATAAAAATCTTGTTGCAGGAGGGAAGAAGCCTTTTTCTAAGGTATCCCACTTCATCATTGTGTCTGCATACCCTCGCTCAATGAAGTCAACTTTTAACTCGTTTTTAGGGAAAGAATCTGTACCTTCCTGATCAGCTGAAAGACCTCAGATATGGATTGCGGTGTTATTCGGACTGCTTTCTTCTGCAGAGTAGAGTTAATGGCTATGACATCTTCTCCTTGTTTTTCAAGGGTACAATTTTTCCAAAACTCTCTCTGAGTTTGCACGTAAATGGGTGCATCAACGGTTAACAAAGTTTTGTACTTTGATGCGTTAATAATATCAAGGATGGAGTCAAATGTATCGATGGTGCCGGGTTTTGTGAGAAGACCCAGTAGATTATGAGACGGTTTGTGTGGGATTTCGGTGGAGGTAGCCTTTTGAGAGGCCCCTTTGGAAGATTTTGCGGATGATTTCGATTTTGTCATTTTGAAGATGGGAATTGAAGATGAGAATGTGGAGAAATTTGATGGAATAGATTTGAAACTGCTTTGAGAAGAGAATTTTTAAGAATTTAATTCGACAGTGAAACCCTGTTTGGGTTGTGAAAGGGGGTTTTATTGATGAAAAGTGAATGCTGACGTGGCAGCAGTTACAAAAGGTCTGACCACTAAGTACTGTCCGCATGCCATCCCCTGGTGAAGTGAAGGACAGTACTTTTGAACAGTACAGTTTTTGAAAACAACTGGTGAAGACAGTGGTTGTAATGGTAATGGAGGACAGTGGAAGCTTTTCACTATCAGTAAATAGCTCAGTAGTGGATACAACACTGATTTTGACCATCAGTGGTTATCAAAGAAAATGAGAGCAGGGGATGACTTTTAGCAGTGGACAGACTTTTGAAGCAGCACAGACTTTTGAACCCATCAGTGGTTATGGCAGACTTTTAGGATTTTAATGAAAAATTCATTTTAGTTATTTTTTAAGGATGGAATTTTGATTTTCTGAAAACATTTTAATGCTTTTATTCATAGAAAAACAAGATTTTGCCTGTTATTCCATGTTTAGCATGCTAATCCTAGAGATCAAGCTTTCAAAGGTGGATGTGTCTAACGCTTTGGTTAGCACATCTGCCAGCTGATCCTTAGTTGGAACATGATGTAGAGAAATCAAACCTTTTTCATAGCAATCCCTCACAAAGTGATGTCTGATGTCGATGTGTTTGGTGGTTGGATAGGAAACTGGATTTTTGATGATATTTTCTGCTGCCTGGTTGTCCAACATAAGTGGTGTCTTCAAGGCAGTGATACTAAAATCCAGTAAGCCAGAGCAGTTGGGTTGTACAGCTTGCAGCAGCTATGTATTCTGCCTCAGCAGTGGATGTGGAAACAGCTGCTTGCTTTTTGCTTTGCCAAGACACTAAGCAATTGCCTAGGAATTGGCACCCTCCTGAAGTGGACTTCCTTGTTTTATCACATCCAGCAAAGTCACTATCTGAGAAACCTGAAAGCTCAATTTTACCATCAGCTGGATACCAGATACCAAGTGTGGGAGCACCTTTAAGGTATCTGAATATCCTTTTTACAGCAATAAGGTTTGACTTTCTAGGGGCTGATTGGGATCTTGCACAGACACATGCTGCAAACATGATGTCTAGTCTAGATGTAGTTAGGTACAATAAAGACCCAATCGTGCTTCTATATAAGGTCTGATCAACCAAATCATCCTTTTCTTCAAACATGACCAATTTATTGGTTGCAATGGGTGTACTACATGGTTTACAATCATCCATATCAAATTTCTTTAAAAGTTCTTTGGCATATTTGCCTTGATGGATGAAAGTACCATTTTGCAATTGCCTTACTTGGAGACCAAGAAAGCACTGGAGTTCACCCATTGCACTCATTTCAAACTCAGCTGTCATGAGTTGTCTGAACTCCTCACACATTTTATTACATGTGCTTCCAAAAATGATGTCATCCACATAAATCTGGACAATCATCAAATCCTTTCCTCTCCATTTTAAAAACAGTGTTTTATCAATCCTGCCCCTGGTGAAACCAATGGAAAGTAAAAAGGTGGACAGAGTTTCATACCAGGCTCTTGGTGCTTGTTTCAGGCCATACAAAGCTTTATTTAGCTTGTAGACATGATCTGGATTAAATGGATCCTCAAAACCTGGAGGTTGACAAACATAAACCTCCTCTTGAATCTTACCATAGAGGAATGCACATTTGATATCCATTTGATACACCTTGATGTTGTGGTTGACAACAAAGGCCAGAAAGAGTCTGATAGCTTCAAGTCTTGCTACAGGGGCAAATGTTTAATCATAATCAATGCCCTCTTCTTGTTTGAAACCTTGAACCACAAGTCTGGCTTTATTCTTGACAACAATACCCCTTTCATCAGTTTTATTTTTGAAGACCCATTTTGTGCCAATAGGACTCGCACCCTCTGGCAATGGAACAAGCTCCCATACTTGTTGTCTTCTAAACTGTTGGAGCTCTTCTTGCATAGCTTCTACCCAGCTGTTTTCTTTCAGTGCCTCTTGGTACTTGACTGGCTGATGGAGTGATAGAAAACCTGCAAAAAGACAAATGTTTTGGGACTGCTTTCTTGTGAGCACCCCTTCATTGATTTTGCCAATGATTTGATCTGGTGGATGAGATTTCAAGAAGATTAGCTGTCCTTGGTATGGAATAATGGAATTGAGTGGTGAAGGCTGCAGATGTGTATCATCTGAGCTAACCACTGCTGGAGACTTTAATGATCCAGCAGTGGCTTCAAAAGGTGGTGGTATTGGGGGTAAAGGTGTTGACACCTGCTGACTTTGATCCACTGTTTGAGGACTTTTGACAGCAGTGTTTGATGAGGTGGAAGCAATGGTTAAAGGGCTACTTTGGTCAACAACTGTTGAGGTAGCAGTGGTTGAGCTTTGACAACTGTTTTGAACAACTGATGCTCTCCCTGTTGAAGCAGACTTTTGAGGAATGATGATCTCATATCCATAGTCTGGTGATGAATCTTCTGATGGACCTGCATTGTTAGTCTTGACAGCAGTATTTTCAAAAGTGAATTTTTCAAGATCAAACAATTCTGCAGGATTTGCAGGGATTTTCATTGATGAAAGTTCATTGAACTTTACATTCAAAGTCTCTTCCATTGCTTTGGTCCGTGTATTAAACACTTTGTAGGCCTTAGCAGTGGTTGAGTATCCCAGGTGATATCCCATATCAATTTTGGCTGCAAACTTTGAGATAGAATCTTTTAAGTTTAAAATGAAACATGGGCAACCAAAAACTTTGAAATCTGAGATTAATGGCTTTATTTTATACAGAATTTCATAAGCAGTCTTTTTGTGCTTGGGGTTGATCAAAACTCTGTTTTGGACATAGCAAGCAGTGTTTACTGCCTCTGCCCAAAAAGTTAATGGCAAACTTGAATCTGCAAGCATGGTTCTGGCAGCCTCAATCAATGTTCTGTTCTTTCTTTCAACAACCCCATTTTGCTCTGGTGTTCTAGGGATGTTGTACTGCCTTACAATCCCTTTCTTCACACAGAAGGCATCCAACTCCTTATTTTTGAATTCTGTGCCATTGTCACTCCTGAAGACTTTTACTGGAAGGTCAAATTGCTTTTCAACCTGTATCACAAAGTCTTGCAAAATGCCTGTAGTCTCATCTTTTGAGTGTAAAAAGAAGGTCCATGTAAACCTAGAGAAGTCATCAACAATAACCAAGCAATATCTTTTCTTTTTGAGACTCATGACTTGCACTGGGCCAAACAAATCCATGTGCATCATTTGCAAACACTGGGTTGTTTTGGACTCTTCAATTGACTTAAAAGAGCTCTTGTGCTGTTTTCCTTTTAAACAGGAAACACAGTGTTCAGGACATGAAAACATTTTTTGTGGTAAGCCTCTTACTAAGCCATTTTTTGAAATTTCATTGATTGTTTTGAGATTTGTGTGTCCCAGTCTTTTGTGCCATAGCTCTGTCTCTTTGTTAGAGGCAGCTGAGAACAGACAGGCATCAGCTCTAGGACACTCTCTTGACATGTCAACAACATAAACATTGCCACTTCTTTGAGCAACAAGTTTTGTTGAGCCTTTCTTGATTATTGCTTCAATCTGTCACACCCCGACCACGTAGAACATACAAAACGTGGCGGAAACGTCGGGGAGTGTTCTAACAGAATCAATTGTTTTAAATCCATGGCAATTTAAGTTTCGTTTTATTAATCAATCATAAATGTTTACTTTGTTTAAACAAGAACCAAAGAGTACATAACATAAATTAACTAGTTCTTGTCTCATTTTGAGGCACTAAGGCACAAGTCTGCCTAAGTATGTCTTGACAAGTCCTATGCATCATCTCCTAAAAACACATGTGAAAATAGGTACGTCAGCATAAAAATGCCTGTGAGATACATTGGTTTTGTGAAAACGGAATTCATGACTTATGTTTGAGAAAATGTTTAGTCATGAACCTTGTAATTTGCTTTGTCTTGTAAATCATTTGAAAACGATAAGATCGGATGATATGTATAAATAAGGGAACACTGTATGGTTAAATGGATAACCATGTAAAATGTGTTTGTATAAGATAAGTCGTTTGTAAAACAATGTCTCGTGAAAAGTGTGTTATTTGTATAAAATGTCATATGTCTCAAATTGAAATGATTCTAATAACGCTACGATATGTAATACCATACAAACACTTATATATAGGAAGTACCAGCGGCGTATCCACCATGCTTGTATCATATTACACACGCCTCGTTACTTAATCACTTACTCAAACCAAACCCTCAAGATGAAGTGTTTAACAATTGTAGAAATGTTCATGTATAGTCAAATGTCTATTGTCAAATGTAATTCATGTCAACGGATACAACTGGTTCACACGGTTCAATGGTTACAAACGGTTCATATAATCAAACGGGTTTAGACGGTTCACATAGTCAAATGGTCACAACGGTTCAAAATGTAGCATAATGTGTTCATATGCTGGATGAGCATATGCAACAGAAATGCAATGTAAAACAATGTACTAAGTACGCACACAATGGGCATACATAGCATGTAATGTAAAGCAATGTACTAAGTACGCACACAATGGGCATACCTAGCATGAAATGTATTGTAAAGTGATGTACTAAGTATGCACACAACGGGCATACGTAGCATGAGATGTATTGTAAAGAGATGTACTAAATATGCACACAATGGGCATAAATAGCATGAAATGTATGTAAAGTGATGTACTAAATATGCACACAATGGGCATAAATAGCATGAAATGTATGTAAAGTGATGTGCTAAGTATGCACACAATGGACATACATAGCATAGACACAATGAAATCATGTACTATATATGTACTATCGAACATAGCAAGTATATGATGTGAAAACCGGAAAGCATGAAAGTAACAAGTAGGCACATGTGTTTCACCCCAAAACAGTTTGGAAAACAGTAAAAGAGGGGTTCAATGTACTCACCTGAGATTGCTTTGAATTCCTTGTATAATAACCAGATAATGCTAGAGGTCACGGGATATCAAACGGCACCTAATAGGTAGCTATATTAATATACCGGACCAAAATCGGAGGGTCGGATAGTATGCGGGTTCGTAAACCAAACGAGTATGGAGACTCGTGTAATATGGTTTAACAAAGCCTACATACTAAAATGAAACCTAACCTAAGTGCTTACGCCCCATCATGACCCGTTTCGGTAGCTTAGGCTACCCTAACGCGTCGTTCGCGTAGAACGCGTCTGGAACGCCTAACATCGTGACCACAAGGTATAACCTCAGAAGGTTATAGCTATGGTCACCTAATGTGTTTGGTCGGATCCTAAAGATCGACCAAATGGGTCGGGTTCGAAAGTATAAGCGATGGTTTAGATCGCTTACCTTACGACCCTGTATAAGCACTAAACTAAAAGTGACGAGCTAAGCATGTTAGAACATGCTTAACTAAGTTTAGAAAACAGGTTTGACATCAAAACAAACGGCTTTGATGCTCACGAGTAGTTTGGTTACAAAATATGCAAGAATGCACATTTTGGCCGAAACTACGACCCGTCACTGAGCCTAGTTAACTTGGTGATCAGTAGGTATAGTCACTATGGACTATAACCATCGTGATCACGCTCACGTTATGAAGTTCCATGAACTTCGCATCGACCATAAGCTGGTCAATGCAGAAAGTCAACAAAATGTTGACTTTCGGACTCGAAAAGCGATAAAAGAGCGAAAGAAGACTTACGGAAGGTCCCCAAGTGCTAATCTAGATCAAATAGCTCAGGTATGGAACAATGGTTCCAACTTAGAGCCTTAAGATCAGATTTTGTGGGTTTTTGGAACAAAGGGGGGGGGTATTTATAGGAAAAGTGGAACCGTTAGGATCGTTTATCGAATATCGTGCCGCGATCTCGAGCGTACACTTGTCAAATTCTTGTGGTAAGTCAGAACTTGGCCCTTGGCTCCTGATTGGGTGAAAGGGCATTGCCCCTTGATCGAACGAAAGGCCAAACTGCATTAAATGCAAAGATTTTTCTGTCTGACAGTCTCACGCGCCGCGCGTAAGGATTTGGTAAATCCTTACGCGCCCCGCCTAAGGTTCCCAGATCAGAATTTACAATTTTGGTCCCTGCACTTCAGAAACACGTATTTTGGCCCATTTTTGGCATGTTTAAGCCCCGTTAACCTCATTTCAAGGCTCTAAGATGAAGTTAAAGTGTAGGGGACATGAAATATGCTCAAAAATATTCCGGATGTCGGTTCGTTTGGCCGTACGATTGCGATGTTCGCTTAATTACGACGGAATGCGCATAAGCGCGAAAGACGATCCAAATGACGCGACGAATGGATTTTTCACATGCCCAACACTAAGGCATAATATAAGGATGCTTACATAAATTTTTGGATGTCCGGATGTATTCAGAACGTAAGTTATGCGCGAAAGTGCAAACTTGTGCACTTTTTGACACTTTTAGTCCCTGAATGATCCAAAAGTTTGTTTTAGCATACCAAACACCTCAAAGCCTATTTCTAAGCTATGTAGAGGATATTTAGGGTATGTTTAACTTATGAACATGTTCCGGAATGTTCGTTACAGTTCAAATTGGCATACTTTCGCCGTTTGTCAAGTTTAGTCCCTGTAAGCGAATTAACTTGTTTTTGCTATACCCAAGCCTTCAAAACTTATTTCTAAGTTATGTAAAGGTTATTTAAGGTATGTTGAGTATATGTTGATGTTCCGGAGTATTTGTCGCATTAAACTGAGTACGTTTACGCACCAGTTTGCGTATAATGCTCTAGAAAGCAATGTAGAGTTTGAAATTGAACAATAATTGATATGTGCAAAACATACACATATTTATACAAGATCCCAAGTATGAAATACAATATTTCATCGGCTTGGTATTTGTTTGATGGTCGCGGTGACACAGGTGTCACAGTCTCCCCTACTTTAGGAAATTTCGTCCCTAGATTTATTCGTAGGAGTCTATTTGTGAATTTGCCAAATAACCACCAATGATATGTAAGGCAATATCTTGTCATTTCCTTAACGGTCATTCTTCCAAAACGAAAATGAACAGACGAGTCATTTTCAATGGTTGCTTCATCAGAATTGGAAATGAAGGATTACACAACGGATATTCATTTCCTCAACGGATAATCTTCAGAAACGAAAATGAACAAACGGGGTCATCTTCAACGGTTGCTTCCTCAGAGTTGGAAATGAAGTATTACACAACGGATATTCATTTCCTCAACGGATAATCTTCAGAAACGAAAATGAACTAACGGAGTCATCTTCGACGGTTGCTTCCTCAGAGTTGGAAATGAAGGATTACACAACGGATATTCATTTCCTCAACGGATAATCTTCAGAAACGAAAATGAACAAATGGGGTCATCTTCAACGGTTGCTTCCTCAGAGTTGGAAATGAAGTATTACACAACGGATATTCATTTCCTCAACGGATAATCTTCAGAAACGAAAATGAACAAACGGGGTCATCTTCAACGGGTATTCTTCAGATTTGGAAATGAAGGATAAACGGATATTCATTTCCTCAACGGATAAATCTTCAGAACGAAAATGAACAAACGGAGTCATTTTCCTCGACGGGTATTCTTCAGATTTGGAAATGAAGGATAAACGGATATTCATTTCCTCAACGGACATTCTTCAGAAGTGAAAAATGAATAGCTAGTTCATTTTTCCTCAACGGATGCTTCATCAGAATTGGAAATGAATAGGGTTAACTCTAGACACATGACAGAACTTGCTGTGATTTCTGTGCACTAAATTCCATAATTATGTATGCATCCATAATTACGTAATCCCTTGCACAGTCCGCACAGTTTGTTTTGTAATGTTTTGGGGAAGGATATCAAATTTGTGACGAGGGTGACTAGACTTCCATCGGTTCCTTTTAATTAGATCGACAGGGGATCCTATTGGTTAGGCCACCAAGGAGTCCTTTCAGCTATATCATCACATGATATCCCTAACCAGATTTTTTTTGGATGAATCTGTTTAGCTAGACCACTCAAGGGGTCTAATTATGAAGTAGTACTTTATAATCCGATGGACTTAACTATAACATAGAAGTCCATTGAGGATTTTAAGTAATACCTTTGGGCATCCTACTATGAATCTCTTGTACACGGATATGTAAGATTCTACGAAGATTTGGATAACATAATTTGGATCACACAACAATACATAAGGAAACACATAAGCACATAGTCACATAATTGTTTAATTTGATCATAATTTGTTATTAACTTGTTATCGATTGAATACGGATATGGAAACCTGTCGACGGATCTCAATGTTCACTGGAATCTATCTGAGAAGATAGAAAGATCTCCCAAAATTCGATTTTTGATTACATGGAATCACCACATTCGAATGAAGGTATACAACAATTAAAGACTTACGGGAAATTCCTAGGTACCCTATTAAGGATTTATAGTGGTACCTTGGGTATTCGTCTTGTGTTGTAACCTGCGCCTTGTACTTCGTTTCCTTAGAATAAACGGGTACTTAGGAATTCCGTGGAAGACGCAAGCGATTATAGAATGGGAGAATTTTGGGGGTAGTTTGTTCTTCAAGGAATACGGTTCCTTGATTGTCGGTATTGCAAGGGATATGTCGTTTATACATGCAACCATCGAAATACATTGCAATGTAAATGAAAGATTTATTTATAAACAACGATATCAACTGTTCCTTGGATCTTGACAACAAAAGAAACTTAATACATAAGACATGATTATTTCTAAACGATGTTGTCTTCTAGTCAGTCGGGTGATCATCCTTGTGCTGGATTTGCATTAGCAAGCTTTGGGCAATTTCTTCGGAAATGACCCATCTCGCCACAGTTGAAACAAGAACCTGGTAGGAAACGACCTTGAGCGGGATTGTTGCCAGCTTGGTTTGGTGCAGCTGCAGCTGGGCAGATTCTTGTTGTATGGCCTATGAGTCCACAAGTTTGGCATTTGCGGCACTGTACATTGGCGTGATGATGGAGGCTACATTGGTTGCACAAGGGTGCAGTTCCATTGTATGGTTTTCTAGCAGGGGGTTGAGCTGGTTGGTTGGGGACGGCTTGACCATTGTGAGCGACCACGGCGAAGTTCTGAGAAGCCTTTCGCTTCCTTGACTTCTTAGGAGATTCAGTCTGTTCATCCATGGTCTTTGATTCCTCGATTGGGTTCGATTCCCCGGCCGATTTCTTGTCACCTTTTCGAAAAAGTTTATGCTTTGTGATCTGCGATTCAGTCAAGGTTGCAGATAGCTCAATGGCCTGACGGAGTGTGGTAGGGTTGCTACCAGTGACAATGTCTTGTACCGAGTCAGGCAGGCCGTCGATGTACCTTTCGATAGCCTTGTCGAGTGGGGCGACCATAGTCGGGCAAAGTAGACTCAACTCCTCAAACCTATCAGTATATGCCCTGTGTTCGCCACTATCTTGTTTCAAATCATCAAACTCCTTCTCCAACGCTCGTTGTTCATGACGAGGACAAAACTCTCTCATCATAAGTGCTCTCAGTTCAGCCCATGTTTGTGCTAGAGCAACATCTGCACCACGGTCTCTCATTACCCCATTCCACCATGTAAGAGCCCTCTTCTGAAACACACTCGAAGAAAACTCGACCTTGCGATTTTCTGGACACTGCACGTGGCGAAAGGTATTCTCGATGCTCTCGAACCATTGGAGAAGCCCAGTTGCTCCCTCAGAACCACTAAACTTGAGTGGTTTAGCCGAGTTAAAGTTCTTGAAATTGCATGTACCATTGTTGTTGTTGTTGGCTTGGTTCCATTGAGCAAAGAGATTTTGGAATTGAGCAGCCATCTGCTGCGCAATAATTTCTGCCAGCTCGGTAGTTGCTATCTGGTGTTCGCATCGAGGAGGCATTCTAAAAGAGGAAAACATGAAAGGAAACAAATAAAATGGTATTGGGTAAGAATAGGATGTTACAATCACTGACCATAATCACGGTTGATGGTCACTTGTTTGAATCATGAAGCAAACAAACAACACCAGGGCTGAATCAAAGCAAATAGATCCTCATAGAGTATCGCGAAGACATGCTCGCCTATAAGTGGACACTCACCCCAAGAGTTCCCAGGTAAGAGTGACTGGTCCGATTATGCGGATTTGTACGAACACTCTAACCTTAGACAGAAAACCCAGGGTACAGGCATTCACCCTTCCAGTTCGCACGTGTTCACACTATTTAGGACCCAAAACTTTGACGGGAGTTTTGAAAATTCAAAGGGGTTCAAAACCTTATAACGGAGGGTTCAAAACCTAGTAATCAATCATCCTAGAACAGACGATTAGTTTTCAAAGCGGTTTTGAAATTTATGTTCTTGTTGTGGTCGTCGCCTAAGGATAGGTGACGGTATTGTTTTGTGACTAAACGCAAGTAAACTCGCGTTAGGTTCCTAGGAAGGTTATAGACTAGGTCAAAGTATTACTAAAAACCTAATTCCCTATAACCATTGGCTCTGATACCAACTTTTCTGTCACACCCCGACCACGTAGAACATACAAAACGTGGCGGAAACGTCGGGGAGTGTTGTAACAGAATCAATTGTTTCAAATCCATGGCAATTTAAGTTTCGTTTTATTAATCAATCATAAATGTTTACTTTGTTTAAACAAGAACCAAAGAGTACATAACATAAATTAACTAGTTCTTGTCTCATTTTGAGGCACTAAGGCACAAGTCTGCCTAAGTATGTCTTGACAAGTCCTATGCATCATCTCCTGAAAACACATGTGAAAATAGGTACGTCAGCATAAAAATGCCTGTGAGATACATTGGTTTTGTGAAAACGGAATTCATGACTTATGTTTGAGAAAATGTTTAGTCATGAACCTTGTAATTTGCTTTGTCTTGTAAATCATTTGAAAACGATAAGATCGGATGATATGTATAAATAAGGGAACACTGTATGGTTAAATGGATAACCATGTAAAATGTGTTTGTATAAGATAAGTCGTTTGTAAAACAATGTCTCGTGAAAAGTGTGTTATTTGTATAAAATGTCATATGTCTCAAATTGAAATGATTCAAATAACGCTACGATATGTAATACCATACAAACACTTATATATAGGAAGTACCAGCGGCGTATCCACCATGCTTGTATCATATTACACACGCCTCGTTACTTAATCACTTACTCAAACCAAACCCTCAAGATGAAGTGTTTAACAATTGTAGAAATGTTCATGTATAGTCAAATGTCTATTGTCAAATGTAATTCATGTCAACGGATACAACTGGTTCACACGGTTCAATGGTTACAAACGGTTCATATAATCAAACGGGTTTAGACGGTTCACATAGTCAAATGGTCACAACGGTTCAAAATGTAGCATAATGTGTTCATATGCTGGATGAGCATATGCAACAGAAATGCAATGTAAAACAATGTACTAAGTACGCACACAATGGGCATACATAGCATGTAATGTAAAGCAATGTACTAAGTACGCACACAATGGGCATACCTAGCATGAAATGTATTGTAAAGTGATGTACTAAGTATGCACACAACGAGCATACGTAGCATGAGATGTATTGTAAAGAGATGTACTAAATATGCACACAATGGGCATAAATAACATGAAATGTATGTAAAGTGATGTACTAAATATGCACACAATGGGCATAAATAGCATGAAATGTATGTAAAGTGATGTGCTAAGTATGCACACAATGGACATACATAGCATAGACACAATGAAATCATGTACTATATATGTACTATCGAACATAGCAAGTATATGATGTGAAAACCAGAAAGCATGAAAGTAACAAGTAGGCACATGTGTTTCACCCCAAAACAGTTTGGAAAACAGTAAAAGAGGGGTTCAATGTACTCACCTGAGATTGCTTTGAATTCCTTGTATAATAACCAGATAATGCTAGAGGTCACGGGATATCAAACGGCACCTAATAGGTAGCTATATTAATATACCGGACCAAAATCGGAGGGTCGGATAGTATGCGGGTTCGTAAACCAAACGAGTATGGAGACTCGTGTAATATGGTTTAACAAAGCCTACATACTAAAATGAAACCTAACCTAAGTGCTTACGCCCCATCATGACCCGTTTAGGTAGCTTAGGCTACCCTAACGCGTCGTTCGCGTAGAACGCGTCTGGAACGCCTAACATCGTGACCACAAGGTATAACCTCGGAAGGTTATAGCTATGGTCACCTGATGTGTTTGGTCGGATCCTAAAGATCGACCAAATGGGTCGGGTTCGAAAGTATAAGCGATGGTTTAGACAGCTTACCTTACGACCCTGTATAAGCACTAAACTAAAAGTGACGAGCTAAGCATGTTAGAACATGCTTAACTAAGTTTAGAAAATAGGTTTGACATCAAAACAAACGGCTTTGATGCTCACGAGTAGTTTGGTTACAAAATATGCAAGAATGCACATTTTGGCCGAAACTACGACCCGTCACTGAGCCTAGTTAACGTGGTGATCAGTAGGTATAGTCACTACGGACTATAACCATCGTGATCACGCTCACGTTATGAAGTTCCATGAACTTCGCATCGACCATAAGCTGGTCAATGCAGAAAGTCAACAAAATGTTGACTTTCGGACTCGAAAAGCGATAAAAGAGCGAAAGAAGACTTACGGAAGGTCCCCGAGTGCTAATCTAGATCAAATAGCTCAGGTATGGAACAATGGTTCCAACCTAGAGCCTTAAGATCAGATTTTGTGGGTTTTTGGAACAAAGGGGGGGGTATTTATAGGAAAAGTGGAACCGTTAGGATCGTTTATCGAATATCGTGCCGCGATCTCGAGCGTACACTTGTCAAATTCTTGTGGTAAGTCAGAACTTGGCCCTTGGCTCCTGATTGGGTGAAAGGGCATTGCCCCTTGATCGAACGAAAGGCCAAACTGCATTAAATGCAAAGATTTTTCTGTCTGACAGTCTCACGCGCCCCGCGTAAGGATTTGGTAAATCCTTACGCGCCCCGCCTAAGGTTCCCAGATCAGAATTTACAATTTTGGTCCCTGCACTTCAGAAACACGTATTTTGGCCCATTTTTGGCACGTTTAAGCCCCGTTAACCTCATTTCAAGGCTCTAAGATGAAGTTAAAGTGTAGGGGACATGAAATATGCTCAAAAATATTCCGGATGTCGGTTCGTTTGGCCGTACGATTGCGATGTTCGCTTAATTACGACGGAATGCGCATAAGCGCGAAAGACGATCCAAATGACGCGACGAATGGATTTTTCTCATGCCCAACACTAAGGCATAATATAAGGATGCTTACATAAATTTTTGGATGCCCGGATGTATTCAGAACGTAAGTTATGCGCGAAAGTGCAAACTTGTGCACTTTTTGACACTTTTAGTCCCTGAATGATCCAAAAGTTTGTTTTAGCATACCAAACACCTCAAAGCCTATTTCTAAGCTATGTAGAGGATATTTAGGGTATGTTTAACTTATGAACATGTTCCGGAATGTTCGTTACAGTTCAAATTGGCATACTTTCGCAGTTTGTCAAGTTTAGTCCCTGTAAGCGAATTAACTTGTTTTTGCTATACCCAAGCCTTCAAAACTTATTTCTAAGTTATGTAAAGGTTATTTAAGGTATGTTGAGTATATGTTGATGTTCCGAAGTATTTTTCGCATTAAACTGAGTACGTTTACGCACCAGTTTGCGTATAATGCTCTAGAAAGCAATGTAGAGTTTGAAATTGAACAATAATTGATATGTGCAAAACATACACATATTTATACAAGATCCCAAGTATGAAATACAATATTTCATCGGCTTGGTATTTGTTTGATGGTCGCGGTGACACGGGTGTCACATAATCTTACTAACCATTTCTGGTCCAACAATCCTACAACAATCCTTTGTGAAGAATGATCCAAACCCTTTATCACTCATTTGAGATACACTCAGGAGGCTGAATTTCAGATTATTAATAAGATTGACATTTTCAAATTTTACATTTCCAGACTTTACTGTACCAGACCCCAGAACTTTTCCCTTACTATTATTACCAAAGGATATATCACCCCCTCCATGAATTTTGAAATCTTGAAGAAGGGCTTTACATCCTGTCATGTGCCTGGAGCCTCCACTATCTACATACCAAAGACTATCTAAGCATGCAGAAGCTCCCTGCACATAAAGTAAAAGGATTAGTTCATAGAGGTCTCCAAAGCCAACAGGGCTTTGGATGGGGTCTCAACAGTGTCTGGGATGGAGGCAGATGCATGGACAGTGGTTAGCATAGGGGTTTGAACATTTTTGAGAATGTTTTTCTCTAACCACTGTTAGGGGTCTTGGCCCATCATCTGTTGATAACCAAAAGGATGTCTGTTCACTCTTGGTTTAGGGGGCTTTTTGTAAGCCTCATAAACATAAACATGTGGAATCCTTTGGTTTGATACTTTTTCCTTGCCTTTTCTGAATTCATTGGCAGGGGGTGCATCAGTCACCTGTACATCTCTTTGGACAGACTTTTGGTTCAGCTGTTTTGTGACAGCTGTTTGGACAGGGACAAACAGTGGTTGTTTCTTGGTGAACTTGACAGATGATATTGAGACTCAAGGATGTTTTTGCAGTGTATTCATTCTTTTTTATGTCAAAGTTTTTGAGATACACACATTCTTGAGTTTTGTGATAATCTTTACCACAGATGGTGCAGCTTTCAGCAGGTAAAATGATGCTTGTTTTGTTGATATCATATGCTTTTAGATGAAAACAATCTTTTGTTAGATGATTCTTCTTTTCACAGAATTCACAAAACAAGTTTTTGATTTTTTTCTCTTTTCTTCTTTTTCTCAGATTCCTTTGCAACAGAGTTTTGAACCTTTGTTGGGATATCTTTGAAATGAATGACCTTTGCTTTTGGAGCTTTGACACCATCAGTGGTTGTGAAATCCATTGGTTTGAAATTTTCAAGGATATCACACTCATCAGACCATGTGGGTTTAAATTGGTATTTCTCAATTTCTTCAAACGTTGAAGATCCCACAGATCTTTCTAGAGTAATTTTGTTACCAAGTTTGTCAGTTATTTTAACTTCTTGGCCATTTTTGTTGGTTGGTATGATTTCAGAAGAAACAGCTTGTATTGCAACAGTGTTTACAAGATCATCATATTTTCTATGTCCTATACCAAACTTGACATTGCTTTTAAGCTGTTTCTCAAGCATAACCTCATACCCTTTACAAGATTCTACCCATCTTTCACAGGTGATCTGTGTAGACTCTAACTCCTTTTTGCAAACTTGGTATGTTTCTACCCTAGTTTGGAGTTGAGTTTTGGTTATGCTTTGTTCTTCTTTTAAGCTGCTGATTTCTTTCTCCTTTCCAGCCAATTTGTTTCTAAGTTCTTTTAATGACTTTTCAAATTTGACCTTATCAGACAAGATTTTATCCCTAAGATTTTCATTCACCTCTTTAATGTTAGCAAATGCAATAATACAATTGTCTGAACACAGTTTTTCAATAACTTGAGGTGATACCTTAGCAGCAGCCATCATGGCACAATCACATTGATGATCTTCTTCTTCATCAGCTCTCTCTTCATCCTCACCAGCTTTCTTCAAATCTTCTTTCTCTTTGCCATCTTTGGACCAAGGGTCGGTCGGTGGTTCAATCAGGGTTTCTGAGTTTTCTTCCAGCAGTAGTTCACCAACAACTGCAGTAACCACTGCTTTAGCAACTTCATCCACTGTTTCAGCACTTAGCTATTCTCCTTCAGTTTCAACCCCTTCTGGTATTGATTCTAATGCCATCAAACCAAATTCATCATCAAAAGCATCATTAGAAGCATAGAGAGCAAAATTTTCATCACCAAGTTCATCAGGCATGTTGCTCTAATCAACAAAGCCTTGTGTGAAAAAGCTTTGCTGATCTGGTTGTGTCACTGTTGGAGCAGCTTGTTGTAACACCTGTGTCACCACGACCATCAAACAAATACCAAGCCAATGAAATATCGTATTTCATACTTGGGATCTTGTATAAATATGTGTATCTTTTGCACATATCAATTCTTGTTCAATTTCAAACTTTACATCGCTTTCTGGAGAATTATACGCAAACTGGTGCGTAAACGTACTCAGTTTAATGCGACAAATACTTCGGGACATCAACATATACTTAATATACCTTAAATAACCTTTACATAACTTAGAAATAAGTTTTGAAGGCTTTGGTATGGCAAAAACAACTTAATTCACTTACAGGGACTAAACTTGACAAACTGCGAAAGTATGACAATTTGAACTGTAACGAACATTCCGAAACATGTCCAGAAGTTAAACATACCATAAATATCCTTTACATAGCTTAGAAATAGGCTTTGAAGGGTTTGGTATGTTAAAACAAACTTTTGGATCATTCAGGGACTAAAAGTGTCAAAAAGTGCATAAGTTTTCACTTTCGCGCATAACTTACGTTCTGAATAAATCCGGACATCCAAAAATTTACGTAAGCATCCATATATTATGCCTTAGTGTTTGGCATGAGAAAAATCCGTTCGTCGCGTCATTTGGATCGTCTTTCACGCTTATGCGCATTTCGTCGTAATTAAGCGAACATCGCGATCGTACGGCCAAACGAACCAACATCCGGCATATTTTTGAGCATGTTTCATGTCCACAATGTTTAGGCATCATTTTAGGGCCTTAAATTTGCCTTTACGGGCCTTAGAAATGTCGGAAATGGCTTAAATACGCAACAGGGACCAAAACTGCCATTTCTGAAAGTATGTGTAGATCAGACAGGCCCAGGCGGCCCGCCTGAGTTTGTGCATATCCTGATGCGGGCCGCATGACCCCTTCAGTAACAGAAATTTTGTTTTCTAGCTAAGATTGGCCTTTCAAACATCCCAAAGGGCAATGCCCTTTCACAATCTCAGGAGTTAAGGGTCATTTTGAGCCACCACAACTTTATGACAAGTGTACGCTTAAGATCATGGCACGATATTCAAGAAACGATCCTAACGGCTTTACTTTTCCTATAAATACCCCCCCCCCCCTTTTGAGTAAAACCCACAAAAATCTGATCAAAAGCTCTAAGTTGGAACCTTTGTTTCATACCAGAGCCATTTTGATCTAGATTAGCATTCGGGGACCCTTCGTAAGTGTTCTTTCGTTCTTTTATTCGCTTTTCGAGTCCGAAAGTCAATGTTTTCTTGACTTTCTGCATTGACCAGCCTATTCTCAACACGAAGTTCATTGGAACTTCATAATGTGAGCGTGATCACGATGGTTATAGTCTATGGCGACTATACCTACTGATTACCACGTTATCTAGGCTCAGTGACGAGTCGTAGTTTCGGCCAAAATGCGCATTCTTGCGTATTTTGTAACCAAACTACTCGTGAGCATCAAAGCCGTTTATTTTGATGCCAAACCTGTTTTCTAAACTTAGTTAAGCATGTCCTAACATGCTTAGCTCGTCACTTTTAGTTTAGTGCATATATAGGGTCGTAAGGTAAGCGATCTAATCCATCGCTTATACTTTCGAACCCGACCCATTTGGTCAATTATTAGGATCCGACCAAACACATTAGGTGACCATAGCTATAACCTTCCGAGGTTATGCCTTATGGTCACGACGTTAGGCATTCCAAACGCGTTCTACGCGAACGACGCGTTAAGGTAGCATAAGCTACCTAAACTGGTCGTAATGGGTCGCAAGCACTTAGGTTAGGTTTCATTTTAGTATGTAGGCCTTGTTAAACCATATTACACGAGTCTCCATACTCGTTTGGTTTACGAACCCGCATACTATCCGATCCTTCCGATTTAGGTCCGGTATATTAACATAGCTACCTACTAGGTGCCGTTTGATATTCCGTGATCTCTAGCATTATTTGGTTATTATACAAGAACTTCAAAGCAATCTCAGGTGAGTACATTGAACCCCTCTTTTACTGTTTTCCAAATTGTTTTGGGGTGAAACACATGTGCCTACTTGTTACTTTCATGCTTTCTGGTTTTCACATCATATACTTGCTTTGTTCGATAGTACATATATAGTACATGATTTCATTGTGTTTATACTATGTATGTCCATTGTGTGCATACTTAGCACATCATTTTTCAATACATTACATGCTATGTATGCCCATTGTGTGCGTACTTAGTACATTGCTTTACATTACATGCTATGTATCTCCATTGTGTGCGTACTTAGTACATTGCTTTACATTACATGCTATGTATGCCCATTGTGTGCGTACTTAGTACATTGCTTTTGCATTACATGCTATGTATGCCCATTGTGTGCGTACTTAGTACATTGTTTCACATTACATGCTATGTATGCCCATTGTGTGCGTACTTAGTACATTGCTTTACATTACATGCTATGTATGCCCATTGTGTGCGTACCTGGTACATGGTTTTACATTACATTTCTGTTGCATATGCTCATCCAGCATATGAACACATTATGCTACATTTTGAACCGTTGTAACCATTTGACTATGTGAACCGTCTTAACCCTTCGATTATATGAACCGTTTGTAACCATTGAACCGTGTAAACCAGTTGTATTCGTTGACATGATTTACAGTTGACAATAGACATTTGACTGTACATAACATTTCCACAATTGTTAAACATTTCATCTTGATGGTTTGGTTTGAGTAAGTGATTAAGTAACGAGGCGTGTGTAATATGATACAAGCATGGTGGATACGCCGCTGGTACTTCCTATATATAAGTGTTTGTATGGTATTACATATCGTAACGTTATTTGAATCATTTCAATTTGAGACATATGACATTTTATACAAATAACACACTTTTCACGAGACATTGTTTTACAAACGACTTATCTTATACAAACACATTTTACATGGTTATCCGTTTAACCATACAGTGTCCTCTTATTTATACATATCATCTGATTTTATCGTTTTTCAAATGATTTACAAGACAAAGCAAATTACAAGGTTCATGACTAGACATTTTCTCAAACATAAGTTATGAATTCTGTTTTCACAAAACCTATGTATCTCACAGGCATTTTTACGCTGACGTACCTATTTTCACATGTGTTTTCAGGAGATGATGTATAGGACTCATCAAGACATACCTAGGCGGACCTGTGCCTTAGTGACTTAAAACGAGACAAGAACTAGTTAATTTATGTTATGTACTCTTTGGTTCTTGTTTAAACAATGTATACTTTCATATTTGATTAATAAAACGAAACTTCATTTGCCATGGATTTGAAACAATTGATTCTGTTACAACACTCCCCGACGTTTCCGCCACGTTTTGTATGTTCTACGTGGTCGGGGTGTGACAGAAAAGTTGGTATCAGAGCCAATGGTTATAGGGAATTAGGTTATTAGTAATGCTTTGACCTAGTCTATAACCTTCCTAGGACCCTAACGCGAGTTTACTTGCGTTTAGTCACAAAACAATACCGTCACCTATCCTTAGGCGAGGACCACAACAAGAACATAAATTTCAAAACCGCTTTGAAAACTAATCATCTGTTCTAGGATGATTGATTACTAGGTTTTGAACCCTCCGTTATAAGGTTTTGAACCCCTTTGAATTTTCAAAACTCTCGTCAAAGTTTTGGGTCCTAAATAGTGTGAACACGTGCAAACTGGAAGAATGAATGCCTGTACCCTGGGTTTTCTATTTAAGGTTAGAGTGTTCGTACAAATCCACATAATCGGACCAGTCACTCTTACCTGGGAACTCTTGGGGTGAGTGTCCACTTATAGGCGAGCATGTCTTCGCGATACACTATGAGGATCTATTTGCTTTGATTCAGCCTTGATGTTGTTTGGTTGCTTCGTGGCTCAAACAAATGACCATCAACCATGATTATGGTCGGAAATTGTAACATCCTATTCTTACCCAATGCCATTTCATTTGTTTTCTTTCTTGTCTCTCATTTAGAATGCCTCCTCGACGCGAAAACCAGATAGCGATTGCAGAACTGGCAGAGATCATTGCGCAGCAAATGGCTGCTCAGTTCCTAAACCTCTTTGCTCAATGGAACCAAGCCAACAACAACCATAATGCCCCCTGCAACTTCAAGACGTTCAACTCGGCTAAGCCATCAAAGTTTTCTGGATCTCAAGGAGCGACTGCACTTCTGCAATGGTTCGAGAGTTTAGAGAACACCTTCAGACATGTCCAATGCCCAAACGAGCAAAAGGTAGAATTCGCATCTAGCGTCTTTGAGAAACGAGCTTTGACGTGGTGGAATGGTGTGATGAGAGATAGGGGTGATGTG
This sequence comes from Helianthus annuus, assembly GCF_002127325.2. Taxonomy (NCBI): domain Eukaryota; kingdom Viridiplantae; phylum Streptophyta; class Magnoliopsida; order Asterales; family Asteraceae; genus Helianthus; species Helianthus annuus. The sequence continues at coordinate 110,337,683 of NC_035438.2, read as the reverse complement.
GCACTAGCTCAAACATGGCAAGAGCTTCGAGCTCTGATGATGAAGGAATTTTGTCCTCGTCATGAGATCAGGGCCTTGGAAACGGAGTTCGACGATCTTAAGCAAGTTAGCGGTGAGCATCGAGCCTACACGGATCGTTATGAGGAGTTAAGTTTGTTATGCCCGGATATGGTTAGACCTTTGGATAAGGCAATCGAAAAGTACATTGATGGCCTCCCTGACTCAATACAAGACATTGTGACTGGTAGCAACCCTACTACAGTTAGACAGGCCATTGAGCTATCTGCAACCTTGACTAAATCAAAGATCAGGAAAGGTAAACTTTTCCGAAAAGGTGACAAGAAACCGGTCGGGGAATCAAACCCAATCGAGGAATCAAAGACCATGGATGAACAGACTGAATCCCCTAAGAAGTCAAAGAAGCGAAAGGCTTCTCAGAACTTCGCCGTGGTCGCTCACAATGGTAAAGCCGTCCCCAACCAACCAGCTCAGCCCCCTGCTAGAAAACCGTACAACGGAACTGCACCCTTGTGCAACCAATGTAGCCTCCATCATCACGCCAATGTACAGTGCCGCAAATGCCAAACTTGTGGACTTATAGGCCACACCGCAAGAGTCTGCCCAACTGCAGCTACGCCAAACCAAGCTGGCAACAATCCTGTTCAAGGTCGTTTTCTACCAGGCTCTTGTTTCAACTATGGCGAGATGGGTCATTTTCGAAGAAATTGCCCAAAGCTTGCTAATGCAAATCTGGCACAAGGATGAGCATCTGACTGACTAGAAGACAACATCGTTTAGAAATAATCACGTCTTATGTATTATTTTCTTTTGTTGTCAAGGTCCAAGAAACAGTTGTTACCATTGTTTATAAATAAATCTTTTATTTACATTGCAATATATTATCTGTGGTTGCATGTATAAACGACATATCCCCTTACAATACCGACAATCAAGGAACCGTATTCCTTAAAGAAAAAACTACCCCCAAAATTCTCCCATTCTATGATTTCTTGCGTCTTCCACGAAATTCCTAAGTACCCCTTTCTTCTAAGGAAAACGAAATACAAGGCGCAAGTTACAACACATGACGAATACCTAAAGTACCACTATAAACCCTTAATAAGGTACCTAAGGAATTCCCGTAAGTCCTTAATTGTTGTATACCTAAATTCGAATGTGATAATTCCTTGAAATCAAAAATCGAATTTTGGGAGATCTTTCTATCTTCTCAGATAGATTCCCGTGAACATTGAGACTCGTCGATTGGTTTCCATATCCGTATTCAATCGATAACAAGTTAATAACAAATTATAATCAAGTTAAACAATTATGTGACTTTGTGCTTATGTGTTCCCTTATGTGTTGTTGTGTGATCCAAATTATGTTATCCAAATCTTCGTAGAATCTTACATATCCTTATACAAGAGATTCATAGTAGGATACCCAAAGGTATTACTAAAAATCCTCAATGGACTTCTATGTTATAGTTAAGTCCCTCGGATTATAAAGTACTACTTCATAATTAGACCCCTTGAGTGGTCTAGTTAAACAGATTGATCCAAAAATCTGGTTAGGGATATCATGTGATGATAAAGCTGAAAGGACTCCTTGGTGGCCTAACTAAGAAGATCCCCTGTCGATCTAATTAAAAAGGACCAGATGGAAGTCTAGTCACCCTCATCACAAGTTTGATATCCTTCCCCAAAACATTACAAAACAAACTGTACGGACTGTGCAAGGGAATACGTAATTATGGATGCATACATAATTATGGAATTTAGTGCATAGAAATCACAGCAAGTTCTGTCATGTGTCTAGAGTTAACCCTGTTCATTTCCAACTCTGAGGAAGTAAGCATTGAAAATGACTCCGTTAGTTCATTTTCGTTTTTGACGATTTATCCGTTGGGGAAATGAATATCCGTTGTGTAATCCTTCATTTCCAACTATGATGAAGCAACCGTTGAAAATGACTCCGTAAATTCATTTTCGTTTCTGAAGATTTATCCGTTGAGGAAATGAATATCCGTTGTGTAATCCTTCATTTCCAACTCTGATGAAGCAACCGTTGAAAATGACTCCGTAAATTCATTTTCGTTTCTAAAGATTTATCCGTTGAGGAAATGAATATCCGTTGTGTAATCCTTCATTTTCGACTCTGATGAAGCAACCGTTGAAAATGACTCCGTTAGTTCATTTTCTTTTCTGACGATTTATCCGTTGGGGAAATGAATATCCGTTGTGTAATCCTTCATTTCCAACTCTAATGAAGCAACCGTTGAAAATGACTCCGTAAATTCATTTTCGTTTCTGAAGATTTATCCGTTGAGGAAATGAATATCCGTTGTGTAATCCTTCATTTCCAACTCTGATGAAGCAACCGTTGAAAATGACTCCGTTAATTCATTTTCGTTTCTGAAGATTTATCCGTTGAGGAAATGAATATCCTTTGTGTAATCCTTCATTTCCAACTCTGATGAAGCAACCGTTGAAAATGACTCCGTTAATTCATTTTCGTTTCTGAAGATTTATCCGTTGAGGAAATGAATATCCGTTGTGTAATCCTTCATTTCCAACTCTGATGAAGCAACCGTTGAAAATGACTCTGTTAATTCAATTTCGTTTCTGAAGATTTATCCGTTAAGGAAATGAATATCTGTTGTGGAATCTTTCATTTCCAACTCTGATGAAGCAACCGTTGAAAATAACTCCGTTAGTTCATTCTCGTTTCTGACGATTTGTCCGTGGAGGAAACGAACATCCGTTTGCTTATTCCGTCATTTCCATTTCTGAAGAATACCCGTTAAGGAAAATGACTCTGTCTGTTCATTTTCGTTTCTGAAGAACGATCGTCAAGGAAATGACAGGATATTGCCTTGTATATCGCTGGTGGGTATTTGGCAAAGTCACTAATGGACTCCTACGAATAAATTTCGGGACGAAATTTCCTAAAGTAGGGGAGACTGTAACACCTGTGTCACCACGACCAACAAACAAATACCAAGCCGATGAAATATCGTATTTCATACTTGGGATCTTGTATAAATATGTGTATCTTTTGCACATATCAATTCTTGTTCAATTACAAACTTTACATCGCTTTCTGGAGAATTATACGCAAACTGGTGCGTAAACGTACTCAGTTTAATGCGACAAATACTCCGGGACATCAACATATACTTAACATACCTTAAATAACCTTTACATAACTTAGAAATAAGTTTTGAAGGCTTTGGTATGGCAAAAACAAGTTAATTCGCTTACAGGGACTAAACTTGACAAACTGCGAAAGTATGCCAATTTGAACTGTAACGAACATTCCGGAACATGTACATAAGTTAAACATACCATAAATATCCTTTACATAGCTTAGAAATAGGCTTTGAAGGGTTTGGTATGCTAAAACAAACTTTTGGATCATTCAGGGACTAAAAGTGTGAAAAAGTGCATAAGTTTGCACTTTCACGCATAACTTACGTTCTGAATACATCCGGACATCTAAAAATTTATGTAAGCATCCTTATATTATGCCTTAGTGTTTGGCATGAGAAAAATCCGTTCGTCGCGTCATTTGGATCGTCTTTCGTGCTTATGCGCATTTCGTCGTAATTAAGCGAACATCGCGATCGTACGGCCAAATGAAACAACATCCGGCATATTTTTGAGCATGTTTCATGTCCACAATGTTTAGGCATCATTTTAGGGCCTTAAAGTTGACTTTACGGGCCTTAGAAGTGTCGAAAATGGCTTAAATACGCAACAGGGACCAAAACTGCCATTTCTGAAAGTATGTGCAGATCAGACAGGCCCAGGCGGCCCGCCTGAGTTTGTGCATATCCTGATGCGGGCCGCATGGCCCCTTCAGTAACAGAAATTTTGTTTTCTAGCTAAGATTGGCCTTTCAAACACCCCAAAGGGCAATGCCCTTTCACTATCTCAGGAGTTAAGGGTCATTTTGAGCCACCACAACTTTGTGACAAGTGTACGCTTAAGATCGTGGCACGATATTCAAGAAACGATCCTAACGGCTTTACTTTTCCTATAAGTACCCCCCCCCCCTTTTGAGTAAAACCCACAAAAATCTGATCAAAAGCTCTAAGTTGGAACCTTTGTTTCATACCTGAGCCATTTTGATCTAGATTAGCATTCGGGGACCCTTCGTAAGTGTTCTTTCGTTCTTTTATTCGCTTTTCGAGTCCGAAAGTCAATGTTTTGTTGACTTTCTGCATTGACCAGCCCATGCTCAACACGAAGTTCATTGGAACTTCATAACGTGAGCGTGATCACGATGGTTATAGTCCATGGCGACTATACCTACTGATTACCACGTTATCTAGGCTCAGTGACGAGTCGTAGTTTCGGCCAAAATGCGCATTCTTGCGTATTTTGTAACCAAACTACTCGTGAGCATCAAAGCCGTTTGTTTTGATGCCAAACCTGTTTTCTAAACTTAGTTAAGCATGTCCTAACATGCTTAACTCGTCACTTTTAGTTTAGTGCATATATAGGGTCGTAAGGTAAGCGATCTAAACCATCGCTTATACTTTCGAACCCGACCCATTTGGTCGATCATTAGGATCCGACCAAACACAGTAGGTGACCATAGCTATAACCTTCCGAGGTTATGCCTTGTGGTCACGACGTTAGGCGTTCCAAACGCGTTCTACGCGAACGACGCGTTAAGGTAGCATAAGCTACCTAAACGGGTCGTAATGGGTCGCAAGCACTTAGGTTAGGTTTCATTTTAGTATGTAGGCCTTGTTAAACCATATTACACGAGTCTCCATACTCGTTTGGTTTACGAACCCGCATACTATCTGATCCTTCCGATTTAGGTCCGGTATATTAACATAGCTACCTACTAGGTGCCGTTTGATATTCCGTGATCTCTAGCATTATTTGGTTATTATACAAGAACTTCAAAGCAATCTCAGGTGAGTACATTGAACCCCTCTTTTACTGTTTTCCAAACTGTTTTGGGGTGAAACACATGTGCCTACTTGTTACTTTCATGCTTTCCGGTTTTCACATCATATACTTGCTATGTTCGATAGTACATATATAGTACATGATTTCATTGTGTTTACGCTATGTATGTCCATTGTGTGCATACTTAGCACATCACTTTTTAATACATTACATGCTATGTATGCCCATTGTGTGTGTACTTAGTACATTGCTTTACATTACATGCTATGTATGCCCATTGTGTGCGTACTTAGTACATTGCTTTACATTACATGCTATGTATGCCCATTGTGTGCGTACTTAGTACATTGCTTTACATTACATGCTATGTATGCCCATTGTATGCGTACTTAGTGCATTGTTTCACATTACATGCTATGTATGCCCATTGTGTGCGTACTTAGTACATTGCTTTACATTACATGCTATGTATGCCCATTATGTGCGTACCTGGTACATGGTTTTACATTGCATTTCTGTTGCATATGCTCATCCAACATATGAACACATTATGCTACATTTTGAACCGTTGTAACCATTTGACTATGTGAACCGTCTTAACCCTTCGATTATATGAACCGTTTGTAACCATTGAACCGTGTAAACCAGTTGTATCTGTTGACATGATTTACAGTTGACAATAGACATTTGACTGTACATAACATTTCCACAATAGTTAAACATTTCATCTTGATGGTTTGGTTTGAGTAAGTGATTAAGTAACGAGGCGTGTGTAATATGATACAAGCATGGTGGATACGCCGCTGGTACTTCCTATATATAAGTGTTTGTATGGTATTACATATCGTAACGTTATTTGAATCATTTCAATTTGAGACATATGACATTTTATACAAATAACACACTTTTCACGAGACATTGTTTTACAAACGACTTATCATATACAAACACATTTTACATGGTTATCCGTTTAACCATACAGTGTCCTCTTATTTATACATATCATCTGATTTTATCGTTTTTCAAATGATTTACAAGACAAAGCAAATTACAAGGTTCATGACTAGACATTTTCTCAAACATAAGTCATGAATTCTGTTTTCACAAAACCTATGTATCTCACAGGCATTTTTATGCTGACGTACCTATTTTCACATGTGTTTTCAGGAGATGATGCATAGGTCTCATCAAGACATACTTAGGCGGACCTGTGCCTTAGTGACTTAAAACGAGCCAAGAACTAGTTAATTTATGTTATGTACTCTTTGGTTCTTGTTTAAACAATGTATACTTTCATATTTGATTAATAAAACGAAACTTCATTTGCCATGGATTTGAAACAATTGATTCTGTTACAACACTCCCCGACGTTTCCGCCACGTTTTTTATGTTCTACGTGGTTGGGGTGTGACACTTGTTGAGCTGCAACAGGTTGCACTTGTGCCTGAGGAACAGGGGTTCGAACATACTAAATTTGTGGAATAGTGGTTTGAACATAATGCACAGGCACAGGGGTTGCAGCATAATGAGCAGTGTTAATATGTGCTGCAGGGGCATATTGGGTATAGTGCACAGTGTTTTGTTGTTGTGGTCTAGGGTTTGTGCCAGGGTGAGTGACTATGGGACCAGTGGTTTGACTCCTACATTCCCTAGCAAAGTGACCTAGCCTATTACACTTGTAACACTTGATTTTTGACTTATCCAACCCCACCCTTAAATTCCCAGGAAGCCCTGGGAATTTTCTCCCTGTTCTTTTGTAGAATTTGCTTGTTCTAACACTAAGCAAAGCCAATTGATGCAAGATGTCCATCTCTTCTAAGTCAGTGGGATCAAAATGTTGCAAGTCATTCAACTCAAAACACAGATTATCTGACATCTGGTTTTCAGTATTTGCAGTGAAAGCATAATTTGCAGAGTGAGAATCAGAGTTGTTAAAATTACCCCCAGCAGTTATGTCAATAAAGTGATCATAACTCTGATCCTTACTGTTGCTACCAGATTCTTCCTAACCAAACAGAGCTGTGCTGCCAAATGAATAGTCATCAGCAACTTCACCAGACTCTTGCAACTTCCTTTTCTGGTTTAACTCCCTTTCAAAGGTCAGGAGTCTACCATGGAGTTGGGTCAGGGTCAGATCTTTGAATTCAGCTGAATTTCTGGTGACAAAAGCAATTGTGTCCCATTTTTCTGGCAGTGATCTAAGGAACCTACTATTTTGGGTTGCATTTGGAAATGTAACCTTAACAAGCCTTAGTTCACTGATGAGACAACTGAAACGTTCAAATTGTTGGGTTAGTGATTCCCCTTTGTGTGACAAAATGTTTCATACTGCTGATTCAGAATTTCCCTGTTGTTTTCAATGACCTCTTCCATTCCCCCGAATTGTTCCTTCAATGCATCCCACAATTCTTTGGCACTGTTACAATGTAACAGCCCAACATAGATTTCGTTGGGTAGTGCAGAGGCTATGATGCTAAACGCTTTGGCATCAAGTTCGAACTTCTGAAAATCCAATTCAGTGTAATTTTCAGTTGGTTTAAGAACGAACTTTTTAGTGTCCTCTGCGCTTGGCACCATAGGAACATGAGGACCGAAAACGACAGACATCCAACATCCAGTGTTTTGTTGAGCGAGGATGTGACTCATCCTTCGCTCCCAGATGTTGTACTCATTTCTTTTAAGCATAGGTGGTTTAAATAAAGAGCCGATGTTATTTTTATCATCTTATGATTGCGACATCTTTCTGGTTGTTTTACAGGCACTGATTAATCAACTTTATCGGTGATTAAACCTTGCTCTGTTTTTAAACAAACCGAACAAACAATCAGTATCAACAATTTTGAGCTGAACTATTTACGTCAAAATGATTGTTAAATCAAATTTGACTGTCCAAGCTCTGATACCAATTGTTAGGATCTGAGTTTGGATTGATTGTGATTTGTGTTTGAATTTAGATGAACAAATGAAAGAGTAGTGCAGCGGAATTTAAATGGAAGCAAACTTTTCACAATCAAATAGAAGAAATGCTTTCAATCATACATTTTCACCACTGAATCAAATGATTAAATTTAATTTTAAACTCCGATTACAATGTATGTATGATATGCAAACTCCCCCTCAGCCCGAGCTCAATGTTTGTTCGTGTAGAAAGAAGATGGTGAAAGAGCTAACAGAATAGTACAGAGTACTGTTCTATTTATAGGCACTTGCAAACCACTGAGCATTTAAGCTGACGTCACCATGAAAGTGACATCTAACCTCCTAACAAACTCTAACCTCTGATCTATACAAACACTGCTATGCTAACTACTGATATTACATTTCAATACATAAAGCAAATATAAACTGCTGCTGCATCCTTCCACTGCTGTGAACCCAGCAGTACTTGTCATGATCAGCAGTGCTTGAACCATGGCAGTAGATTGAGTAGCGGAGCTTTAGTTCTTCAGTCAGACCTTAACTTGATCAGCAGTTGTAGGTCAGCAGTTTGCATGATCAGCAGATATGAGGTCAGCAGATGTTGAAACCACTTTCAAGGGGAGAGACTTGCAATCAAACATCTCTTTATTCTGGATCCACTGCCCTGATTCAGTTTTGGCTTTCATTATCTGTTCCTTTGGTAGGGTTCAATCCCAACACATGGGAATTCTAGTACTTAGCGGCGTTCATTTTCTAGAAGTCTTAGCTTATTTGCTTCCGCTGTGCAATGAAGATACCAGTCCAGTCATGCCAGCTCTGGTATTTCGGGGTGTGACAGATTGGTATCGGAGCTATAGGTTTTAGCGAATTAGGTTTCTGTAGAGATACCTAGGCTCTAACCACACTTTCCTCTGGGGACTTAGATATCAAGAATTGAAACACATACAGAACGCCTATGACTCGAATATGGGCTCCAACCGTTCCCGAAAACAATGGCTAAACATTTTGGTTTTGAAAATACACAAGTGTTGCGTTTGATACACTATACACGAAGAGATCACACACAGTAAGCAAAACCTGCAGGGTTTTGATAACACGCATATAGGACCTTTGGAAAACTCTTGATGAGAAACTTATGTCGTAATTCATTAAAGGTCCTCACGTAGGAACTGCGATTATTAACTCACGCAAACACCAATATATTATGTCGTCTATGCTATCTTAATTACCCGAGCAGGTAATCTACGTGGAGCGTAACGCTATTGCGCAACTATACGTGAAACTTAATATATACATCAACGGACGTTGAAGTACATCACACACGATTTTCCAGGAAAGGGCTTGGGGAAAACACACTTGGGCACGACAACAATGATGCTAATTCTGTCAGCGAGAGAATTACTTATCGAAATGCGGAAATTTACCACGTGATCTTGCAAATGGCACGAGTCATGCTGAGGTACGTTAAAACAAGATTTCACAACAGTCGATATTTAGTCTGAAGAGTCTCACGATTGTTGGCACTGCAAAAGAGAAATAACACGTCTTCGCATTCCCCCTACTTCATTTATGGCGATTATGCTATGTACGACATTCCATGGTAATGTCATCTAACAACCGGTCATTACACGAAATTCCAGGTAAAGTCCTTAAATTTCTCTTGTTGAATTTTCGACTTTTTGCGTATAATGAGTAGTTTTTCTCACTTCTACTCCCCTTAATGGTTATTGCATCACGAAGATTTTCTTCATAATAGCAAACACTCAATTGTTTCGTTTCTTGTCGAATTCATACGTTACGCATGCTTTGTTTTTTATGCATGTGGTTTCCCTCCAAATTGTTGCTTTATCAACGCTTAAATATTGTTTCGTTATGTCCAATTATTGCATTCTGATCTAAATGACCTACGTTATTGTTAAGTGTTGACTCATTGGTATCGAGTCAACGGATCTCTTGGAAAACTCATTCAATTTTGAGTGGTATACATGGTTTTTCGTTGTAACCATGTCGAAACTTTCTTATTGATACATGAATTCATTGTTGGATTGTGTTGCAACCAAGTTCAATTGATTGAACTTGCTCTTAATATATATTTGATTCAAGATTCCATATGATAGATTAAGGCCATCATATTCGAAATAATCCCAACAAGCACTTCATTTGCTTTGAACCATAACAGGCTTGTTTGGTCTTCGAATTCATTGAATCGTTTCTTTGATCACAATCACCTTGTGGTGGCGTTTTTCGCGAATTTGAAGCTTGCGCTAATTTCGTTTGCACACATCATGTACGGATTTAATTATTTATTTGTTTGTTTATATATATTAAATCCGCTTTGTCGAGTTATCATATTAAAGAAGTCTTAATACAATAAGATAATGGTACACAAATTCATGTCATAATTCGGTGTACCTCTTAACGTTTCTTTCGTCATCGATGGTACATTTTGTGATATTCATTGCTTCCCATCTTCGATCGAAAAACATTATTCATCTGTTTCATTTTTGATTGAAAATCCAATGAGGTTTGTTTGGAACAAACATTCACATTTAGTTAGTTGAGCCTTTCATCTGATTTCACGCACGTTGATACTTGTTCGGTCACCACTATTATTGAATTATTTCAATCACTACGACACCTTGTGGTGTCTATAAACTTGTAGCTTGTGCTAATCATGATTGAGCATTTCATGCAAAACACGGTGATACTTGTTCGGTCACCGCTATTGTTGAATTATTTCATACACTACGACACCTTGTGGTGTCGGTATAAACTTGTAGCTTGGGCTAATCATGATCGAGCGTTTCATGCAAAACACGGTGATACTTATTCGGTCATCGCTATTGTTGAATTATTTCATTCACTACGACACCTTGTGGTGTCGGTATAAACTTGTAGCTTGGGCTAATCATGATCGAACGTTTCATGCAAAACACGGTGATACTTGTTCGATCACCGTTATTATTGAATTGTTTCATTCACTACGACACCTTGTGGCGTCGGTGTAAACTTGAAGCTTGTGCTAATCACGATCAGCCATCTCATGTGAAACTGTATATGCTTTTCGCTTGACACATCATTTAAGTAGTTTTAATGCAACTGTGTATTAGGATGATGATACACCAGGTTCGGTTGTATTTCATTTCGGTGTATCCTTGCAACTCAACAATGTCAACACGTTGATTTAATCTTATTCATTTATTGGTTCATTAGTTGACAAATCATTTCATGATACTATCCATTTGTGCTTGTTGATTCAAGTTTCAATCATACAACAACCAACGCAAGTTTCCGTTGGTAGTAAATTATATTGTATCAAAAATTGGTTTGTATATTGTGAATGTTCATTTGGAATTCTATTGGTTGAAATTTCTCTTTTGTTGAACTCCGTAAACTTGGTCACATTAGTGACAGTATCACTACGCTTCGTTCACTCGACATCGATTTCTGTAACAAACTTAGTTGAATCGTTGGGTCCTCCTTATTGATGCAAAATGTCTTTACACTCACGTAATCTGAATAAGTCTTGATTCAATTACGCGGTCATTCACTTTGGTATTATTCGGATTTACCTGCGAATGACATTAACTCTGAGAAGATAACATATACTAAATTTCGAGGACGAAATTTCTGCAACAGGGGGAGAATGTGACAACCGGTGATTAACGGCTTCTAATTACGCGATTAACAAACGTTCAGGTGATAATAAATAGTGTTAAGACAAGAATTAATCTAATTAGGCTATTGGAATGCCTATTCGACTTTACAGTACGCGAATGGTGAATTGCGGAAAAGCTGCATAACGGTAAGCGGTAGCGGACATTGTACGAAATACTGACAACGCCAATAAATACAAACTTTATACGTATGCTATATACATATGAACTTAGTTTTACGGATTTATCGTGCTTCCAAATGTCACAAAACGCATACGGGAATGAATAAACCCGACAAGCACGAACATTGGTGATAATTGTCTAAATACTTGGGAACCCACTCTATTGTATTATTAAGTGAGTAATACTATAAACATATATTTAAATATATATGTGTTATTATTTGAAGTTTCTATGGCGTAAAATTAAGAATTATATTCGCGGTACGCTAATTAGTACGACACGAATACAAACGTATAAAAATATATTTTTTATACACCGGACTCATTCATATTATTTTATTATGGTTTTCTTTTTAATTTTTAAAAAACGAGTAGCTAGTATGTATAATTAAGCGGGTATTTTATACACCCAACTAAACCTAAACCCACACTCAAATTCAATCATCATCACCTTACCATCAAAATCATTACACCACACCCTACCCTAGTCCCCCTACTGCCGAACAACCCCATCATCCTGTGATGTTGGATTTGATTTGTTCCATACTTGAATATTTTGTCATGACATCATTCAATTATGGATATTTTATATATACAAACAAACCTCATCATCCATCTATTCCTACATTTCAAGAGAAAAAAAAAACAATGCAATCCTCTCATCTCTCTCACCCTACGGCCACTTATACACATACACACAAAAGATTTTTTTTTCAAGTGTTTGAAGACTTCTAAGTGATTCAAGTTATGTACGAGTGTTTTCATGCCTCTAGTCATCATCCTACATTTTATCCTTGCTTGATTTAAGTGAGTGTTCATTCTTTAGATATATTTTTATGTTATTTATTTATAACTTGGTTTTGTTAGATGTTCACCCAAGTTAGATCTGTGTATATAAGATTGTTTAATAATTATTATCATTTTTACAAGTAAAATAATGGCTTTATATATTGTTTTTCAAAAAAAAAAAAAAAACCGAGAAAGTAACATATTTAAAATGATCAAATATGTTCATGATTTAGTATAGAATATAACTAAAATCTCTAAAAGTAGTTTCAGTGAAACTACCAAATCCTTCATACATAGACATTGTTTTTAGAAGATAAAATTTTAGAAATATATTATGAAATTAATAAATATATTTTACTAAAGGCTATATTTTTTTTTATAAATAGAGTCTTATAAATGGACTAGAAAGTTTCTGGTGATAATTGTTTCACAAGTATACATATTTATTGATTACATTTTGCAAGATAGATATACATATAATAAAATTAAAGGTTAAAAGATAAAGATATCACTATATGACTTCTTACAAAGAAGACTCTAAATTACATTTATATAATTTTTATGGGTATTAAACGATATGCAAAATCAATGTTTCAAGCGAAACCATGACGCAACTATAACTAGACAATGATAAATTCTAAATCAAATTCAAGAATGTTAAAAGCACAATGACAATGTAACTTATAGGAATTTTTTTTCGTGAGCTTGGTGTTGTCATGGGTATGAGCCTTAGATATCTACATGACTAATGGTCATGATCGAGCATCAACTCTTGTGAGTTGTGACCCTTTATATACAAGTGTAGCATTTTTATGTAAAATGTAAAAATATTATTTTTACATAAAACGAGTTGTATTTCAAAGTATATATTTCTAAAGACAATATATAAATTTATATATATATATATATATGTATTTGATGGCCGAGCCGATTAGGAGTCAAGTTAAAATAATTATTTATTTTATAAGCTCGAACCCGACTTTCATACTAGAATACATGGACGAGTTATGATAATTTTATCATCTCTATTATATATTTTTTTAAGGATATATATATATATATATATATATATATAGGGAGGAGCTCATGCGAGAACCACCCTTATTGTGAGAACCTTGAGAACCAATGTGAACACAACCTAAAATAGCTAAAAAACCTAAAAAAACCTAACCCCCAACCCCCCCCCCCAAAAAACCTAAACCCCCCACACCCCCCCCACCCAAAAAAAACCTAACCCCCCCCCCCCCAAACCTAACCCCCCCCAAGCTAAAAAAACCTAAAAAAAACCTAAAAAAACCTAAAAAAAACCTAACCCCCACCCCACCCCCCCCCCAAAAACCTAAACCCCCCCCCCCCAAAAAAAAACCTAACCCCCCCCCCCAAAAACCTAACCCCCCCCCCAAGCTAAAAAAAACCTAAAAAAAACTAAAAAAAACCTAACCCCCACCCCCCCCCCCCAAAAAAAACCTAAACCCCCCTCCCCCACCCCCCAAAAACCTAACCCCCCCCCAAGCTAAAATGCTAAAAACTAAACCCCCAAAAAACCTAAAAAAATCTAAAAAAAATCTAAAAAAATCAAAAAAAAAATCTAAAAATTTTTTTTTGATTTTTTTAATATTTTTTAGGTTAAAATCGCTACTTTTCGAAGCAAAAAAAAAATTTTTTTTTTTTTTAAAAAAAAAATTAAAAAAAAAAATTTTTTTTGCTTCGAAAAGTAGCGATTTTAACCTAAAAAATATTAAAAAAATCAAAAAAAATTTTTTTGTGTGATTTTTAGCTATTTTTAGGCATTTTTGGTGTGTTCACATTGGTTCTCGCGGTTCTCACAATAAGAGGTGGTTCTCGCATGATCTTCTCCCTATATATATATATATATATATATATATATATATATATATATATGTATATATATACATATATACATATATATATATATACATATATATATATATATGTGTATATATGTATATGTATATATGTATATGTATATGTATATATATATGTATATATATATGTATATATGTATATATATATATATGTATATATGTATATGTATATATGTATATGTATATGTATATATATATATGTATATATATATGTATATATGTATATATATATATATATATATGTATATATGTATATGTATATATATATATGTATATATATATATATATATATTCGAGAAACCAAAGGCCCATCACCAACGCTTCGTTGAGTCAAAACGTTCGAAACACTGCAAGTATTCCAATCGAGTATACCTTGTTGGGTGAATATATTATACAAATCCAACTTGTATGTTAGGGTATTTCCGTTAGACTTTAAGGTGTCATTTACTTGTAGTAGGGCACGAGAAGGTTATTTCAAGCTTCGGGTTGTGCTTTTCTTTGTTTGGTATGTGGAGTATTATGCTTTGCCAATAAGGTGAGTTCATAACCCCCACTTTTTACTGTTTTACATTTTTATAAATGTTTTTGGGGTGGAAAGACATGCAAGTTTTTGCAAAAGCAAACACTATTTTGATGAATGAAAACACATATTTATAAACCATGTTGAAATGAATTTCAACGAACTCGAAAGGTTTACGAAAGGTTTGTACTAAACATACCGGTTTTACAAAATGTGCATGATTTACATGACAAGAGA
Organism: Helianthus annuus; assembly: GCF_002127325.2. Lineage (NCBI taxonomy): Eukaryota > Viridiplantae > Streptophyta > Magnoliopsida > Asterales > Asteraceae > Helianthus > Helianthus annuus. Next base: position 110,322,566 of record NC_035438.2, on the reverse strand, counting down.
CGAGAATGTCCTAGTTTCAACAACGGGACTGGGTTGGCCTGCGTACGAAAAACAAGACAACTCAGTGAGTTCATGTCCCCCTTTTCTTTTAACGTTTCGGTTTACAACTTTTGGGGGGAAATACTTGTCAAACTGGGGTATGATTAAGTTATGGAATGAACTCTTAGATCATGTGAGCATAGGCTGTAACTGAGGTGCCATTAATCCTTTTGAGGACCAAGGAACAAAGGTTAGATCTAATGGGTACGGGCGAGCCCCACTCACGGTCCACGGGTGACCACTAGAGTGTTGTTGTGTCCACTGTCGAGAGTTCGACACTTAAATTGCCTACGCGGGTTGACTACCTCCTATGTCGTCACATATATTAAGTCCTTGCAAAACATTAATGATCAACATGTTCGTAGACGCTTTACATACTTACTTATAAACTGAACTTTCAAATGTTTTTAAAGATTCAATTGATGGAAACTCACAAATACATGGATTTACAAACTTTGGTAATGCTTTTCAAATTATACCTAAGTAAGAGGACGTGCTAATCCTGCTTACAAAGGTTCGTTTGGGCTCGGCCCATTCTCTCTCGTGCAATGCACAAAGACTCCCGTGGGCTAGACTCACAATTTTCATATACCATGCCAAGAAAAATGATTTTACTATATTTTCTCAACAACTTTAAAACCGGTTATCAAAAAGATTTATCTTAAATCTTTTCAAAACAAACTATGAACTCGCTCAACTTTATGTTGACTTTTTCACATGTTCTTTCTCAGGTTGCATTTTCAAAACTATGGAAAGGTTGGAATAGGAGAACCCATGGGAATTCTAGTACTTAGCGGCGTTCATTTTCAAGAAGTCTTAGCTTATTTGCTTCCGCTGTGCAATGAAGATACCAGTCCAGTCACGCCAGCTCTGATATTTCGGGGTGTGACATTTGTGTCATATAATTCATACTTGAGGTAGGAAGAACAAAGCTCCCATTTAGGTACCTCCATTGTTCACCACTACACTTGTTGTCGTAGACAACAAGGTGGGTCATGAATTTACAAGTATTAAGGAAATAACAACTAATATATGGAAAAACATCAAGTAGTGAGTGGATTTTTATGAAGGATAGCCCAAGCTAGTCCAACTATCACATATTCATCAAGCTTCATGCTTGAACACTACTTGTGGGTAAAACCCTAACTAAAACAGAATGTTTGTGAGGTTTTAAATTCCGAATCCATAATCTTCCGATTCCCCAAACTCACACACCTATGTTTTCTTCGTGTAGAAGGACAAGGTGCTCCAAACTAATCCATCAACCAACATCACTCGTGGGATTTCAAGTAGGAAAGCTTGCAAAACCACGAGTATACTCGATCTCGTTTACCTTTTTATCACTTTTGGGTGCAACATGTATGATTACTAAATTACACATCACATGAAACTATTTTAAACTCTATCCATGCTTAACATGAAACTATATGATGCTTGTTTAGACTTGTATGCTAATGTAAACTATTTGTGTCGATTATATGCTTCATTAACTTTGCTAGCCTACCTTAACAATTATAGCGCTATAGGATTAACGCACCGCCCACGAAACTTGGGGTATTGTTAAGTTAAACATGTTAACCTCCCGTTATTCTATTTAGGATAGGCTATTTTAACGCGTTGGAAACTTGGGTTTGAACATATAAGTACACCATTTCGGCATGCTAGTAAACTTGAAAATTATGATTCATGTTGGATATGAGCACTTAAACTATTTTATGCTATATTATGCTATGTAACAAAAACTTGTATACCCGCCTTTGCTTTTGCATTGAACTCTATTTTAATACATGTTGCAGGTTGAATGATGAGATGATGTTACAAGATGAAACAAGATTTAGGTAGACTTAGATACACACCTAGGTTAATTTATCTATTTCGATGTTATGTTTGTTTTGAGACAATGCTATTTCTGTTACTTGAATCTTGTATGACAATCTAGTTTTGAAATGAAATTTTAATTAAATTATTATTGTCCATTTTTGTTGTGTTTGGTTGTCAAATGAATTGGAATCCATCACCCCAGCACCCACAACAACAAGTTTGGGTCAAAACGATACGGGTCGAAGCGGTTCGATTTGAAACGGTACTGGTCGAAACCATACGGGTCGAAATGGTTCACGTCGAAAATGGTTCGTGTCAAAACGGGACTCGCCGAAACGGTACTGGTCAAAATCGTTCGCGTCTAAACGGTACGGGTCTAAACGTTTCGGATCGAAACAGTACGGGTTGAAACGGTGCGGGTCGAAACGGTCGAAGATTCCAATGAATTTACATTAATTCCTTCACATAGAGGAAGGATTTTGAATTCCTTTAGTTAAAGGAATTTGAAGGAATTCATGCCTAATTCCAATTCCAATTCCATTGTCAACCAAACACATGAAGATTGGAATTGGGATTTCAATTCCATCAAATTCTGTGAACCAAATGTTATGGGCCATTTTCTGTACATATATCTTGACTAATATTCTGGTTTTGATTGTTTATTTGTGATCAGGATACCGGATCAGGATATTGGTAACATCCTGATGCAATATCCTGGTAATGACTGATTTAACCAGGTGCAGATTAGAAGATGCAAGTCTCTAACGGTCAAGTGGACCTCTTCTCCTTAAGACTCGGGCAAACCAGTTATATAAGAGACGTTGAACCCGGAAGAAGTGGACTACAACGTTCACTTGAGGAATATTCGAAGCATCCCAGTTTAATAGGATAGTTAGTTACTTTCGTTTTACTATAAATAGATTGATCGGATCAGGCTAAGGCACACACTCTCTTCCGCACACTTTGCTCTCTAGCTACTAGCAATCAATACACACAAACACTTGTACTCAAATTACATTGTAACACCTAGTTGATCTGCATCAAATCCTGCACTGTATCCTGATATTTGAAGTAATAGAAGAACAAGGCAGTTGCGATTGTCAGCTCCCGAGGTTTTGTGCCGGCGATCTAGATTGATGAAGGGCTTTCCTCGTACATCCTGTGTCACCTTTTACATTTTTTGCTCATTGTTTGATCATAAATACAGCTCTATATCCTTAGCCGTATCCTGAAACTGTTTTTGCAAATGACTTAACTAGCATATTTCCAACACACATTTCTAGCACACTACCTCACTTAACTAATTTGATCACTTAATTGCTTCGGTAATTTTTGACCAAAACAATTTGGCGCCCACCGTGGGGCAAGTGGTGCTATTTCTACTAAAAGCTTTTGCAAAATCATTACTTGGTTTTCTATTTTCAAAACTTTTTGCTACACTATTTTCAATGGCCTCAAGATTGAACATGAGATTTTCCACCGTGTCTGCTACAACCTCTGCAACAATCGATTCGGTGCTTCCACCACCTCCTCCGAGAACCCAAGCCTCTTCACTGCCTCAGGATGTTATCCCCGCTCGCAACATTCAGGGATCCGCTCCTGTTTTGGCCTCTAATTAAGAAATTCTAAATTTGTTTGGTAGTGTACAGGAACAAATGAGGCAACAACAACAGACCAACCAAACGCTGATGAGAGAGATACAACTCTTGAAATCCAGCTCAAGCAGGCCCGCTGAGGATACTGTCACTCCCTCGCAGCCCATAGCTTTGAACTTCAATTCTGCAGTATATACTGAGGATAATAGGGGGAATATTGTGCCTAGCCATTCCTAGAGTCATATTCCTGAGATACCCTCTTTGGTTAGGGTGTTAACTGTGAGAAGTTCAGGATATGCTTCAGGATTTGGCCAGAATCCTCAGACTCGTAACGTATCTAATAATAATAATACTCTTGCTACTAATGGTATTGGATCTTTGCAGGATACAGATATGACATCAGCATTTTCTAGGGAGCTTCAGAAATTGAAGGACATGATATCCAGTGTACCTAGGGTGGTCCAGCCAATTCCAGAAGTATCCCAAGACAGCCACAGGATATCCCGGTTTGCATATCCTATTTGTGATGCTGAAATCCCAAAAAGATTTCAGACCCCCAACATGAAGCTCTATGACGGAACTACGGATCCTGAAGAGCATATTGCCCAGTATAGGGAAAGGATGGAAATCAACCCTATCCCTCCAGATCTCAAGGAAGCATGCCTCTGCAAGGGTTTTGGTTCTACCTTAACAAGATCGGCCTTAAAATGGCTCTTAAATGTTCCTCCTCATTCAATTACATCGTTTGCTCATTTAGTCAATTTATTTAATAGTCAATTTTCTTGCAGTCGAAGTTTTGAAAACCTAACCAGTGATCTCTACAGGATAACTCAAGGACCTCAGGAATCCTTGAGAGATTATGTGAACAAGTTTAGCCGGGAATCCTTAGATATCCCACATCTTGATGTTGCAACAGCTGTGCAGGCTTTCAAGATGGGATTGCAAAAAGATTCTCAATTTTACCAGGATCTTGTAATGAATCCCTGCAGGAACCTAGATGAAGCTGGGAACAGGGCTTTAAGATATATTCGACTGGAAGATGACAAAAAGATGCAAGAGAGGATGAATTCATCCACAACCTATGAGTCAACCAACAGGAAATCAGAATCCTCGTATAAACCATATCGCTCTAAGCCATATAGCAGAAATGACAGCAAGTGTCACACCCCCAAAAATCCACACGCGGAGTACCACCGCTTGGAGGCGTGACATGACCAGGATCAAGCCACAAATCATATTGAACATGTAATTAATAAGTAAAAATAAATGCCATTCAATCACCAATACGATAGGTGTTCCAAAACATAAGTATGTTATCACTGTTTAGCGGAAGCGTATAAATAAAACCCAACATAAATAAGTAATGTCATAAAGTGTTTAACAAACAATCACGATCCAAGCCCACAACGACCTGCTCCTCCTTGTGCAAGCTCCATATGTACCTAAAGTCCTGCAAGGCATGCAGCAGAGAGTCAACAACTAGTTGAGCGAGTTCACAGTTAATGGTTCAGTAATTGTAATAGTGTGAGTAGCATTATGTTCGTTCGTTTAGTCATATATCGTATTAGTTTCCATCGCGGGCCCTCTCGGCATGTACGCGAAGATTTGGGGAAATACTCCCAAATATCCTAGACTCTGTATATTTGTATCGCGGCCACCCTGGCATTACTTGCGAAGTTTTAATATCTATAGTTCGCGGCCTTCCCACGGCATGTGTGCGAATGATTAGTCATAATATCGCGGCCAACCCTTGGCGTGTATGCGAAGATCAGTTCAATCGGTATACTAGTCTAGACGTATCTTATCATTTCTCTTCCTCACCCGAGGACCATATCATTAGGTTCGATTAATTAGTATGTACGAGTAAATTATCAAAATCCCATTCCCACCCTGGGAACCCCATGCCTTGGCTGTGTGAACTCACTTTGGTTTGCTCGGTATGCTAAGTATGTGCTCACAGTAAAATCAATCACGTCCTAAAGTACGCACGTAGGTATAATCAGTTCATATTCACGAAGTTGTTCACGTATAAGTATAATCACAGAAGTACTAAACATGTATTCAATATCATACAAGTCAAGCACACCACTTAACAACAGTTAATCAATCCAGTTAACATTTAACAGAGTTAAATCAGGTTACTGTGCAAATTACCCAAGTTGGCGAAACACAGGTTGGCGAAACATATTCTGTTTCGTCAACTTCCTTTTGGCGAAACACTATCTTGTTTCGTCGTTCATATCTTTGGCGAAACACTTTCTGTTTCCTCAAGGTCCCCTTTGACGAAACACACTCTTGTTTCGTCAAGAGTTCTATTTCGTCAAGTTCAGATTCGTGAAGGCATCAGTTACGTCAATCAATTACATCAGTTACACAATATCACAGAAACCCTAATTGCCGTCATCGTCCAGAAGCAATCATACGGGAATCATAAACACAGAATTCACACCTAAATCATTCAGGAATCATGACATTCATTGATTATTAATCATAACTACAATCATGGATTAACTTTAGATCATTCTAGCATATGATTTAACCCTATTAACATACTATCATGCATCCGGATAACACGAATAACATTCTAACATGACTGTTCCCGAGCATCATACCATCTAGTTCATCATCAACAATATATAGAAGTTGTACCCGATTAATCATACATTACTAATCCAGAATCATCATAAACATATATTCATATTTGATCCAGAAATCAAGCATACACACAACATATAAAAATAATCAAAGTATCAATGAAACCGATTAAACGAACATGAACTAACCGAGATATCCGGGATGTTAGTTTGATAGCTAGAGGGTTTGGAAGAACACAGAGTTGCCGTCACACACACACACAGGAGTTCTAGGGTTTTCTGTTTTGCTAAAGTGTGACAAATGGAGTGGTTACGTATGACTTATACGCATTTAAGTGTTCTGGGCCCTTAATGGGCTTGACGAATCTGACGGGCCGGCGGAACAGTCTATTTCATCGAGATCGGGTTGGCGAAACAGGCTTTGTTTCGTCGAGCATGTTCATGGCGAATCACAACTCTGTTTCGTCGAGTTGTTTGATGGTGAATCAGTCTAAGTGTTTTGTAATAACCTATGATATATTTTACAACAACAATAAATCACATACATGCACAATCATAACACGTTTCATTAAAACATAACACGTATGGTTACAAATCAAACAATTCAACTACTAAACAGTCAAGGTCAACGTGTATTCAATGCGAAAGTGAAAGTCGGAAACTCGAGTTGTCACATTATCCCCAACTTGAAAGAAATTTTGTCCCGAAATTTAGCATGCGGTTACTGAGGAAGCTAGGTAAGTTGTATCGTTCACTGGTTTTCCTGGGGTGTCACATCATCCCCCCGTTAATTTGGAATTTCGTCCCGAAATTCTGCAGTAGTAGCTTCAGCCTCAGTAGTGGTTGCATTGGTTCCGAATAACTGGGGATACTTGAGTTCCATTTGATCCTCTCGTTCCCAGGTATACTCTGGGCCACGACGGGAGTTCCAACGAACGCGAACAAGAGGGATTCTCGTGTTCTTGAGGACCTTAACATCCCGGTCCGTGATTTCAACTGGTTCCTCGACGAACTGCAACCGCTCGTCGATAGTGAGTTCCTTAAAAGGAATTATGAGTGTCTCATCTGACAGGCACTTCTTCAGATTTGACACGTGAAAGACATTGTGAACTGCTCCGAGTTCACCTGGTAAGTTTAGCTTGTATGCCACTTTGCCAATCTTCTCAATGATCTCGAACGGTCCGACGTACCGCGGATTTAGTTTGCCTCGCTTGCCAAAGCGAACCACACCCTTCCAGGGTGAAACTTTAAGTAAAACCCGGTCCTCGACATGAAATTCCAACGGTTTCCTACGCTTATCCGCATAGCTTTTCTGATGGTCGCGAGCTGCCGCCATACGTTGTTGTATCTGCGCAATCTTTTCCGTGGCGTCCACTACAATCTCTGGACCCGTGATCTGACTATCCCCCACCTCTGCCCAACAGAGAGGTGACCGGCATTTACGCCCGTACAATGCCTCGAATGGAGCGGCTTGTATGCTGGTGTGATAACTGTTATTATACGAAAACTCCACCAAAGGGAGATGCTTTTCCCTGCTGTTGCCGAAGTCGATAACGCATGCCCGAAGCATGTCTTCGAGAGTCTGGATCGTTCGCTCAGACTGCCCATCCGTCTGAGGATGATATGCTGTGCTCATGTCTAACCGTGAGCCAAAAGATTTGTGCATCGCTTACCATAGCTCTGACGTGAATCGTGCATCCCTACCCGAAATGATGGAGGTAGGCACCCCATGCCTCGAAACAACTTCTTTAAGATAAACGTCTGTGAGAGTGGAGAACTTATCCGTTTCCTTAATAGCCAGGAAGTGTGCAGACTTGGTGAGTCGATCCACGATCACCCATATAGTATCATTCCCCCGTTGAGATCTGGGTAGGCCTGTAACAAAATCCATGGAAATTTCTTCCCATTTCCATTGCGGTATCTTGGGTTGCTGGAGCAGGCCCGCTGGTTTCTGATACTCCACCTTGACCTTTGCACATGTCAAACACTTGCCGACGTAAGTAGCGATGTGGGCTTTCATGCTAGGCCACCAGTATGTTGTTTTGAGATCGTGGTACATTTTATCCGACCCTGGATGTACCGAGTAGCGAGACTTGTGTGCTTCATCCATCACAAGTTCCCGTAATCCGCCATACAGTGGGACCCAAATACGCCCTGTTACATAGTAGGCGCCGTCTTCCTTTTGTTCCATTCGTTGCCTTGAGCCGCGTAAGGCTTCAGCCATGACGTTTTCGGGTTTCAATGCTTCTATCTGAGCAGTTCGTATCTGTGCAGGAAGACTGGACTGAATGGTGAGCTGCAAAGCTCATACGCGTCTAGGTGTAGTGTCTTTCTGACTGAGGGCGTCAGCCACAACATTGGCTTTGCCGGGATGGTACTTGATGGCACATTCGTAATCGTTCCGAAGTTCGACCCATCTTCGTTTACGCATGTTCAAATCCTTTTGCTTAAGGATATGCTCGAGACTCCTGTGATCGGTGTAAATTGTGCACTTGGAAGTGTACAGGTAGTGTCGCCATATCTTAAGCGCGAAAACAACAGCTCCCAGCTCTAGATCGTGCGCCGTGTAGTTCCGTTCATGAACCTTGAGTTGCCGCGAAGCGTAAGCAATAACTTTATCCCGTTGCATCAATACACACCCAAGACCCTGTATCGACGCGTCACAATAAACTACAAAGTCATCCGTGCCCTCTAGCAATGAGAGAATAGGTGCGCTGCAATGCCTATCCTTCAGATACTGGAAAGCGGTTTCCTGGGAATCTCCCCAACGGTAGGTGACACCTTTCTGTGTCAGTAGTGTAAGCAGCTGTGCAATCTTTGAGAAGTCTTTGATAAATCGCCTCTAGTAACCCGCCAAACCCAAGAATTGGCGTATTTCTGTCAGTGTACGCGGTGCAGGCCAGTTTCTGATCGAGTCTACCTTGGATGGATCGACATGGATCCCATCCCTGTTTACCACATGGCCTAAGAAATGGACTTCACGAAGCCAGAAGTCACATTTAGAAAATTTGGCGTACAATTGTTCCTTTCGAAGAAGTTCCAAAATCAATCGTAGGTGTTGCTCGTGTTCCTCCTGACTCTTGGAGTAAATCAGAATGTCGTCGATGAAGACAATCACAAACTTGTCTAAGTACGGCTTGCACAACCTGTTCTTCAGATCCATAAATACGGCAGGCGCGTTCGTTAGCCCGAATGGCATGACTAGAAACTCGTAATGGCCGTAGCGAGTTCTGAATGCTGTCTTAGAGACGTCCTCATCCCGGACTCTCAGCTGATGATACCCTGACCTCAAGTCTATCTTGGAGTAGTAACTCGACCCTTGCAACTGGTCGAATAAGTCGTCTATACGTGGAAGAGGATAACGGTTCTTCACCGTCACCTTGTTGAGTTCACGGTAGTCGATGCACATTCTGAACGTACCGTCTTTCTTCTTCACAAATAATACTGGAGCTCCCCATGGCGAAGAGCTTGGACAAATAAAGCCCTTTTTCAAGAGCTCTTGTAGCTGCTTTGACAGTTCTTCCAGTTCAGTTGGAGCCAAACGATACGGTGCGTGGGCTATTGGTGCTGCTCCAGGAGCTAACTCAATCTGGAATTCGACCTGGCGATGAGGCGGTAGCCCAGGTAAATATTCAGGAAACACCTGAGGAAAGTCGCGTACTACTGGAATATCCTCCAACTTCTTTTCTTTCGCTGATGTATCAGTAACAAGTGCCAAGATGGCAGTGTGTCCCTTTCGTAGACATTTCTGAGCCTTCAAGAAGGAGATGATGCCAACCACAGCACCACTCTTGTCGCCTTGAACTTCGAGAGGTTCCTTGCCAAAACGAGGAATGCGAACTATCTTTTCCTTGCATAAAATCTCTGCGTGATGTTGGGATAACCAATCCATATCGATGACGATGTCGAAACTACCCAAAACTATGGGTATAAGATCAATCAAGAAGGTCTGACCAGCTAAAACGATGCTACAACCCTTGACTACATGTGCGGCTTCTACACTTTTACCATTTGCTAACTCTACGACATGTTTGGTGTTTAGGGGTGTTGGTGTACGTTTTAACATTTTACTCACTTTTAACAATATATAACTTGTATCCGCACCCGAATCAAATAAGACAGTAACATAAATATCGTCGAGAAGAAACTTACTCATAACCACATTGGGATCATTCTTTGCGTCGCCCCGACCCAGCACGAAAGCACGACCCCGAGCTTCGTTGCCATTGTTGTTGTTGTTTCCCCCGTTGTTGTTGTTCCCGTTGCCCTGGTCGTTGTTGTTGTTGCGATTCTGGTTCTGGTTCAATTGAGGGCAATCACCTTTGAAATGACCTTCTGCCCCACACTGGAAACACCCCCGGTTTCCACGCTGTGGCTGCTGCTGTTGGTTCTGTGGAGCTGGTAGTTGTAGTTGCTGGTTCTGATTCGCAGGTCGCGCACTCCTGCAGTCTTTGGCTTCATGCCCTAACTTGAGGCATCTCTGACAACGTTCCTTGCGACACCGTCCACTGTGGTGTCTGTTGCACTTATTACATAGTGGGTGATTTCCCCGATATCCACCCTGCCCCTGACTGCCAGATGATTGCTGACTCGGACTCTGGTAGTCATTTGTCTTGCGCTGCTGTGCTTGAGACTAAACTGAGACTGAACCTTTACTGGAATCCCCCTCCCATTTTCTTTTGTTGTCACTGGGAGTAGCGGATGTAGCAGCTGGAGTGGTAGCACTAATGCGTTTTGGCAGTTTGTTCTGCTCTACTGCCTGATCCGTAATACGATGAGCAAGGCGTTGAATAGCCTGGATGTTGTCAAGATTAGCCGATGTCACATGGCTCTGGATTTCTGGCGCTAACCCCTTGAGATACAACTCAATGCGCTTGATTGGAGGGTCCACCATCGTTGGACACAGCACGGCCAGCTCGTTTGACCTCTTGGTATAAGCTTCAATTTCTGATCCAGTCATTTTCAAATGGTAAAACTCGTCTTCCAACTTGTGGATGTCTTCCCGTGTGTAGTATTCACGTTTAATCAGCTCCTTGAAATCATTCCAAGGGGTGGCGTTAGCAGCTGCCAACCCTAGGATCTGTACTTGCGCGTTCCACCAAGTTAACGCGATTCCTTCCAAAGTACCAGTGGCGTACTTGACCCTGCGAGCCTCAGGGCATTCACACATCTCGAATACCGACTCGAGCTTCTCAAACCAATGGAGTAGTCCCACTGCTCCTTCCGTGCCACTGAATGTGCTTGGACGACTGTCACACCCCCAAAATCCACGTGCGGAGTATCACCGCTTGGGAGCGTGACTGACCAGGATCAAGCCACCAATCATATAGAACAATGTATATAGTTAAAGTAATAGCAATTAAACCAAACCAAATCCATATGAAAGGTGTTTCCAAAACATAAGTAAGTTATCACTGTTTAGCGGAAGCATATAAGTAAAACTCAATATAAATAAGTATGTAATGTCATAAAGTATTCAACAAACAATCACGATCCAAGCCCACAACGACCAGCTCCTCCCTGTGCAAGCTCCATGTATCTAACGACCTGCAAGGCATGTAACAGAGGATCAACAACTAGTTGAGCGAGTTCACAGAAAGTAAGTGCGTAATAGTATGTTCGTTTGTAACATGTGGCTCTACTGGGCCGATAGTACATTCTATTGGTGGGGGTTTCCCATGTTGTATAACCACTAGACTATTCGTAACCATAAGTGTTCTACATATCCCGAGAACAGTAACACGTACAAGTTTACGTAGGTTTTACGTAAGTAATCCTTCACAACCGAGGATAGGGGTACGCGGGGGTTTACGTAGGTTTTACGTAAGTAATCCTTCACAACCGAGGATAGGGGTACGCGGGGGTTTACGTAGGTTTTATGTAAGTGCCTGACACAACCGAGGCAGTAGCGAGTATAATTTCACGTAGGTTTTACGTGAGTATCCTTCACAACCGAGGATAGCGAGTAGCATAAGTATACGTAGGTTTTACGTATGTGTCCTGCACAACCGAGGACGGTGGTATGGTAGTCTAGTAACAGTGAAAGTACGATTCTATTCAATCTCATTCCTTCAATCCCATTCCCAAGCCCTTGGGAATCCCATGCCTTAGTAAGAGTGTGAACTCACCTTGGTTTGCTCGGTATGCTATGCTCTAGGGTTTAACAATTGTCTAAGTCCGTTACACAAGACCTAGGATATGTTGCACATGATACGATGTAAGTGTTTGCATCAACTTAGGGTTTACAAGTCCTTGATATTCATGCAACTGTGTTTTGTGTGTTTATTGTGTACATGCTGATATCACATAGAATGTTCATACATACTGGATCATGCAGTTGCCTTCAGTATTATACAATCATATATGAAGTCATACAGTCATATGCAGCAATTACGGTAATATACGGTAATGTACAGACATCATACAATAAGTAGCATTCAATAACATGCATACAGTGGTGATAGGATCATCATATTTCATTCAATCTCAACTTGGTTTCATTAACAAGTCAACATACTCGGACCGAACACTTGTTCTTATAACTCAGATCAAACCATAACATACAAAAGCTCGGACAAAACATGGATTACCAAAAGTCGAACTAGTGTGACAACCCTAACACTCGGACTGTATTACTTCATAAAGCTCGGACATGATTTGTTCATGAAACTCGGACAAATCAAAGGGGGAGGGGGTTTAAAACTCAGATAGCATAGGTAGGGGTAAAAGTCGGACATGGTAGGGGTTTCCTCATGAAACTCGGACCAAACATGTGTCAAAGATCGGACAAAGGGGGGGGGGTTGCCCCTTAAAACTCGGACAAAAGGCTTATAAGCCTATAGCTCGGACGAAACAAGCCAAAAACTCAGACTACATTCCCTTCCTTTCAAGAATTCGGACAAGATCATAGTGAGGTTTAAAAGTCGGACAGTATGCCCTTAACAAAACTCGGACCCTTAACCACATTGTAAAACTCGGACATGTTTAAGTATGGAACTCGGACCTTATTTGTTAACAATATTCAGACATCACATTGAGTTAAAGATCGGACCTTCATGTTATAATAAAACTCGGACATACATGTGTATGAGGAAGCTCGGACCTTCCTGAATTAACTTAAAGGTCGGACTAATGAAATCAACAAAAGTCGGGCCTTATATAATTGTCACAAGGTCGGACTTAACATTAAATCAAATTCGGACTCATTGCTTCTCTAAAGTTCGGACTAACAACCTTCGCAAAACTCAGACAAACATTCAATCATAATCATGCGACCATTCAACTTTATTGCAATCGTAACAGTTACATTTTTTTCACGTTTTCATGATTAAGAACCCTAATTTCATTTCATATAGATGGAATAAACAAAATCAATCAATCGATGATTAACAACAACAATCATCACAAGAATAATCTATCAAGCATGCAACTAATCATCATCATAATCACAATTATCCATAATCAAATCAAAATCACCGAATATTATATGAGGAACTATGGTTTTCATGAACACATAATCAAGAATCAAGAATTGATAATAATCAAGGATCAATAAACAATAATCATTTACCTTGTGTTGATTCTAAAGAAAGAGGAATCAAGAGTGATGATTATCTTGTGCCAATGATGATGGTGATGATGATTGCTAGAGAGAGTGAATGTACGTGCTTTGGTTTTTGTGAAAGTGATTAGTGAAATGGGATTAGGGTTAAGTATGATTTAGGTTTCACTAATAACTCTTTACACCCTCAATTATTCTATTTTACAAGAGTACACCATCTCAATCAATTTCACAGTTTCACCACCAAGTTTATGCATTTGACAAGTTTATCACAATTAACACATAGCCATGCACAATCACACAATACACTTCATTGTATCAAAACGTATATAATTCCATGGCAACTAATTGTGCAAATAATTAACTACACAAACAATGAACGTGCAATAAATGCGAAATAGAAATCTTGGAAATTCGAGTTGTCACAACGACAGTCCATGAAGTTCTTGAATGTGCAGACAGGTTGTGGAGCGTTTTGACCTATTATGCATAGGATAGGACAATATTAAATACAAAGGTTGATTTAGGAATGTAGGATTCAAAGATCCTAGTGTGTATCCCATCCGCAGGGTATACTACCTGCTGGTGCAGCTGCAAGTGCCGCAGCTACTCGTTCATTAATAAGTGCCGTCAACTGGGCTTGCGTCATGTTCACACATCCAGACATGATCTTCATAGTGAAAGTAGAGTAAGTGCGAAAGGTTCGCGAGTAGTGTGTTGACAGAAAAGTGTAAGCACATAGGTATTCTCATGTAATGACGTATAGTAGGCAATGTAATCTAAGCATACTACGAGCAAAGTTCTATATAGTTCTAGCAAGCAGGTAATAAACGTAAACCTTATTACCTAGGATGTTGAGTCTTGCACGTGGAGCGAAGCGTCGTTGTGCATCGTTGAGAGCACTGTTCTGGTTATAGTCTGGTTTTAATAAAAACGTTTTTCCATATTAAAACCGAGTTCTCTATAACCAATGGCTCTGATACCAATCCGTCACACCCCCAAAAATCCACACGCGGAGTACCACCGCTTGGAGGCGTGACATGACCAGGATCAAGCCACCAATCATATTGAACATGTAATTAATAAGTAAAAATAAATGCCATTCAATCACCAATACGAAAGGTGTTCCAAAACATAAGTATGTTATCACTGTTTAGCGGAAGCGTATAAATAAAACCCAACATAAATAAGTAATGTCATAAAGTGTTTAACAAACAATCACGATCCAAGCCCACAACGACCTGCTCCTCCTTGTGCAAGTTCCATATGTACCTAAGGTCCTGCAAGGCATGCAGCAGAGAGTCAACAACTAGTTGAGCGAGTTCACAGTTAATGGTTCAGTAATTGTAATAGTGTGAGTAGCATTATGTTCGTTCGTTTAGTCATATATCGTATTAGTTTCTATCGCGGGCCCTCTCGGCATGTATGCGAAGATTTGGGGAAATACTCCCAAATATCCTAGACTATGTATATTTGTATCGCGGCCACCCTGGCATTACTTGCGAAGTTTTAATATCTATAGTTCGCAGCCTTCCCACGGCATGTGTGCGAATGATTAGTCATAATATCGCGGCCAACCCTTGGCGTGTATGCGAAGATCAGTTCAATCGGTATACTAGTCTAGACGTATCTTATCATTTCTCTTCCTCACCCGAGGACCATATCATTAGGTTCTATTAATTAGTATGTACGAGTAAATTATCAAATTCCCATTCCCACCCTGGGAACCTCATGCATTGGCTGTGTGAACTCACTTTGGTTTGCTCGGTATGCTAAGTATGTGCTCACAGTAAAATCAATCACGTCCTAAAGTACGCACGTAGGTATAATCAGTTCATATTCACGAAGTTGTTCACGTATAAGTATAATCACAGAAGTACTAAACATGTATTCAATATCATACAAGTCAAGCACACCACTTAACAACAGTTAATCAATCCAGTTAACATTTAACAGAGTTAAATCAGGTTACTGTGCAAATTACCCAAGTTGGCGAAACACAGGTTGGCGAAACATATTCTGTTTCGTCAACTTCCTTTTGGCGAAACACTATCTTGTTTCGTCGTTCATATCTTTGGCGAAACACTTTCTGTTTCCTCAAGGTCCCCTTTGACGAAACACACTCTTGTTTCGTCAAGAGTTCTATTTCGTCAAGTTCAGATTCGTGAAGGCATCAGTTACGTCAATCAATTACATCAGTTACACAATATCACAGAAACCCTAATTGCCGTCATCGTCCAGAAGCAATCATACGGGAATCATAAACACAGAATTCATACTGAAATCATTCAGGAATCATGACATTCATTGATTATTAATCATAACTACAATCATAGATTAACTTTAGATCATTCTAGCATATGATTTAACCCTATTAACATACTATCATGCATCCGAATAACATTCTCACATGACTGTTCCCGAGCATCATACCATCTAGTTCATCATCAACAATATATAGAAGTTGTACCCGATTAATCATACATTACTAATCCAGAATCATCATAAACATATATTCATATTTGATCCAGAAATCAAGCATACACACAACATATAACAGTTATCAAAGTATCAATGAAACCGATTAAACGAACATGAACTAACCGAGATATCCGGGATGTTAGTTTGATAGCTAGAGGGTTTGGAAGAACACAGAGTTGCCGTCACACACACACAGGAGTTCTAGGGTTTTTTGTTTTGCTAAAGTGTGACAAATGGAGTGGTTACGTATGACTTATACGCGTTTAAGCGTTCTGGGCCCTTAATGGGCTTGACGAATCTGACGGGCCGGCGGAACAGTCTATTTCGTCGAGATCGGGTTGGCGAAACAGGCTTTGTTTCGTCGAGCATGTTCATGGCAAATCACAACTCTGTTTCGTCGAGTTGTTTGATGGTGAATCAGTCTAAGTGTTTTGTAATAACCTATGATATATTTTACAACAACAATAAATCACATACATGCACAATCATAACACGTTTCATTAAAACATAACACGTATGGTTACAAATCAAACAATTCAACTACTAAACAGTCAAGGTCAACGTGTATTCAATGCGAAAGTGAAAGTCGGAAACTCGAGTTGTCACAGCAAGAAAGTGAATGCTGTTGAAGACGAGGATCCTGAAGAATATCCTGAATTATCTGAATAATGTTTTTCTGTTAATATACCCGAACTGATGTATGCTATGCAGGGTTTAGGAGACAAAGCCAGGTGGCCTCGGAAGAATCAACAAAAGGCTGATTGGAAGGATAAGTCCAAATGGTGTGCCTTCCACGAGGATTGCGGACATGTCACTGAGGATTGCATCGCTCTAAGGAAAGAAATAACCTACCTCCTGGGCAAGAGGTATCTGAAGGATCTACTGGGAAGAAAGAAGAATAAAGGACAGGATCCTGAGAAGGATCCTGAACGAGCAGCATCACCTCCTGCAGATGCCAAAATAATTAACTTTATTTCAGGAGGATCCGACATTTGTGGGACTTCATATTGTGCGGCCAAGAGACATGCAAAGGAGGCTAAAGCTGAAAGTGGAGAAAAACCGACCAGGATGACGGCCCTCACAACTGATAAAGTGATCACTTTTGATAGTGATGACAGGGATACTGTTCAGGATCCTCACCATGATGCTCTAGTAATTACATTATATGTCGCTAACCATTTTGTAAGCGGGATACTGGTAAATAACGACAGCTCCGTTAACATAATTCAGCTAGAGACTTTGAAGAGAATGAATGTATCCCCGATGGATATTACTTCGAAATCCACTGTGCTTGTCGGTTTCAGTGGAGAAGCCAGGAATACCGTAGGGGAGATAAAATTGCCTGTATATGTTGAAGGGGTTAACTCAATGCAGCACTTCTGTTTCATGGACTCCTTATCCTGCGATAATATTATATTAGGAAGGCCTTGGATCCATGATATGAAAGTTGTGCCATCAACCTATCATCAATGCATCAAGATACCTACCCATTAGGGAGTAGTAAAAGTGGAAAGTGACCAGCAGGAAGCAAAAGAGTGCTATTCCTCTTCGATGAAGTCCTCGATGAAGCGTAACGCAGCATAGCAATTAAAAATGCGGGCCTAGGATATTGTGGACCCTTCTAAGCAGGATGTAAAGAAAATTATCCTGGATCAGGATAACCCAGATATCTCGGTGCTCGTCGGAACCAATATCCCACAGGATATTGAAAATCAATTGACTAACTTTTTGAAATGCAGGATGTCAACATTCGCATGGAAGCATGAGAATATGACAGGTATTTCCAAGGATATTATAACACATAAGCTTGGTATTGACAGGTCATTCAAGCCTCTCCAACAGAAAAGAAGGAAATTTGCTCCGGAGCGGAATGTGATCATCCAAGATGAAGTTGAAAGACTACTAAAAAGCAAGATGATTAGGGAAGTAAAGTTTCCTAAATGGCTGGCTAATGTAGTTGTGGTGCAGAAGAAAAACGGGAAATGGAGAGTATGTGTGGATTACGCAGACTTGAACAAAGCTTGTCCAAAAGACCCGTTTCCTCTACCTCATATTGATTCAATGGTGGATGCTACCGCTGGCCACGAGATGTTAACCTTCATGGATGCCTCTTCAGGATTCCATCAGATCCAGATGGAACCCTCGGATCAGGAGGATACTGCTTTCATGACACCAAGAGGTATTTATTGTTATATTGTTATGCCTTTTGGTTTAAAAAATGCAGGTGCGACATACCAAAGGTTGGTGAACATGATGTTTAAAGACAAACTGGGGGACACCATGGAAGTATACATCGATGATATGTTAGTAAAATCCAAGAAGGCTGAGGATTACCTCCAGGATATTAAGGGAGCATTTGATATCCTGGACCAGTACAACATGAAATTGAATCCTGCTAAATGCCATTTTGGAGTGGGGGCAGGAAAGTTTCTAGGATACATGGTAACGAAAAGAAGGATAGAGGTAAGCCCAGAGCAGATTAAAGCTATCCTGGATATCAAGTCACCCTCAAATATGAAGGATGTTCAACGATTAACAGGGCGAGTAGCAGCATTAAACAGATTTATCTCGAGATCCTCGGAAAAATGCAAGGAATTTTATGATATCCTGAAAAATAATAAGAAATTCGAATGGGGAGAGAAGCATGAGACAGCCTTGCAGGATTTAAAGCAGTATCTCTCAACTGCACCCCTGTTAATGAAGCCTGAGGATGGTGAACCACTATCCCTATATCATGCAGTATCAGGAAATGCAGTAAGCGTTGTCCTTGTAAAGGATCATGAAGGTCAGCAATATCCTGTCTATTATGTTAGTAAAAGTTTATTAGATGCTGAAACTAGATATTCTCATTTAGAGAAATTGATATTAGCCCTAGTTATGGCATCAACAAAACTTAGACATTATTTTGAAACACATAGGATTCATGTTAAAACCAACTATCCTGTAAAAAATGTGCTTAGGAAACCCGAGATGTCAGACAGAATGGCTAAATGGTCAGTGAAATTAAGTGCTTATGATCTAGCATATGAGCCTAGAAATGCCATAAAATCTCAAGCTTTAGCTGACTTTGTGGCTGATTTCAGTAGTGATATTCAAAATGAAGAAGACCTAGAAGTACAACAGCTAGGAGAAAACTTAGAATCATGGATATTATATACTGATGGTGCGTCTAATGTAAGAGGTGTAGGTTTGGATATTCTACTAAAATCGCCACAGGGAGACATATTACCCCGGGCTATTAGATGTGAGTTTCCTTCCACCAATAATGAAGCAGAATATAAAGCTTTAATTGCAGGATTAAAATGGGCTAAAAGCATGAATATCAAGAGTTTACAAGTATTTGTTGATTCCTTGTTAATCACTAATCATTTTAATGGATCTTAGGCAGTAAAAGGTGAAAAATTAGCTGAATATCTTGAAATTGTCAAAAAATTAGCAGGATATTTCGATATTTTTACACTCGAACAGGTACCAAGGGAGGATAATGCTGAAGCTGATGCCTTGGCAAATCTGGGATCATCAGTCAGGATACCAAAAGGGACCCAAATACCAATATTACATATCATGTATCCTGCGACGGATCCTCATGATAAGGAAGTAGTGAGTGTTCAGGATCCTGGTGCTGAGTATCCTGAAGAGGATCCTAAATCCTGGACGGCTCCAATCATAAGATATCTCAAGAAAGGACACATCCCAAAGGATAAGAATCCTAAGGCCTTCAGGATGAAGGTATCACGATTCACTATTATAAATAATGTTTTGTATAAGAAATCTCTTGCAAGTCCATATCTGAGGTGCTTGGAGGATCCCGAAACCAAAGAAGTACTTCAGGATATACACGAAGGGGATTGTGGTAACCATACTGGGGGTAGGTCGCTATTCTCAAAAGTATTAAGAATAGGATATTATTGGCCAACCATGAGGAAAGATGCTACAGAATATGCTCGAAGGTGTGACGCATGTCAAAGACATAGTAATATATTACATCAGCCTGCTTAACCACTGTATCCTATTGTTTCCCTTTGGCCGTTCATGAAATGGGTAATGGATATAGTAGGAAAATTGCCAAAGGCTCCAGGAGGAAAGGTCTTCATGTTGGCAATGACTGATTATTTCTCTAAGTGGGTTGAAGCTGAAGCATTTGTTCAAGTTAGAGATCAAGAAGTGGTATCCTTCATAAAAAGGAATATCCTGACTAGGTTTGGTGTACCAGCTGAGATAATTTGTGATAATGGATCTCAATTTATAAGTAAAAGGACTACTGACTTTTGCAAGAGTTGGGGAATCAAAATGATCACATCCACACCAGTACATCCTCAAGCAAATGGACAAGCCGAATCCTCAAACAAGATAATTGTCAACAATTTGAAGAAAAGGCTTGGAGCTAAGAAGGGAAGATGGGCAGAAGAACTACCCTTTGTTTTATGGGCTAATAGGACGACGGTGGAAAGTGCAACTAGCCAAACCCCGTTTTCCTTGGTATTTGGAGCAGAAGTGGTGATCCCGACAGAAATGGTAATACCCACAGCAAGATCCAGCCTCTGGGATCCTGAGCCGAATCCTGAAGTCCTATGCCAGGAATTGGATACTATTAATGAGACAAGAGACGCAGCAAGGCTAAGGATGGCAGCATATCAACAGAGGATATCTAAAGCATATAACAAGAATATAAGGACTAGACGGTTCCAGGTTGGAGATTGGGTATTAAGAAAGGCTTTTCAGAATACCACTAATCCTGCAGATGGAAAGTTGGCTCCAAAATGGGAAGGACCCTACGAGATTGAATCGAAATCAGGAAAAGGAGCATACCGACTCAAGAATATGGAGGGGGATATGTTACCAAGATCCTGGAATGCTATACATTTAAAACTTTATTTCAAGTGAGTTTGGAATTTGAATTCTAACTCAGGATGGTATGTGTTAGGGGAGGATTTCCTAATGACCTGTGATCCTCAAGTGTTATCCTGTTTGGTGATCCTTACTTCTGTGACAGATAGTGATCCTCAGAAGTGCTTCAGGATCAGGATCATGGATCATCCTAAGGATCCTTATACTAACGATTGTTCACTTTGAATTCAGTTGTGACACCTGTGTCACCGCGACCATCAAAAAAATACCAAGCCGATGAAATATTTTATTTCATACTTGGGATCTTGTATAAATATGTGTATCTTTTGCACATATCAATTCTTGTTCAATTTCAAACTTTATATCGCTTTCTGGAGAATTATACGCAAACTGGTGCGTAAACGTACTCAGTTTAAATGCGACAAATACTCCGGAACATCAACATATACTTAACATACCTTAAATAACCTTTACATAACTTAGAAATAAGTTTTGAAGGCTTTGGTATGGCAAAAACAAGTTAATTCGCTTTCAGGGACTAAACTTGACAAACTGGGAAAGTATGCCGATTCGTACTAAAACAGACATTCTGGAACATGCCCATAAGTTAAACATGCCATAAATATCCTCTCCATAGCTTAGAAATAGGCTTTTAGGTGTTCGGTGTGCTAAAATATACTTTTGGATCATTCAGGGACTAAAAGTGTCAAAAAGTGCACAAGTTTGCACTTTCGCGCATAACTCACATTCTGAATACATCCGAAAATCCAAAAATTTATGTAAGCACTAAAATAATTAATATTGGGTTTTTTTTTTCGCACTAAAAATTTATGTAAGCACTAAAATTTATTTTAGTGTTTGGCATAAGAAAAATCCATTCGTCGCGTCATTTGGATCGTTTTTCGCACTTATGCGCATTCCGCCGTAATTAAGCGAACATCGCATTCGTACGACCAAACGAACTGACATCCGGAATATTTTTCAGCATGTTTCATGTCCACAATGTCTAGGCATCATTTTAGGGCCTTAAAGTTGGCTTTACGGGCCTTAGAAGTGTTGGAAATGGCTTAAATATGCAACAGGGACTAAAACTGTCATTTCTGAAAGTTTGTGCTGATCAGACAAGGCCAGGCGGCCCGCCTGAGTTTTGTGTGTATCCTGACGGCCGCGTCAGCCCTGCAGATGCAGAAACTCGTTTTTTTGCTGTTTTTGGCCTTTCAATCACTCCAAAGGGCAATGCTCTTTCACAATCTCTGGAGTTAGGGTCATTATATGATACCACAACATCTTGACAAGTGTACGGATTAGATCGTGGCATGATATTCAAGAAACGATCCTAACGGTCTTGCTTTTCCTATAAATACCCCCCCATTTGTGTTAAAACCCACAAAACTGATCAAAGAGCTCTAAGTTGATGCCATTGCTTCATACCTGAGCTCCTGGATCAAGTTTAGCTTTCGGGGACCCTTCGTAAGTGTTCTTTCGTTCTTTTAATCGCTTTCTAGTGCTAAAGTCAAACTCTGTTTGACTTTCTATGTTGACCAGCCTATGGTCAACACGAAGTTCGTTGGAACTTCATAACGTGAGCGTGATCACGATGGTTATAGTCCATAGTGACTATACCTACTGATTACCACGTTATCTAGGCTCAGTGACGAGTCGTAGTTTCGGCCAAAATGCGCATTCTTGCGTATTTTGTAACCAAACTACTCGTGGGTATCAGAACCGTTTGTTTTAATGCCAAACCTGTTTTCTAAACTTAGTTAAGCATGTTCTAACACGCTTAGCTCGTCACTTTTAGTTTAGTGCTTATATAGGGTCGTAAGGTAAGCGATCTAAACAATCGCTTATACTTTCGAACCCGACCCATTTGGTCGATCATTAGGATCCGTCCAAACACATTAGGTAACCATAATTGTATAGGGAATAACCTTCCGAGGTTATACCATATGGTCACGACGTTAGGCGTTCCAAACGCGTTTTACGCGAACGACGCATTAAG
The DNA here is from genome assembly GCF_002127325.2 of Helianthus annuus. NCBI lineage: Eukaryota > Viridiplantae > Streptophyta > Magnoliopsida > Asterales > Asteraceae > Helianthus > Helianthus annuus. The sequence continues at coordinate 110,299,625 of NC_035438.2, read as the reverse complement.
GTAGCATAAGCTACCTAAACGGGTCGTAATGGGTCGTAAGCACTTAGGTTAGGTTTCATTTTAGTATAAAGGATTTGTTAAACGATATTACACGAGTCTCCATACTCGTTTGGTTTACGAACCCGCATACTATCCGATCCTCCAATTTAGGTCCGGTATATTAACATAGTTACCTATATTAGGTGCCATTTGATATCCGTGATCTCTAGCATTAATTGGTTGTTATACAAGAACTTCAAAGCAATCTCAGGTGAGTACATAGAACCCCATCTTTCAAATGCTTTCAAGGTGTCTATGTGAGTACATAGAACCCGATCTTTCAAATGCTTTCAAGGTGTCTATGTGAGTACATAGACCCCTCTTTTACTGTTTTCCAAACTGTTTTGGGGTGAAACAGATGTGCCTACTTGTTACTTTCGTGCTTTCCTGTTTCCACATCATATACTTGCTATGTTCATTAGTACATTTATAGTACATGATTTCAATACATTTTATGCTATGTATGCCCATTGTGTGCATACTTAGTACATCACTTTACAATACATTTTATGCTATGTATGCCCATTGTGTGCATACTTAGTACATCACTTGACAATACATTTCATGCTATGTACGCCCATTATGTGCATACTTAGTACATCACTTTACAATACATTTCATGCTATGTACGCCCATTGTGTGCATAGGTAGTACATCACTTTACAATACATTTCATGCTATCTACGCCCATTGTGTGCATACTTAGTACATCACTTTACAATACATTTCATGCTATGTACGCCCATTGTGTGCATAGTTAGTACATCACTTTACAATACATTTCATGCTATGTACGCCCATTGTGTGCATAGGTAGTACATCACTTTACAATACATTTCATGCTATGTACGCCCATTGTGTGCATACTTAGTACATCACTTTATAATATATTTCATGCTATGTACGCCCATTGTGTGCATAGTTAGTACATCACTTTACAATACATTTCATGCTATGTACGTCCATTGTGTGCATACTTAGTACATCACTTTACAATACATTTCATGCTACGTACGCCCATTGTGTGCATACTTAGTACATTATTCTACATTGCATTTCTGTTGCATATGCTCATCCAGCATATGAACACATTATACTACATTTTGAACCGTTGTAACCATTTGACTATGTGAACCGTCTTAACCCTTTGATTATATGAACCGTTCGTAATCATTGAACCGTGTGAACCAATTGTATCTGTTGACATGATTTACATTTGACAATAGACATTTGACTATACATAAACATTTCTACAATAGTTAAACATTACATCTTGATGGTTCGGTTTGAGTAAGTGATTTAAGTAACGAGGCGTGTGTAATATGATACAAGCATGGTGGATACGCCGCTGGTACTTCCTATATATAAGTGTTTGTATGGTATTACATATCGTAGCGTTATTTGAATCATTTCAAATTTGAGACATATAACATTTTATACAAATAACACACTTTTCACAAGACATTGATTTACAAACAACTTATCTTATACAAACTCATTTTACATGGTTATTCATTTAACCATACATTATTCTCTTATTTATACATATCATCTGATCTTACCGTTTTTCAAATGATTTACAAGACAAAGCAAATTACAAGGTTCATGACTAAACATTTTCTTAAACATAAGTCATGAATTCTGTTTTCGCAAAACCTGTGTATCTCACAGGCATTTTTATGCTGACGTACCTATTTTCACATGTGTTTTCAGGAGATGATGCGTAGGACTTATCAAGACATACTTAGGCGGACCTGTGCCTTAGTGACTTAAAATGAGACAAGAACTAGTAAATTTATGTTATGTACTCTTTGGTTCTTGTTTTAAACAATGTAAACTTTTATGTTTGATTGATAAAACGAAACTTCATTTCCCATGGGTTTGAAACAATTAATTCTGTCCCAACACTCCCCGACGTTTCCGCCGCGGTCGCATGTTATACGTGGTCGGGGTGTGACAGAAAAGTTGGTATCTGAGCCAATGGTTATAGGGAATTAGGTTATTAGTAATTGTTTGACCAAGTCTATAACCTTCCTAGGACCCTAACGCGAGTTTACTTGCGTTTAGTCATAAAACAATACCGTCACCTATCCTTAGGCGACGACCACAACAAGAACATAAATTTCAAAACCGCTTTGAAAACTAATCATCTGTTCTAGGATGATTGATTACTATGTTTTGAACCCTCTGTTATAAGGTTTTGAACCCCTTTGAATTTTCAAAACTCTCCTCAAAGTTTTGGGCCCGAAATAGTGTGAACACGTGCAAACTGGAAGAGTGAATGCCTATACCCTGGGTTTTCTGTCTAAGGCTAGAGTGTTCGTACAAATCCACATAATCGGACCAGTCACTCTTACCTGGGAACTCTTGGGGTGAGTGTCCACTTATAGGCGAGCATGTCTTCGCGATACACTATGAGGATCTATTTGCTTTGACTCAGCCTTGGTGTTGTTTGTTTGCTTCGTGGTTCAAACAAATGACCATCAACCATAATTATGGTCGGTAATTGTAATATCCTATTCTTACCCAATGCCATTTCATTTGTTTTCTTTCTTGTTTCTCTTTTAGAATGCGTCCTCGACGCGAAAACCAGATAGCAACTGCCGAACTGGCAGAGATCATTGCGCAGCAAATGGCTGCTCAATTCCCAAACCTCTTTGCTCAATGGAACCAAGCCAACAACAACAATAATACCCCCTGCAACTTCAAGACGTTCAACTCGGCTAAGCCATCAAAGTTTTCTGGGTCTCAAGGAGCGACTGCACTTTTGCAATGGTTCGAGAGTTTATAGAGCACCTTCAGACATGTTCAATGTCCAAACGAGCAAAAGGTAGAATTCGCATCTAGCATCTTTGAGAAACGAGCTTTGACATGGTGGAATGGTGTGATGAGAGATAGGGGTGCCGATGTGGCACTGGCTCAAACATGGCAAGAGCTTCGAGCTCTGATGATGAAGGAATTCTGTCCTCGTCACGAGATCAGGGCCTTGGAAATGGAGTTCGACGATCTTAAGCAAGTTAGCGGTGAGCATCGAGCCTACACGGATCGTTATGAGGAGTTAAGTTTGTTATGCCCGAATATGGTTACACCTTTGGATAAGGCAATCGAAAAGTACATTGATGGCCTCCCTGACTCAATACAAGACATTGTGACTGGTAGCAACCCTACTACAGTTAGACAGGCCATTGAGCTTTCTGCAACCTTGACTGAATCAAAGATCAGGAAAGGTAAACTTTTCCGAAAAGGTGACAAGAAACCGGTCGGGGAATCGAACCCAATCGAGGAATCAAAGACCATGAATGAACAGATTGAATCCCCTAAGAAGTCAAAGAAGCGAAAGGCTTCTCAGAACTTCGCCGTGGTCGCTCACAATGGTCAAGCCGTCCTCAACCAACCAGCTCAACCCCCTGCTAGAAAACCATACAATGGAACTGCACCCTTGTGCAACCAATGTAGCCTCCATCATCACGCCAATGTACAGTGCCGCAAATGCCAAACTTGTGGACTTATAGGCCACACAGCAAGAGTCTGCTCAGCTGCAGCTGCGCCAAACCAAGCTGGCAACAATCCTGCTCAAGGTTGTTTTCTACCAGGCTCTTGTTTCAATTGTGGCGAGATGGGTCATTTCCGAAGAAATTGCCCAAAGCTTGCTAATGCAAACCCAGCACAGGGATGAGCATCTGACTAACTAGAAGACAACATCGTTTAGAAATAATCACGTCTTATGTATTACTTTCTTTTGTTGTCAAGGACCAAGAAACAGTTGTTAACGTTGTTTATAAATAAATCTTTTATTTACATTGCGATGTATTTCTGTGGTTGCATGTATAACGACATATCCCCTACAATACCGACAATCAAGGAACCGTATTCCTTGAAGAACAAACTACCCCCAAAATTCTCCCATTCTATGATCTCTTGCGTCTTCCACGAAATTCCTAAGTACCCGTTTCTTCTAAGAAAAAAACGAAGTACAAGGCGCAAGTTACAACACGTGACAAATACCCAAAATACCACTATAAATCCTTAATAGGGTACCTAAGGATTTCCCGTAAGTCCTTAATTGTTGTATACCTTAATTCGAATGTGGTAATTCCTTGTAATCAAAAATCGAATTTTGGGAGATCTACCTATCTTCTCAGATAGATCCCAGTGGACATTGAAGCCCGTCGACTGGTTTCCATATCCGTATTCAATCGATAACAAGTTAATAACAAATTATAATCAAGTTAAACAATTATGTGACTTTGTGCTTATGTGTTCCCATATGTGTTGTTGTGTGATCCAAATTATGTTATCCAAATCCTTGTAGAATCTACCATATCATTCGTATAAAGGATTCATAGTAGGATACCCAAAGGTACTACAAAAAAAAATCCTCAATGGACTTCTACGTTATAGTTAAGTCCCTTGGATTATAAAGTACTACTTCATAATTAGACCCCTTGAGTGGTCTAGTTAAACAAATTCATCCAAAAATCTGGTTAGGGATATTAGGTGATGATATAGCTGAAAGGACTCCTTGGTGGCCTAACTAAGATGATCCCCTGTCGATCTAATTAAAAGGACCCCACATCACAAGTTTGATATCCTTCCCCAAAACATTATAAAACAAACTGTGCGGACTGTGCAAGGGATTACGTAATTATGGATGCATACATAATTATGGAATTTAGTGCACAGAAATCACAGCAAGTTCTGTCATATGTCTAGAGTTAACTCTATTCATTTCCAACTCTGATGAAGCAACCGTTGAAAATGACTCCGTTAGTTCATTTTCGTTTTTGAAGATTTATCCGTTGAGGAAATGAATATCCGTTGTGTAATCCTTCATTTCCAACTCTGATGAAGCAACCGTTGAAAATGACTCCGTTAGTTCATTTTCGTTTCTGACGATTTATCCGTTAGGGAAATGAATATCCGTTGTGTAATCCTTCATTTCCAACTCTGATGAAGCAACCGTTGAAAATGACTCCGTTAGTTCATTTTCGTTTCTGAAGATTTATCCGTTGAGGAAATCAATATCCGTTGTGTAATCCTTCATTTCCATTTCTGATGAAGCAACCATTGAAAATGACTCCGTCTGTTCATTTTTCGTTTCTGAAGATTTGTCCGTTGAGGAAATGAACATCCGTTTGCTTATTCCGTCATTTCCATTTCTGAAGAATACTCGTTGAGGAAAATGACTCCGTCTATTCATTTTCGTTTCTAAAGAAAGACCGTCAAGGAAATGACAGGATATTGCCTTGCATATCGCTGGTGGGTATTTGGCAAAGTCACTAATAGACTCCTACGAATAAATTTCGGGACGAAATTTCCTAAAGTAGGGGAGACTGTGACACCTGTGTCACCGCGACCATCAAACAAATACCAAGCCAATGAAATATTGTATTTCATACTTGGGATCTTGTATAAATATGTGTATCTTTTGCGCATATCAATTCTTGTTCAATTTCAAACTTTGTATCGCTTTCGGGAGAATTATACGCAAACTGGTGCGTAAACGTACTCAGTTTAAATGCAACAAATACTCCGGAACATCAACATATACTTAACATACCTTAAATAACCTTTACATAACTTAGAAATAAGTTTTGAAGGCTTTGGTATGGCAAAAACAAGTTAATTCGCTTACAGGGACTAAACTTGACAAACTGCAAAAGTAGGCCGATTCATACTAAAACAGACATTCCGGAACATGCCCATAAGTTAAACATGCCATAAATATCCTCTCCATAGCTTAGAAATAGGCTTTGAGGTGTTCGGTGTGCTAAAATAAACTTTTGGATCATTCAGGGACTAAAAGTGTCAAAAAGTGCACAAGTTTGCGCTTTCGCGCATAACTCCTACATTCTGAATACATCCGGACATCCAAAAATTTATGTAAGCACTAAAATAATTTATTTTAGTGTTTGGCATAAGAAAAATCCATTCGTCGCGTCATTTGGATCGTTTTTCGCACATATGCGCATTCCGTCGTAATTAAGCGAACATCGCGTTCGTACGACCAAACGAACTGACATCCGGAATATTTTTCAGCATGTTTCATGTCCACAATGTTTAGGCATCATTTTAGGGCCTTAAAGTTGGCTTTACGGGCCTTAGAAGTGTTGGAAATGGCTTAAATATGCAACAGGGACTAAAACTGTCATTTCTGAAAGTTTGTGCTGATCAGACAAGGCCAGGCGGCCCGCCTGAGTTTTGTGTGCATCCTGACGCGGGCCGCGTCAGCCCTACAGATGCAGAAACTCATTTTTTTGCTGTTTTTGGCCTTTCAATCACTCCAAAGGGCAATGCCCTTTCACAATCTCTGGAGTTAGGGTCATTATATGATACCACAACATCTTGACAAGTGTACGGATTAGATCGTGGCACGATATTCAAGAAACGATCCTAACGGTGTTGCTTTTCCTATAAATACCCCCCCCATTTGTGTTAAACCCCACAAAACTGATCAAAGAGCTCTAAGTTGATGCCATTGCTTCATACCTGAGCTCCTGGATCAAGTTTAGCTTTCGGGGACCCTTCGTAAGTGTTCTTTCGTTCTTTTAATCGCTTTCTAGTGCTAAAGTCAAACTCTGTTTGACTTTCTGTGTTGACCAGCCTATGGTGAACACGAAGTTCGTTGGAACTTCATAACGTGAGCGTGATCACGATGGTTATAGTCCATAGTGACTATACCTACTGATTACCACGTTATCTAGGCTCAGTGACGAGTCGTAGTTTCGGCCAAAATGCGCATTCTTGCGTATTTTGTAACCAAACTACTCGTGGGTTTCAGAACCGTTTGTTTTGATACCAAACCTGTTTTCTGAACTTAGTTAAGCATGTTCTAACATGCTTAGCTCGTCACTTTTAGTTTAGTGCTTATATAGGGTCGTAAGGTAAGCGATCTAAACGATCGCTTATACTTTCGAACCCGACCCATTTGGTCGATCACTAGGATCCGACCAAACACATTAGGTAACCATAATTGTATAGGGAATAACCTTCCGATGTTATACCATATGGTCACGACATTAGGCGTTCCAAACGCGTTTTACGCTAACGACGCGTTAAGGTAGCATAAGCTACCTAAACGGGTCGTAATGGGTCGTAAGCACTTAGGTTAGGTTTCGTTTTAGTATAAAGGATTTGTTAAACCATATTACATGAGTCTCCATACTCGTTTGGTTTACAAACCCGCATACTATCCGATCCTCCGATTTAGGTCCGGTATATTAACATAGTTACCTATATTAGGTGTCGTTTGATATCCGTGATCTCTAGCATTATTTGGTTGTTATACAAGAACTTCAAAGCAATCTCAGGTGAGTACATAGAACCCCATCTTTCAAATGCTTTCAAGGTGTCTATGTGAGTACATAGACCCCTCTTTTACTGTTTTCCAAACTGTTTTGGGGTGAAACACATGTGCCTACTTGTTGTTTTCGTGCTTTCCTGTTTCCACATCATATACTTGCTATGTTCATTAGTACATTTATAGTACATGATTTCAATACATTTTATGCTATGTATGCCCATTGTGTGCATACTTAGTACATCACTTTACAATACATTTTATGCTATGTATGCCCATTGTGTGCATACTTAGTACATCACTTTACAATACATTTCATGCTATGTACGCCCATTGTGTGCATACTTAGTACATCACTTTACAATACATTTCATGCTATGTACGCCCATTGTGTGCATAGGTAGTACATCACTTTACAATACATTTCATGCTATGTACGCCCATTGTGTGCATACTTAGTACATCACTTTACAATACATTTCATGCTATGTACGCCCATTGTGCGCATAGTTAGTACATCACTTTACAATACATTCCATGCTATGTACGCCCATTGTGTGCATAGGTAGTACATCACTTTACAATACATTTCATGCTATGTACGCCCATTGTGTGCATACTTAGTACATCACTTTACAATACATTTCATGCTATGTACGCCCATTGTGTGCATAGTTAGTACATCACTTTACAATACATTTCATGCTATGTACGCCCATTGTGTGCATACTTAGTACATCACTTTACAATACATTTCATGCTACGTACGCCCGTTGTGTGCATACTTAGTACATTATTCTACATTGCATTTCTATTGCATATGCTCATCCAGCATATGAACACATTATACTACATTTTGAACCGTTGTAACCATTTGACTATGTGAACCGTCTTAACCCTTTGATTATATGAACCGTTCGTAACCATTGAACCGTGTGAACCAATTGTATCTGTTGACATGATTTACATTTGACAATAGACATTTGACTATACATAAACATTTCTACAATAGTTAAACATTACATCTTGATGGTTTGGTTTGAGTAAGTGATTTAAGTAACGAGGCGTGTGTAATATGATACAAGCATGGTGGATACACCGCTGGTACTTCCTATTTATAAGTGTTTGTATGGTATTACATATCGTAGTGTTATTTGAATCATATAACATTTTATACAAATAACACACTTTTCACAAGACATTGATTTACAGACAACTTATCTTATACAAACTCATTTTACATGGTTATTCATTTAACCATACATTATTCTCTTATTTATACATATCATCTGATCTTACCGTTTTTCAAATGATTTACAAGACAAAGCAAATTACAAGGTTCATGACTAAACATTTTCTTAAACATAAGTCATGAATTCTGTTTTCGCAAAACCTATGTATCTGACAGGCATTTTTATGCTGACGTACCTATTTTCACATGTGTTTTCAGGAGATGATGCGTAGGACTTATCAAGACATACTTAGGCGGACCTGTGCCTTAGTGACTTAAAACGAGACAAGAACTAGTTAATTTATGTTATGTACTCTTTGGTTCTTGTTTTAAACAATGTAAACTTTCATGTTTGATTAATAAAACGAAACATCATTTGCCATGGGTTTGAAACAATTAATTCTGCCCCAACACTCCCCGACGTTTCCGCCGCGGTAGCATGTTATACGCGGTCGGGGTGTGACATCAGTATTGTTTTGCAGGAGTACCGGCTTGGACTTGGTCGTGGCGATATTCCTGGAGCATATTCCCTTCAATTCTGCACGTGCTTGACCATTGCGAACGTTGTGGAGAATGTGGGGAGAAGGCACGAAATGCGGATAGTTAGTTAGGCTAGATATTTTCTATTTTTAAAGGGGATAGTGAGCTATTTTTAGAACACTTGGCTATTTTTTGGCTACACACACTCGTACAACTGCACTCATCAGCTTACAGCTAAACACTTAGCAATTTTCATACATTTCTACACGATACACTATAGTGATCCTTGTACCTAGCTCGCTATCATCCGTAGTTGTAAAAAGAATTATTGTTTAATTTGGGTTGGTGATCAGTAGTTTCCATCACCCGAGGTTTTTTATGCCGGAGATCATTCATTGATCAAGGGCTTTTTCCTCGTATAAATCTTTGTGTCACTTGTGCAATTCATTTCTGAGGGATCCTCATTGTTGTTTACCAATTCAAGCATCATACCTCGTAACAGAGAGTTTGGTTGCATTATCCTTGTCTGATTTTAACCAAAACAGTTTGGCGCCCACCGTGGGGCAATTGGTGCTTCATTCCCAAGAGATTCTCATTTTTGTGATCATTTTGGTTCATTGCATTCAAGCACATGGCTTCATCATCAAAGAACACTTCCACTGCGATGTCTGCAGTCAATTCATCTCAGGGTATTCCACCTTTGCCTCCACCACCTTCTGGACCTCAGAAAAATGCCGAGAAGAAACCAACTCCTATTTTCTCAAAACCTCCAACTTCTTCTGCTTCTTATACTCCTACTACTAGTGATTTGTTTACTCTGATTTTGCAGATGAAGGAGCATATACAGCAGCAGGATAAGACCAATGAAAGGATTCTTAGAGAAATTGGAGACATAAAGAAACAGAAGAGACCGGCAGAGGATCATTCCCCACTGATGCCCAGATCTTTGAATTTCGATACTCCGGTTGTAACTTCTCAGCCTTCAGTGGTTCCAGATGTTCAATATGTAGGAGGACCAAAAGGAGTGCATTACGGATCATCAGCAATGACTCAGGCTTCAGGTTCATACTTCCAACCAGCAGGATCCCATCCTCAGCATATAGGATCCTTCACAAGCTCAGGAGGATACTCAGGAGCGCAGCAGATTCAAGGATTCTGGTCGTTTCAAGGATCCTCTCAGGTTCAAGGATCCTCCTATGTTCCAGGATCCTCGCAGGTTCAAGGATCCTCTCAGCTTCAAGGATCCTCTCAATTCCATGGATCCTTCCAGATTCCAGGATCCTTAAGGAGTTTGCAATCAGGGAGTTCGGATATCCATCAAGGAGATTTGATTCCAATGCAGACCATTCCTTTGATTCACATCCACCCTTCCTAATTTGAACCCAATGGGAGGTCACACTTTCAAAAATTCTTATACCACTAACCATGGCCTTATGCAGGATACAGGTATCAATCATGCCATGGCCAGAGAATTGCAAAAGTTAAAGGATATGATATCAAGTGTCCCAGGAGTGGTCAAGCCTATCCCGGAGATTGCAGATGGGAGCCATAAAATATCTCGTTTTGCACCAAAAATCTGTGATGCTGAGATACCTAAGAGGTTCCACGTGCCGACTGTTAGGGCCGGATTTTTATGACTTATGATCCTTGCATATGATCCTAACCAGTGATCCTTATTTCTTTGGCAGATAGTGATCCTCAGAAGAGTTCCAGGATCAGGATCACGGACCATCACAGGGATCCTCATACTAACAGTTGTTTTCATTGGATTTAATGTTATCTTGCAGGAATGTCTGGCATGATCCGCTCTTAGCAACGTAAACAAGGGACTCGTCTTTACAACTTTGGCATATGCTTAATCAGAGATGAACGTTGTGGACGATATGGAAACTCGGCATAATTTAAGGGCGATAATTTAGGCTAGATTTACTTTTGTTCCTAAAGGGGTAACGAGCTAATAGTTAGTCTATTTACCTAAAATAGGGCAACTCACACTTGTATAAATAGCTCTCTTCCACATTCGAAAGACACAACACACTTCCCTCACACTTTGACACACGATACTATAGTGATCCTTGTACTTAGCTCGTTACCATCCGAAGTTGTAACCTTTATTTGTTATATTGAAGTTTGGTGATCGGTAGTTTCCATCACCCGAGCTTTTTTATGCCGGAGATCATTCATTGATCAAGGGCTTTTTCCTCGTATAAATCCTTGTGTCACTTGTGCATTTTATATTTAAGTGATCCTTCACGTTGTTCATCATACCAAGCATCATTCCCCGTTTACATAAAGTTTGGTTGCATTATCCTTGTGTGATTTTTGACCAAAACAGTTTGGCGCCCACCGTGGGGCAATTGGTGCTTCATTCATAAAAAGATTTTCTGTTGGTGACCATTCTGGAGTGTTGCATGGCTTCGTCGTTGAAGAATACCTCCACAGCGATGTCGGCAGTCAATTCATCTACTGGCATTCCACCTTTGCCTCCACCACCAGCCGGATCTCAGAAAAATGCTGAGAAGAGACCAACTTCTATCTCCTCTAAACCATCATCTTCTGCTCTAACTTCTTCTGTTCCCAGTACTAGTGATATATTTACTTTGATTTTGCAGACGAGGGATCGTATGCAGCAGCAGGATGAAACTAATGACAGGATCCTTAGAGAAATCGGAGATCTCAAAAGACAAAAGAAAACGGCAGAGGATCATTCCCCACTGATGCCCAAATCTTTGAATTTTGATACTCCAATGATTACTTCTCAGCCATCAGAGGTCCCAGATGTGACAACTCGAAATTTAGAACCTTTCGTTGTAACTTACTTGTACGTTATGTGACTAGTTAAAATGATAACGTGAATCTTTTTATGTGATAAGTGCTTTGTTACGCGTGTATTGTATATATATATATGTGTGTACGTGTTATATGTGAACCGAGAACCCGACACGAAACAACGGACCCGACTCGAGACCAAGAGGTCTCGAGTGAATAGTGACCGAATAGGCCTTTGGGCCGAGAACCTTGTGGCCGGTTGGGCCATTGGGCCGTGAACCCCCACTCGAAACCCACTAAGGGTGCACACTCTTGGAACTTGACTATATATACCATGCCTTAGTTAGTTTTTACCATTTGTTGAACATTACACCCACACACTCTCCTACTTTTCTCTCTAAGCCTTAAGCACACAAACCCACCTCCAAGACTCTCGGATCTAATCGGTTAGCACAAGAACTCTCGGGCTTGGAACTTCGGATCGACACACACACACACTTCATTAACCGGTTAGTGCTTTTAATGTTTATGGATTTATGTTAATCATGTTAAATGATAAAATGCATGAGATGATGTTTGTTGTTAGTATTTCTTGATGATTATTGTTGAATGCTTAGTGATAGTATGTTCATGTTATGATTGTGCTTAAATAGATGCATGAATGAGATGAAGTTTTATGTATGTTAACAAGTTATAGTGTTGGAATGTGTTGCTAAAGAACTCATGACATCTTGTGTTAAATAGAGTTAAACTACTAGATCTTGATGATACATGAAATCGGATTTGCATTTCTCATGAAATCGGACATATATAAAAACCGAGTTGTGTGTTATGTTTAGTGTTTTGATGCTTGTTCATAGTTTTGTTTGAATAAAGGTTGAATACTTGATGAATATGTGTTTGAACATAGGAAGAACACTTTGAATGATAGTTGAAGATTGAAAACCCTTGTGATTTTGATCCATCTTTGACTAATAGCCTGATTAGGAAATATGTTAGTGGGATTCTATTGGTTATTTCCGGATTTGGGCCTGATTATAATGTACCATTAATCTGACTACATCTGCATCAACACGTGAACTTGAAAACGACTGCTACCGACTCGCAATCACGCAGTTGCGACTCGCAACCACAGCGTGATGACTCGAGACCACGCGGTTGCGACTCGCAACCATATCAGGACAAGCCGAAACCACAGGTTACGAGTCCCGTTGCGACTCGAGACCTCAGCATGATGAACCGAAATCATGGTTGCGACACCAGTTGCGACTCGCAACCATCCATGATCAACGCACAGCATGACTCGAGACCATGCTTGCGAGTCCGGTTGCGACTCGAGACCACACTTTGGGCCTTAGTTAGTGGGCCGGACTTATGAACTTCTGTGCTACTGTTGATGAGTTATTTGGGCCTGTTATCACGAGCCCAACTGTTTGGACTTTGAACTTGTGATTGACTGTTACCTGTGAACTGTGAACTGTTAAACGTGTCTGCCATACGTGTTGAACATTTGTGCACTACTTGGTTCGAACCTGATTATACGTGATATCCGTGTTAGGACGTTATTGACTACTTGCGACTTGATTGACTTTCTGTGATTAACTGCCGAGCAAACCAAGGTGAGTTCACACCCTTTACAAAGCATGGGATTCCCTGGGTTGGGAATGGGATTCAGGAACATGGGTTCCTCGTCTACCATTGGGTAGGACGTCAGTGGTTCAGGAATGTGATTCCTCGTCCGGATGGACGGATAAACGTACTAGACTAAAACTCTATCACGAAGTCCCTCCTTTTTGTATCGACTAATCGCCGGGCCAATGGCGAGCGGGTCATTAGTTAGATAGCGCTATTTAGGTCTGACAAGCCTCACACCGTGCCGCAGAGGACGGGCGTGAACTAATGGATCTGGGGCACGTCAATGATGATAGACATTGATGTTTTCAGGGCACATAAACATGACTACAGTCAGCAATCGATACGGTAACGAGTCTAGTATACACATGGGGTAGCCCCCACGGCTGGAGAGCCAGATGATGTACATGGGGTAGCCCCCACGGCCGAAATGCCTGATAACTACATGGGGTAGCCCCCACGGCCGGAGTGCCGGAGTAACTGGGAACGAACTGGTCACGTTTTTAAAACTATGGGGTAACCCCCACGGCAGGATGCCAGATAAAGTAAACTGTTTTCGAAACAACTAAAACGAACGCCCACCCGTGAACTCACTCAACTAGTTGTTGACTCGTTACTACATGCTTTGCAGGACCATAGGTACTCAGTGGGAGCTTGCATGGGGGAAGATCGTTGTGGGATAGGGATTGCTACAAGACTATGTTAAACTTGAAACTTTTGGAACTTATGTTATAACTTTAAACTTATGCTTCCGCTTGCAACTTAAACTTATATGTTTTGAAACACCAATCGGGATGGTTAAACTTTTATAATTACTTATATGCTTGTTCAGTATGATTGGTGGCTGGGTCCTGGTCAGTCACGCCTCCAAGCGGTGGTACTCCGCAGGTGGGATTTTGGGGGTGTGACAGATTGGTATCAGAGCCATTGGTTATAGTGAACTTGGTTTTAATAAAGGAGAAACGTTTTTGTTAAAACCAGACTATAACCGGTTTAGTGCTCAACGGTCCACAACGACACTTCGCTCCTCATGCAAGGCTCGACGTTCTAGGTAATATAATGTATGTACATTGCCTACTTGTTAGTTGCGTAGTACATTGCTCATGGTATGCTTGATTAGTATAGCTACTGTTGTTTGAACACGTGCGTGCTTACTCTGTCCTACTATTGTACTTTCGCGAACCACTCTCACACGTATTACTCTTATTATGAAGAACCATGTCTGGACGCGTTAACATGACACAAGCCCAGTTGACGGCTTTGATCAACGAGCGAATTGACGCAGCGCTCGCAGCTGCACGCGCAGGAGGTATATCCTGCAGTCCGAAATTGTTCTAGGATCGTTTGGATCCTACTCTCGTGAACCAACCTTTGTGTTAAACTCTGTCTTTTCTTTCACCTACCTTAGGTCAGTATGCTCAGGCACCGGTGTGCACTTTTAAGACCTTTATGGACTGTCGACCCACTACTTTTAGCGGCACTGAAGGAGCAGTAGGTCTCCTACACTGGTTTGAGAAACTGGAGTCTGTGTTCGAAATGTGCGAATGCCCTGAAGCGCGCAGGGTGAAGTATGCTACTGGTACTCTCGAGGGTTTGGCTCTCACGTGGTGGAATGCTCAAGTGCAGATGTTAGGGTTGGTTGCTGCCAACGCCACCCCATGGGAAAACTTCAAGGAAATGATCAGGGAGGAATACTGCAGTCGTGACGACATTCACAAACTGGAAGATGAGTTCTACAATCTTAAGATGTCGGGGTCGGAGATTGAGGCATACACTAAGAGATCGCATGAGCTTGCTTTGTTGTGTCCTACTATGGTGGACCCTCCATATAAGCGAATTGAACTCTATCTCAAGGGCTTGGTGCCAGAAATCCAAAGTCATGTGACTTCAGCAAGGCTGACTACTATCCAGCAGGTTGTACAGTTGGCTCACCGTCTCACTGATCAAGCGGTGGAGCAGAACAAGTTACCGAAGTGTATAGGTGCTGCAACTACTTCTGGTGCTTCTAGTGGAGATAAACGGAAATGGGATGGAACTTCAAGCAAGGGTTCAACTTCTGTGCAAACTCAGTCCCAGCAGAGAAAGACAGATGATCACAAGAGCCCCAGTCAGCAGTCGTCTGGTGGTCAAAGTCATGGTGGATACAAAGGAAATCACCCCAAGTGCAATCGTTGTAGCCTACACCACAGTGGGCCATGCACCAGGGGCAACTGTCATCGATGCAACAAGCCTGGTCATGTTGCAAAGGATTGCAGGAGCGCATATCCTGTCAACCAGAATCGTCAGCAACCTCAGCAGAACCAGCGACAGCAGCAGGGTAACAACAAAGGGTGTTTTCAGTGTGGAGCTGAAGGTCATTTCAAGAAAGATTGTCCCCAACTGAACCAGAACAACAACAACAACCAGGGGAATGGTAACAATGGAAACAACAACAATGGTGCTAGGGGGCGTGTGTTCGTGATTGGTCAAGGTGAAGCAAGGAATGATCCCAACGTGGTGACGGGTAAGTTCCTTCTCGACGACTTTTATGTTACAGTCTTATTTGATTCGGGTGCCGATACTAGTTATGTGTCACTAGAAGTTAGTAAGATGCTTAAGCGTATTCCTACACCCCTGAGCGACAAGCACACTGTAGAGCTAGCTAATGGTAAGAATTTGGAAGCCTCACACGTAGTCAAGGGTTGCCAGCTTATTCTCGCTAACCAGACCTTCGCCATCGATCTTATTCCTATTGTCTTGGGTAGTTTCGACGTTGTCATTGGGATGGATTGGTTATCCCAACACCGAGCAGAGATTCTTTGCAACGAGAAAATCGTTCGTATTCCTGGTTTAGGTAGTGAACCTCTCATGATTCGTGGTGACAAGAGAAGTGCTGTTGAGAACATCATCTCTCTTCTTAAGGCCCAGAAATGCTTACGAAAGGGCCACACTGCGATTTTGGCTTTAGTTACTGATACCACAGAGAAAGAGAAGAAGCTAGAAGATTTTCCGGTTGTACGCGACTATCCTGAGGTATTCCCTGAGGAATTACCTGGTCTTCCGCCCCATCGCCAAGTCAAGTTTCAGATTGATTTAGCTCCTGGAGCCGCGCCTGTAGCCCGTGCACCTTATCGTTTAGCGCCATCAGAGTTGGAAGAACTCTCCACGCAACTACAAGAACTCTTGGATAAGGGTTTTATTCGTCCTAGCTCATCGCCTTGGGGAGCTCCAGTACTTTTTGTGAAGAAGAAGGACGGTACCTTCAGAATGTGTATCGACTATCGCGAACTCAACAAGGTGACTGTGAAGAATCGTTATCCTCTACCGCGCATTGACGACTTGTTCGACCAGTTGCAGGGGTCGAGCTACTACTCAAAGATCGATCTGAGATCGGGATATCACCAGCTGAGAGTTCGAGAAGAGGATGTTTCCAAGACGGCCTTTAGAACTCGATATGGGCACTATGAGTTTCTGGTCATGCCGTTTGGGTTGACGAACGCACCGGCAGTTTTTATGGATTTGATGAATCGAGTGTGCAAACCGTACCTGGATAAGTTTGTTATAGTCTTTATCGACGACATCCTGATCTATTCTAAGAGCAAAGAAGAGCACGAACAACATCTACGACTTATTTTGGAACTCCTTCGGAAGGAACAGCTTTACGCAAAATTCTCGAAATGCGACTTCTGGCTTCGTGAAGTCCATTTCCTAGGGCATGTGGTGAACAAGGATGGGATTCACGTTGATCCATCCAAAGTGGAATCTATTAAGAACTGGCCTGCGCCTCGTACACCAAAGGAGATTCGCCAATTCTTGGGATTGGCAGGTTACTACAGGAGATTCATTAAGGATTTTTCTAAGATCGCGCAGCCTCTCACCTTACTAACGCAGAAAGGCGTTGTTTATCATTGGGGAAATGCACAAGAGTTAGCTTTTCAACATCTAAAGGATAGACTTTGTAGTGCACCTATCCTTTCACTGCCAGAGGGCACAGATGATTTTGTGGTTTACTGTGATGCATCAATTCAAGGTCTTGGTTGTGTATTGATGCAACGAGATAAAGTCATAGCTTACGCCTCACGACAACTTAAAGTTCACGAGAAGAACTACACGACACATGATTTAGAGCTGGGAGCTGTTGTTTTCGCACTTAAACTATGGCGGCATTACCTGTACGGAACCAAGTGCGCCATCTACACCGACCACAGAAGTTTAGAACACATATTCAAGCAGAAGGAACTGAATATGCGGCAACGACGATGGGTCGAACTGCTGAATGATTACGAGTGCTCTATCAGGTATCACCCGGGCAAGGCCAATGTTGTGGCAGACGCCCTCAGTCGAAAGGACACTACGCCTAAGCGTGTAAGAGCTTTACAACTCACGATCCATTCTAGTCTACCTTCGCAGATACGAGCTGCTCAGATAGAAGCACTGAAACCAGAAAACATTAGAGCCGAAGCCCTACGCGGGTCAAGGCAACGCTTAGAACAGAAGGAAGACGGTGCTTATTATGTAACAGGACGCATTTGGGTCCCACTCTATGGCGATTTACGAGAACTTGTGATGGATGAAGCGCACAAATCTCGCTACTCGGTACACCCTGGTTCGGACAAGATGTACCACGATATTAAAACCACGTATTGGTGGCCTAGCATGAAGGCCCACATAGCAACGTATGTCAGCAAGTGTTTGACTTGTGCGCGAGTCAAGACGGAATATCAGAAACCCTCAGGCCTACTTCAGCAACCAGAGATACCACAATGGAAATGGGAGCAAATTTCCATGGATTTCGTTACTGGCCTACCTAGATCACAGCGCGGAAACGATACTATCTGGGTGATCGTGGATCGACTCACGAAATCCGCACACTTTTTGGCAATCAAGGAAACGGATAAGTTCTCCACTCTAGCGGAGATATACCTCAAGGAAGTTGTTTCGAGGCACGGGGTGCCCACTTCTATCATCTCTGATCGAGATGCACGTTTTACTTCGGAACTGTGGCAGGCAATGCACAAGTCTTTTGGCTCACGTTTAGATATGAGCACAGCATATCACCCACAGACGGACGGGCAGTCCGAGCGTACTATTCAAACCTTAGAAGACATGCTTCGCGCTTGTGTAATCGACTTTGGCAACAGCTGGGAAAGACATCTGCCACTCGTGGAATTCTCGTATAATAACAGCTACCACACCAGCATTAAAGCTGCTCCGTTTGAGGCATTGTACGGACGTAAATGCCGGTCACCCCTCTGTTGGGCAGAGGTGGGGGATAGTCAGATCACTGGTCCAGAACATGTAGTAGACACTACTGAGCAGATTGCTCAAATACGACAACGCATGGCGGCCGCTCGTGACCGTCAGAAGGCATACGCCGATAAGGGCAGGAAACCACTTGAGCTCCAGGTTGGGGAGCGGGTATTACTCAAAGTTTCACCCTGGAAGGGTGTGGTTCGTTTTGGTAAACGCAGCAAACTCAACCCACGATACGTTGGACCTTTCGAAATCCTTGAGAAAATAGGCAAGGTGGCCTACAGACTGAAATTACCAGCAGAACTCGGTGCAGTTCACAACGTTTTCCATGTGTCGAATCTGAAGAAGTGTCTGTCAGATGAGACGCACGTAGTTCCTCTGAAGGAACTTACGATCGACGAACAGTTGAAATTCGTCGAAGAACCTGTCGAGATCACGGACCAGGATGTTAAGGTCCTCAAGAGCACTAGAATACCTCTCGTTCGAGTTCGTTGGAACTCACGTCGCGGTCCAGAGTTCACCTGGGAGCGCGAAGATCGGATGAAACAAAAGTATCCCCAACTGTTTGAGAACAGTACAAACGCTACTGAGGCTGAAGCTACGGAATTTCGGGACGAAATTCCAGATCAACGGGGGGTGGATGTGACACCCCAGGAAAACCGGGAAAACCTTACAACTTAACTAGCTTCCTCAGTGAGTGCCATCAAATTTCGGGACGAAATTTCTTTCAACTTGGGGATGATGTGACAACTCGAAATTTAGAACCTTTCGTTGTAACTTACTTGTACGTTATGTGACTAGTTAAAATGATAACGTGAATCTTTTTATGTGATAAGTGCTTTGTTACGCGTGTATTGTATATATATATATGTGTGTACGTGTTATATGTGAACCGAGAACCCGACACGAAACAACGGACCCGACTCGAGACCAAGAGGTCTCGAGTGAATAGTGACCGAATAGGCCTTTGGGCCGAGAACCTTGTGGCCGGTTGGGCCATTGGGCCGTGAACCCCCACTCGAAACCCACTAAGGGTGCACACTCTTGGAACTTGACTATATATACCATGCCTTAGTTAGTTTTTACCATTTGTTGAACATTACACCCACACACTCTCCTACTTTTCTCTCTAAGCCTTAAGCACACAAACCCACCTCCAAGACTCTCGGATCTAATCGGTTAGCACAAGAACTCTCGGGCTTGGAACTTCGGATCGACACACACACACACTTCATTAACCGGTTAGTGCTTTTAATGTTTATGGATTTATGTTAATCATGTTAAATGATAAAATGCATGAGATGATGTTTGTTGTTAGTATTTCTTGATGATTATTGTTGAATGCTTAGTGATAGTATGTTCATGTTATGATTGTGCTTAAATAGATGCATGAATGAGATGAAGTTTTATGTATGTTAACAAGTTATAGTGTTGGAATGTGTTGCTAAAGAACTCATGACATCTTGTGTTAAATAGAGTTAAACTACTAGATCTTGATGATACATGAAATCGGATTTGCATTTCTCATGAAATCGGACATATATAAAAACCGAGTTGTGTGTTATGTTTAGTGTTTTGATGCTTGTTCATAGTTTTGTTTGAATAAAGGTTGAATACTTGATGAATATGTGTTTGAACATAGGAAGAACACTTTGAATGATAGTTGAAGATTGAAAACCCTTGTGATTTTGATCCATCTTTGACTAATAGCCTGATTAGGAAATATGTTAGTGGGATTCTATTGGTTATTTCCGGATTTGGGCCTGATTATAATGTACCATTAATCTGACTACATCTGCATCAACACGTGAACTTGAAAACGACTGCTACCGACTCGCAATCACGCAGTTGCGACTCGCAACCACAGCGTGATGACTCGAGACCACGCGGTTGCGACTCGCAACCATATCAGGACAAGCCGAAACCACAGGTTACGAGTCCCGTTGCGACTCGAGACCTCAGCATGATGAACCGAAATCATGGTTGCGACACCAGTTGCGACTCGCAACCATCCATGATCAACGCACAGCATGACTCGAGACCATGCTTGCGAGTCCGGTTGCGACTCGAGACCACACTTTGGGCCTTAGTTAGTGGGCCGGACTTATGAACTTCTGTGCTACTGTTGATGAGTTATTTGGGCCTGTTATCACGAGCCCAACTGTTTGGACTTTGAACTTGTGATTGACTGTTACCTGTGAACTGTGAACTGTTAAACGTGTCTGCCATACGTGTTGAACATTTGTGCACTACTTGGTTCGAACCTGATTATACGTGATATCCGTGTTAGGACGTTATTGACTACTTGCGACTTGATTGACTTTCTGTGATTAACTGCCGAGCAAACCAAGGTGAGTTCACACCCTTTACAAAGCATGGGATTCCCTGGGTTGGGAATGGGATTCAGGAACATGGGTTCCTCGTCTACCATTGGGTAGGACGTCAGTGGTTCAGGAATGTGATTCCTCGTCCGGATGGACGGATAAACGTACTAGACTAAAACTCTATCACGAAGTCCCTCCTTTTTGTATCGACTAATCGCCGGGCCAATGGCGAGCGGGTCATTAGTTAGATAGCGCTATTTAGGTCTGACAAGCCTCACACCGTGCCGCAGAGGACGGGCGTGAACTAATGGATCTGGGGCACGTCAATGATGATAGACATTGATGTTTTCAGGGCACATAAACATGACTACAGTCAGCAATCGATACGGTAACGAGTCTAGTATACACATGGGGTAGCCCCCACGGCTGGAGAGCCAGATGATGTACATGGGGTAGCCCCCACGGCCGAAATGCCTGATAACTACATGGGGTAGCCCCCACGGCCGGAGTGCCGGAGTAACTGGGAACGAACTGGTCACGTTTTTAAAACTATGGGGTAACCCCCACGGCAGGATGCCAGATAAAGTAAACTGTTTTCGAAACAACTAAAACGAACGCCCACCCGTGAACTCACTCAACTAGTTGTTGACTCGTTACTACATGCTTTGCAGGACCATAGGTACTCAGTGGGAGCTTGCATGGGGGAAGATCGTTGTGGGATAGGGATTGCTACAAGACTATGTTAAACTTGAAACTTTTGGAACTTATGTTATAACTTTAAACTTATGCTTCCGCTTGCAACTTAAACTTATATGTTTTGAAACACCAATCGGGATGGTTAAACTTTTATAATTACTTATATGCTTGTTCAGTATGATTGGTGGCTGGGTCCTGGTCAGTCACGCCTCCAAGCGGTGGTACTCCGCAGGTGGGATTTTGGGGGTGTGACACCAGACATTCAATATGTGGGTGGATCAAGAGGAATGCATTTCGGCCCAGCAGCAGTGACTCAGGCATCAGGATCATATTTCCAACCGGCAGGATCCTATACTCAACATATGGGATCCTTCATGAACTCAGGATCCTCCTTCGTTCCAGGATCATCTCAGGTTCAAGGATCCTCCTTCGTCCCAGGATTATCCCAGATTCAAGAATTCTCCTTCGTCCCAGGATCATCCCAGGTTCAAGGATCATCCTTCGTTCCAGGATCATCCCAGGTTCAAGGATCCTCCATCGTTCCAGGATCATCCCAGGTTCAAGGATCCCTTCAGATACAAGGATCCTTGAAGAATTTGCAAACAGGAAGTCTAGATGTCCATCAAGGAGATTTTATTCCAATGCAGACCATTGCTTCCACTGGTCCATCCATTATCCCAGAATCCCAGCAATATGGATTCACAACCAATGTTCCTAACTTGAATCCGATGGGAGGTAACACTTTTAATAATTCTCTTACCACTAACCATGGATTCATGCAGGATACAGGTATCAATCATGCTATGGCCAGAGAACTACAAAAACTGAAGGATATGATATCAAGTGTTCCAGGGGTAGTCAAACCTATCCCGGAGATTGCAGATGGAAGCCATAAGGTATCTCGTTTTGCACCACCAATTTGTGATGCTGAGATACCCAAAAGGTTCCATATCCCTACTATGAAGCTGTATGATGGTACAACGGATCCTGAGGAACACATAGCACAATACAGGGAGGGGATGGAGATCAATCCAATTCCAGAAAAGTTAAAGGAAGCATGCTTATGCAAAGGATTTGGATCCACTGTTACTGGATCAGTTCTTAAATGGCTGCTAAGTCTTCCCCCTTACTCTATTACTTCATTTGCTAATTTAGTTAATTTATTCAATAATCAATTCTCTTGTAGTAGAAAGTTTGAAAGATTTACTAGTGATTTATATAGGGTAACTCAAGGTCATAATGAATCATTAAGGGATTACATAACCAAGTTTAGTAAAGAACCTTTGGATATTCCTAACTTGGATATGGCCACAGCTGTTGAGGCCTTCAAGATGGGATTGCTGAAGGATTCATTGTTCTATGATGATCTTGTTATGACACCATGCAGGAACCTAGATGAAGTAAGAACTCGGGCACTCAGGTTCATCCGGCTAGAGGATGACAAGAGGATCCAGGAAAGACAAGCAGGATCCTCAAAGCCAGAAAAGCAAGGATCCTCTTTCAAAAGCAACAGATTCAAATCCTACAATAGGAATGACAACCAGAACGTGCATGCCGTTGACCAAGAAGAGGATGATGAGGATTATCCTCCGATTTCTGAATATTGTTTTTCCGTTGATAATCATGAACTAATCCTTGCAATGCAGAATCTAGGAGAAAAAGCTAGATGGCCCAGAAAAAACGACAAGCCAACTGGAATTAAAGACAAATCGAAGTGGTGTGCATACTGTTAGGGCTGGATTTTTATTAGACATGATCCTTACACGTGATCCTAACCAGTGATCCTCGTTTCTTTGGCAGACAGTGATCCTCAGCAGGACTTCAGGATCAGGATCATGGACCATTAAAGGATCCTCATGCTAACAGTTACCTTCGTTTAATACAACGTTATTTTGCAGGAACATCTAGCAGGATACGCACTTAGCATCATAATCAAGGGACGCGTCTTCACAATTATAGCATGAGCTTAATCAGAGATAGACGTTGCAAAGGATATGGAAACTTAGCTTGATTTAAGGGCGGCAATTTAGGCTAGATTGTCTATTATTTCTAAAGGGGTAATGAGTTGATTATTAGTCTTTTTACCTAAAATAGGTCACCTACACTTGTATAAATACCACTCTTCCTCACTTGGAAGAACACACGACGACACACAACACAATTCTCACACGCTTAGACACTCGAAACTATAGTGATCCTTGTACTCAGCTCATTATCATCCGAAGTTGTAACTATATTTTTCTTATATTGAAGTTGGTGATCGGTAGTTGCCATCACCCGAGGTTTTTTATGCCGGAGATCATACATTGATCAAGGGCTTTTTCCTCGTATAAATCATTGTGTCTTTGCATATTTCTCATAGAAGTGATCCTTTACTTTTTCTATAAACCAAGCATCATACCCCGTTTACACAAAGTTTGGTTGCATTTTCCTTGTGTGATTTTTGACCAAAACAGTTTGGCGCCCACCGTGGGGCAATTGGTGCTTCATTCATAAGAAAACCTTTTGTTCGAAATCATTTCAAAGAATTACATGGCTTCATCATTGAAAAACATGTCCACGGCAATGTCTGCAGTCACCTCGTCCCAGAACATTCTGCCTCCACCACCGGCAGGATCCCAGAAGAATGCTGAGAAGAGACAAACTCCTACTAATTCTAAAACTCCATCTCCTTCTGCTATGAATTCTTATATTCCCAGTACTAGTGATGTATTTACTTTGATTTTGCAGATGAAGGATCGTATGCAGCGGCAGGATGAAACTAATGAAAGGATCCTCAGGGAAATTGGAGATCTCAAAAGACAAAAGAAAACGGCAGAGGATCATTCCCCACTGATGCCCAAATCCTTGAGCTTTGATACTCCAATGATTACTTCTCAGCCATCAGGAATTCCAGACGTGCAAATTATGGGAGAATCAAGAGGATTGCACCTCGGATCGACAGCAATGACTCAGGCATCAGGCTCACACTTTCAGCCGGAAGGATCCTATCCCCAGCATATGGGATCCTTCATGAATTCGGGAGCCTATCCGGGAGCACAGCAGTTTCAAGGATCCTACTTTATTCCAGGATCATCCCAGGTTCAAGGATCCTCCTTCGTTCCAGGATCATCCCAGGTTCAAGGATCCTCCTTCGTTCCAGGATCATCCCAGATACCAGGATCCTTCCAAATACCAGGATCCTTCCAAATGCCAGGATCCCTAAAAAGTTTGCAAACAGGAAGTCTAGATGTCCATCAAGGGGACTTCATTCCAATGCAGACCATTGCTTCCACTGGTCCCTCCGTTATCCCCGAATCCCAGCAATATGGATTCACTAACTTGAACTCAATGGGAGGTAACACTTTAAATAATCATCTTACTACTAACCATGGATTCATGCAGGATACAGGTGTCCATCATGCTATGGCCAGAGAATTGCAGAAGCTAAAAGATATGATCTCAAGTGTTCCAGGGGTAGTCAAGCCTATCCCAGAGATTGCAGATGGAAGCCACAAGGTATCTCGCTTTGCACCACCAATTTGTGATGTAGAGGTACCCAAAAGGTTCCATATCCCTACTATGAAGCTGTATGATGGTACAACGGATCCAGAGGAGCACATAGCACAATACAGGGAGAGGATGGAGATCAATCTTATCCCAGAAAAGCTGAAGGAAGCATGCCTATGTAAAGGATTTGGATCCACTCTTACTGGATCAGCTCTTAAGTGGCTGCTAAGTCTTCCCCCTTACTCTATTACTTCATTTGCTAATTTAGTTAATTTATTCAATAACCAATTCTCTTGTAGTAGAAAATTTGAAAGATTAACCAGTGATTTATATAGAGTAACTCAAAGTCATAATGAATCATTAAGGGATTACATAACTAAATTTAGTAAAGAATCCTTGGACATTCCCAACTTGGATATGGCTACGGCTGTTGAAGCCTTCAAAATGGGACTGCTTAAGGATTCATTATTCTATGATGATCTTGTTATGACACCATGCAGGAACCTAGATGAAGTAAGAACTCGGGCACTCAGGTTCATCCGGCTAGAGGATGACAAGAGGATCCAGGAGAGACAAGTAGGATCCTCAAAATAGGAGAAGCAAGGATCCTCCTTCAAGAACAACAAATTCAAATCCTACCATAGAAACGAGAACCAGAATGTGCATGTTGTTGACCAAGAAGAGGATGATGAAGATTATCCTCCAATCTCAGAATATTGTTTTTCCGTTGATAATCATGAACTAATCCTTGCAATGCAGAATCTAGGTGAAAAAGCTAGGTGGCCCAGGAAGAATGATAAACCATCCGGGACTAAAGACAAGTCAAAATGGTGTGCATACCATGAGGATTTCGGGCATCTAACTGAAGAATGCATAGCTTTAAGAAAAGAGATTGGATATCTGTTAAGCAAGGGGCACCTAAAAGAATTATTGGGAAGAAAAAAGCATAGGACTCAGGATCCTGAAAGGATCCCTGAAAAGGCTCCAGCACCTCCGGCAAACGCACAAGTGATCAACTTTATTTCCGGAGGATCAGACATCTGTGGTACATCCTTCTCGGCGGCCAAAAGACACGCAAAGGAGTCAAAAATGGATAATGGAGAAAGGCCTATTAGGACATCAAGTGTCTTAGAAGGGAAGATGATAACGTTTGATGAGGATGATCGCATTAACATTCAGGATCCTCATCATGATAGTTTAGTTATTACTCTCTTTATCTCTAACCATTTTGTCCGCAGGATCCTTATCGATGGAGGAAGCTCAGTGAACATTATCCAGCTTGATGTTCTGAAGAAAATGGGTATCCCAGAATCAGACATCACACCAAGATCCTCCGTGCTTGTAGGATTCAGTGGAGAAACGAAGAAAACTCTGGGGGACATCAAACTCCCAATCTACGTGGAAGGATTACATAATTATCAGAAATTTTGTGTTATTGACTGTTTGTCTTGTTGCAATGTTATCCTTGGCAGGCCTTGGATACATGATATGAAAGCAGTCCCATCCACCTACCATCAATGTGTGAAGCTCCCTAGCCCATGGGGAATAACCAAGATCGACAGTGATCAGCAGGAGGCTAAGGATTGTTATACATCATCCATGAAGCCAACCTCGAAGCCAAGGGAGCAATAGCAATTACAGTATCCTCCGAGGAATGTCTTGGAGGCAAGGGAACGAGATGTGGACGAAATCCTCTTGGATCCTAGTGATCCTGAATCAAAAATCTATATCGGATCAGGGATCCTTGGCAAGATGAAAGAAGACTTAATATCATTCCTCAAAAGAAGAAAATCTACCTTTGCTTGGAAACATGAAGATATGATAGGTATATCTAAGGATATTATTACTCACAAACTTGGCATTGACAGGTCTATCAAACCAATCCATCAAAAAAGGAGGAAATTTGCACCAGAAAGGAATGCCATTATCCAAGAAGAAGAAGAGAGACTACTTCGAGCAGGTATGATCAGAGAGGTAAAGTATCCAAAATGGTTAGCCAATGTGGTCGTTGTCCAAAAGAAAAATGGAAAGTGGAGGGTATGTGTCGACTTCACCGATCTGAATAAGGCATGTCCCAAGGATCCTTTCCCATTACTCCACATTGACTCCATGGTGGATGCAACATCAGGGCATGAACTGTTGACCTTTATGGATGCATCATCTGGATTCCAACAAATTCAGATGGAACCATCTGACCAAGAGGATACAACCTTTATGACCCCAACAGGTTTGTACTGTTATATTGCCATGCCTTTTGGATTAAGAAATGCAGGTGCAACATATCAAAGGCTGGTGAATATGATGTTCAAAGATCAAATTGGACAAACTATGGAAGTATACATAGATGATATGGTAGTCAAATCGAAGAAAGCTGAGGATCACCTAAGGGATTTGGAGGAAGCATTTGATATCCTTGATAATTATAACATGAAGCTTAATCCTTCAAAATGCCACTTTGGTGTTAAGGCAGGTAAATTCCTAGGATATATGGTAACTCAGAGGGGCATTGAGGCAAGTCCGGAGCAAATTAAAGCACTAATAAACATCAAGTCCCCTGCCAATGCTAAGGATGTGCAAAGGCTAACAGGCAGGATAGCAGCTCTGAACAGGTTCATATCAAAATCCTCAGAAAAATGTAAAGAATTTTACGATATCCTAAGGAAGAACAAGAAATTTGAATGGACTGAGAAACATGAGAATGCTTTACAAGCCCTTAAAGAATATATGTCCTCAGCACCAGCATTATCAAAGCCCGAAAAAGGAGATGTGTTATCCTTATATTTGGCGGTATCCTCAACCGCTGTAAGTGCTGTCCTTGTTAAGGATCACGAAGGTACACAATATCCTATCTACTATGTAAGTAAGAGTTTACTTGATGCCGAATCCAGGTACTCACACCTCGAAAAACTTATTCTTGCATTAATCATGGCATCAACTAAGCTAAGGCATTATTTTGAAACCCATACTATGGTTGTTAGAACTAACTTTCCAATTAAGAATGTCCTCAGGAAACCAGAGATGTCGGGAAGAATGGCTAAGTGGGCGGTAAAGCTTAGTGCCCATGATATAAGATATGAGCCAAGAACAGCCATCAAATCCCAAGCACTAGCTGACTTTGTGGCTGATTTCAGTAGTGATCTACAAAAAGAAGCAGAATTGGAGGTCCAGCAGCTGGATGAGACCAAGGATCCTTGGATACTACACACCGATGGATCCTCAAATGTCAAGGGCACAGGGCTCGGGATACTACTAAAATCGCCACAGGGGGACATAATACCCCACTCCATAGCCTGTGAGTTCCAAGCAACTAACAACGAGGCTGAATATGAAGCCTTAATTGCTGGCTTGCAAATTGCTAAGGATATGGGGGTGAAATATCTTAAAGTATATGTAGACTTATTATTGATCACCAATCACTTTAATGGATCCTATGCTGTTAAAGGTGAAAAACTAACCAAATATTTAGAGATAGTCAAAGAATTGGCACTCTCTTTTGTTTCTTTCAGCTTAACACAGGTACCAAGGGAGGATAACACGGAAGCTGATGCATTGGCCAACTTAGGATCATCCTTAAAATTTCCAGAAGACATAAGTATCCCTATCATCCATATCCTGGCTCCTGCTATTGAAAATCAAGTGGCCATGGAAATAGAAGAGGATACTACAGTAATCCCTAGTGAAGAAGCTCAATCTTATTCAGGATCATGGATCTCACCAATCATGAGATACTTGCAACACGGGGAGATTCCTATGGGAGAAAATCCTAAAGCTTTCAGGATTAAGGTATCTCAATTCATAATCTTAAATAATATGCTATATAAACGATCTCTTGCAGGACCATATTTAAGATGTATCGAGGATCCTGAAATTCAAGAAGTATTGAGAGACTTCCATGAAGGAGATTGTGGAAACCACACTGGGGGCAGGGCATTGTTCTCAAGGATACTTAGAACAGAATACTACTGGCCAACCATGAAAAGGGATGCTGTAGAATATGCTAGGAAATGTGATCCTTGTCAAAGACACAGCAATATCCTTCATCAACCAGCTGAATTGCTACACCCTATACCATCCTCTTGGCCATTCATGAGATGGGGAATGGATATAGTTGGCAAGCTCCCTAAAGCACCTGGTGGAAAAGTATTTATGCTTGCCATGACTGACTACTTCTCTAAATGGATAGAAGCTGAAGCTTTTGCTCAAGTCAGAGAAAACGAAGTTATATCCTTTATCAAAAGAAACATTATAACTAGATTTGGCATCCCCTCTGAAATTGTATGTGATAATGGTTCCCAATTCATTGGAAGCAGAACCACTAACTTTTGTGACAGTTGGGGGAATTAAGATGATAACTTCAACACCAGTTCATCCACAAGCCAATGGCCAAGCAGAATCATCCAACAAGATCATCATCAACAATCTGAAGAAGAAGCTAGGATCCAAGAAGGGAAAATGGGCAGAGGAGTTACCTTATGTGCTATGGGCTGATAGAACAACTCCCAAGAATGCCACTGGTCAAACACCTTTCTCTTTAGTATTTGGGGCAGAAGTAGTGATCCCAACAGAGATGGTGATCCCAACTGCTAGAACAAGTGCTCGTGATCCTGAAGAGAATGCTACAATCCTGGCTCAGGATTTGGATACTATTGAGGAAATCAGGGATCTGGCTAGGATAAGGATGGCAAGCTACCAACAAAGAATGGCCGGTGTTTACAACAAAAATGTTAGGATAAGGAAGTTCCAAGTCGGAGATATGGTGTTGAGAAAAACATTCCAAAACACTATTAATCCTGCTGACGGGAAGTTAGCACCAAAGTGGGAAGGCCCCTACTTGATTGAAGCTGAAGCAGGAAAGGGGGCATACAGATTGCTAACTATGGAAGGAAACTTGTTACCAAGAGCCTGGAATGCTGTTCACTTAAAGAGATACTTTATGTGAACATGATCCTTCAAGCATGTGATCCTTACATTGAAGTATCCTCAAAGAATCCCGGTGATGTCAGTGATCCTTACTCTGGTAATGTCCTTATCTTACTATTACATTTCCTTACTTTTTACCAAAGGATAAGGATCCTGTATACTTCATCCTCTTCTCACAAACCATTTGAGTTGTGATAGTTCAGGTATCTACAGCATATCGTCAAAGATCATCAAAAGCAACGCAGATCCTTGGGTCTAACCCCAGTTATCCTTGGGATTATCCCCAGTTTCCGCCAGCAGCGCACGATGATCCTGATATAGTTCACGTCTTTGGGACCAGTACCCACTTCCGGGGCTGACAACCTCATCGTACTGGCTATACCCAGGATCCTACGTATAATGGTAGACGTACCATACATCCGTTCATAAGGTTTCTAACGTTTTCACGTTAGCTAAGGTTTTGACATTTTCATGTCACTAAGTTTGGATAGTCGCCAGTAAGGGCCATACTCTAGTTTACATACGATCCTTTGGGCTTGTCCCCAGTTATCCTTTGGGCTTGTCCCCAGTTATCCTTTGGGCTTGTCCCCAGTGATCCTTTGGGATCATCCTCAGTGATCCTATGGGCTTGCCCCCAGTTACTAACTTATCTTTTATATTGGCTTAGTCCCAAGTTATATTCCATTTTTCAGGTTCTCGAAGTTAAACATTTAAGGATCCTTAATCTTATTATCCATTAAAGTTTTACTTATGGTTATCCCGATTAAAGGTTAGGATCCTAACTTGGATCCTCAGGTATGATCCTTAACTATTTTCAATTTCATTATTCATTTGAATACCCTTTAGAACTTGACAACTGAACCTATGATCCTTAAAATAAACTACCTTGAAAATTTTCGATTATGGGATATTTGATCCAGGATCATATCCTAAATTTCTTAAACATAATTTGCTCAACTTTTCTTACTCAAACAAACATGTGCCCAAAACAATTGAAAATAAAAAGGATAATAACACAAGATAAGCGACAAAAGTTTAAGATTTTATTTATTAACGAAAGGATTAACCCTTCAAAAGTTGTCAAAATTGCCAACCCACATTTCTACCAGCAAAACGTGGCCCGTCCACATGGGTTGGCAAAGGGTGTCCATTGTCTTTGCGGTCTTAGCAGGTGCAGGAAAGTAAAAGCGGCAGGATCACAAAGGCTTCATCCCCCAAACAGAGGATCCCTCCACCTTTTGCAATCCTACCTATTGTCCAAAGGATCCAGGATCCTTAACCCTAAGAGCTATTGTTCAAATTACAGACCATAATTGTTCCAAATACCACTAACACAAACCACTACCATACTAAAAAAAATTGGGCTCCGGCCTAGTCACAAATATCCATCATCGCCCAATCATGCAGCTTACACCTTTGCTGCTCCATCACCACCAGCTTCTCCGCCCTGATCCTTGTCAGCATCACCACCCTCCAGCATTGGGATATCCTCAGCTTCATCCTCGTCTTCCAGTTCCGCCAGCCTTGCCTTCCAATCTTCAACACCCCATGTGCTCTTATCGAAGGAAGGATCCTGAGCCTCCGCAGCCATCTGAAGTTGTATCTTGTACATGGCAATTGCCGCAGAGACCTTGGCATCCTGGATGATCTCCTGCTTCTCGCTATCCATATCAATCAATCTTTGAGCAGCCTCATCCTTCGTAGCCCGGAGTTCCTTCTCAAGATCTGCTATCTTGAGATCCTTCAATACGCCCATTTGTTGAAGATCGGCAATTTGGCTTTCTTGATCCTCGACATGGCCAAGATAGGTCTCGATCTCAGCAAGTTTCTGCAGAAGAGGTATAAGGAAGATTCAGGATCAGGCGATCCAAAAGGAAGCAGGATATTCAAGCAGGATACTTAAGAAGGACAACCAACAGGGGCAGTGATCCTTACCTCATTAACATAGTCGAGGAACTGTTGGCGAAGCAGAGGAAATCCCTGGAGATCTTCAGAAGTCTTTCTCTTTTTTCCCTTACCCCGAATGGGTACTTTAAGGGCTGAAGTAGAGGGACTGGCAGCAGAAGTCTTCCTCCTCGAAGACTTGACGTTGGCAAGATCGCTTATCCCAAACTTGGAAGCAGACTTGGCAGATTTGGCAGACTTTCCAGCGCCTACACAATCAGAAACAAGATAAGTTCCCTTATTAATCAAACAATCTCACATATAACTTACTTTTTACAAGGATACTTACTTGACATAGTGGCAGATGCGGAGGATACTTCCTGTGAATCTTGGACGGTGACTTGGAAACTTCTGACCTCAGGATTAAGCTTTTTAAAAGCTAAGACTCTTTCTCTTGCAGCAGGGGTTAACTTAAGATAAGCAATGGATATAGCTGCACAAAAAATAAAAAAGACGTTAGTGATCCTCATCGTATGAGACAAGTCTGATAGTGATCCTTCCAGGATCCTCTACCCTACCATGAGTGGCCCATTCCTTGGGCAGATCCTTCCCATCTGGGATGGTATCCCTTCTAATAAAGAAAAAGCGACGCTTCCAGTTTGTGTCATTCTTAGTAACCTTGAAGACAGGGTGATCCTCCCCAACTTTCCGTTTTAGCAGATATCGGCAAGAACCGAACGTGGTAAGATCATAAAGTGCGACCAACTCTGCCATCCCCAAATCAATTCCCTTCTGCTCGATGATCCTCTCGAAGGTATACAGGACCCTCCAGATCATCGGCATAGCTTGGATATAAGATACGCCGGTTAAAGAAAAGAAGGATTGGGTGAAGGCTGGAAGAGGATACGAATACCCTATGGTGAACGGAGTAGCAGGAAAGGCCACCCAGACGTCTGAAACAAAGTCGCTCAAAGCAGTAGGTGTGAAGGATTTGAAAACAGCATTCGCCGGAAAGCAATGACGAATCCTGTCTACATGAGCATCAGTAAAGCAACATCTCTCCGTAGGAGAGTCCTTGATGATTCCTTGGCTTTTTAGGGGACTGCTCTTCTTGGAATCCTTATGTGGAGGATTTCGAAGCAACATACTCATGGTAGAACAGAAACAGAGTAAAAGCAGAAAAAAACAGAGCAAGAGAAGGAAGAAAGGAAAGAGAGAAGAAGAGAATTCCTGGTCAATCTTCGGTGGAGATTATAAAGGGAGTATATCCTGAATTTAAATGCAGAGTGATCCCAACCCTATCTCCTATTTATAATCATGATTTGCAGGGATTGTCACATCTATGACGTAATGATCACAACAGCTAGTTCGCTGATAACGGCTAGTTATCCGAGTAGTCCGTTGAAGATAAGATCAGAGCAAAATATAACTCATTAATTTACAATAAACTCCTTATATTTTGGGGGCAATTGTTAGGGCTGGATTTTTATTAGACATGATCCTTACACGTGATCCTAACCAGTGATCCTCGTTTCTTTGGCAGACAGTGATCCTCAGCAGGACTTCAGGATCAGGATCATGGACCATTAAAGGATCCTCATGCTAACAGTTACCTTCGTTTAATACAACGTTATTTTGCAGGAACATCTAGCAGGATACGCTCTTAGCATCATAATCAAGGGACGCGTCTTCACAATTATAGCATGAGCTTAATCAGAGATAGACGTTGCAAAGGATATGGAAACTTAGCTTGATTTAAGGGCGGCAATTTAGGCTAGATTGTCTATTATTTCTAAAGGGGTAATGAGCTGATTGTTAGTCTTTTTACCTAAAATAGGTCACCTACACTTGTATAAATACCACTCTTCCTCACTTGGAAGAACACACGACGACACACAACACAACTCTCACACGCTTAGACACTCGAAACTATAGTGATCCTTGTACTCAGCTCATTATCATCCGAAGTTGTAACTATATTTTTCTTATATTGAAGTTGGTGATCGGTAGTTGCCATCACCCGAGGTTTTTTATGCCGGAGATCATACATTGATCAAGGGCTTTTTCCTCGTATAAATCATTGTGTCTTTGCATATTTCTCATAGAAGTGATCCTTTACTTTTTCTATAAACCAAGCATCATACCCCGTTTACACAAAGTTTGGTTGCATTATCCTTGTGTGATTTTTGACCAAAACACATACCACGAGGATTTCGGGCATTTAACTGAAGAATGCATCGCATTAAGAAAGGAAATTGGATATCTGCTAAGCAAGGGGCATCTAAAAGAGTTGTTGGGAAGAAAAAAGCAAAGGACTCAGGATCCTGAGAGGATCCCTGAGAAAGCTCCAGCTCCTCCGGCAGATGCACGAGTAATCAACTTTATTTCTGGAGGATCAGACATATGTGGTACATCCTTCTCGGCAGCTAAAAGGCATGCAAAGGAAGCTAAAATGGATAACGGAGAAAGACCTATTCGAACATCAAGTGTCTCGGAAGGAAAAGTTATAACCTTTGATGAGGATGATAGAATTAACATCCAGGATCCTCATCATGATAGTCTAGTCATCACTCTCTTTATCTCTAACCATTTTGTCCGCAGGATCCTTATTGACGGAGGAAGCTCAGTAAATATTATCCAGCTTGATGTTCTAAAGAAGATGGGTATCCCTGAATCAGATATCACACCAAGATCCTCCGTACTTGTGGGATTCAGTGGCGAAACTAAGAAAACCCTGGGGGACATCAAACTCCCAATTTATGTGGAAGGATTACATAATTATCAAAAATTTTGTGTTATTGACTGTTTGTCTTGTTGTAATGTTATCCTTGGCAGCCCCTGGATACATGATATGAAGGCAGTCCCATCCACCTACCATCAATGTGTGAAGTTCCCTAGCCCATGGGGAATAATCAAGATCGACAGTGATCAGCAGGAGGCTAAGGATTGTTACACCTCGTCAATGAAACCTGCCTCGAAGCCAAGGGAGCAATAGCAATTACAGTATCCTCCAAGGGATGTCTTGGAGGGAAGAGAACAGGATGTGGACGAAATCCTTTTGGATCCTAATGATCCTGAATCAAAAATCTATATAGGATCAGGGATCCTTGGCAAGATGAAAGAAGACCTAGTATCCTTCCTCAAAAGAAGAAAGTCTACCTTTGCATGGAAACATGAGGATATGACAGGTATATCTAAGGATATTATAACTCATAACTTGGCATTGATAGGTCAATCAAACCAATCCATCAAAAAAGGAGGAAGTTTGCACGAGAAAGAAATGCCATTATCCAGGAAGAGGTAGAAAGGCTACTTCGAGCAGGTATGATTAGAGAGGTAAAGTATCCAAAGTGGCTAGCCAATGTGGTTGTTGTTCAAAAGAAAAACGGAAAGTGGAGGGTATGTGTCGATTTCACTGATTTGAATAAAGCATGTCCCAAGGATCCTTTCCCATTACCCCACATTGACTCCATGGTGGATGCAACGGCGGGGCATGAACTGTTAACCTTTATGGATGCATCATCTGGATTCCAACAAATTCAGATGGAGCCATCTGACCAAGAGGATACGGCTTTTATGACCCCAACCGGTTTGTATTGTTATATTGCCATGCCTTTTGGATTAAGAAATGCAGGTGCAACATATCAAAGGCTGGTGAATATGATGTTCAAAGATCAAATTGGACAGACTATGGAAGTGTACATAGATGATATGGTAGTAAAGTCAAAGAAAGCTGAGGATCACCTAAGGGACTTGGAGGAAGCATTTGATATCCTTGATAATTATAACATGAAGCTTAATCCTTCAAAATGTCACTTTGGTGTTAAAGCAGGTAAATTTCTAGGATATATGGTAACTCAGAGGGGCATTGAAGCAAGCCCGGAACAAATTATAGCATTGGTGAATATCAAATTCCCTGCCAACGCTAAGGATGTGCAAAGGCTAACAGGCAGGACAACAGCTCTAAATAGGTTCATATCCAAATCCTCAGAAAGATGTAAAGAATTCTATGATATCCTAAGAAAGAACAAGAAATTTGAGTGGACTGAAAAACATGAGAATGCTTTACAAGCCCTCAAAGAATACATGTCCTCAGCTCCAGCATTGATGAAACCCGGAAAAGGAGATGTGTTATCCTTATACCTGGCGGTATCCTCAACAGCTGTAAGTGCAGTCCTTGTTAAGGATCATGAAGGTACACAATATCCTGTCTATTATGTAAGTAAGAGTTTACTTGATGCTGAATCCAGGTACTCACACCTTGAAAAACTTATTCTTGCATTAATTATGGCATCTACTAAGCTAAGACATTATTTTGAAACCCATGTTATTCTTGTTAGAACTAATTTTCCAATCAAGGAGAGATGTCCGGAAGGATGGCTAAGTGGGCAGTAAAGCTTAGTGCCCATGATATAAGATATGAGCCTAGAACAGCCATCAAATCTCAAGCATTAGCAGACTTTGTGGCTGATTTCAGTGGTGATCTACAAAAGGAAGCCGAATTGGAGGTCCAGCAACTGGATGAGACCAAGGATCCTTGAATACTACATACTGATGGATCCTCAAATGTCAAAGGCACAGGGCTTGGCATACTACTAAAATCGCCACAGGGGGACATAATACCCCATTCCATAGCTTGTGAGTTCCAAGCCACTAATAATGAGGCTGAATATGAAGCCTTAATCGCTGGCTTACAAATTGCTAAGCATATGGGGATCAGGTATCTTTAGGTATACGTGGATTCATTGTTAATCACTAATCACTTTAATGGATCCTATGCTGTGAAAGGTGAAAAACTAACCAAATATTTAGAGATAGTCAAAGAATTGGCACTCTCCTTTGTTTCTTTCAGTTTGACACAGGTACCAAGGGAGGAAAACACAGAAGCTGATGCATTGGCCAATCTAGGATCATCTTTGAAGATCCCTGAGGATATAAGTATCCCCATCATCCATATCCTAGCTCCTGCTATTGAAAATCAGGTGGCCATGGAAATAGAAGAGGATACTGCAATGATCCCTAGTGAGGAGACTCAATCTTATTCAGGATCATGGATCTCACCAATCATGAGATACTTACAACACGGGGAGATTCCTATGGGAGAAAATCCTAGGGCTTTCAGGATTAAGGTATCTCAATTCACAATCTTGAATAATGTGCTATATAAGCGATCTCTTGCAGGACCTTATTTAAGATGTATCGAGGATCCTGAAATTCAAGAAGTATTAAAAGACTTCCATGAAGGAGATTGTGGAAACCACACTTGGGGCAGGGCATTGTTCTCAAGGATCCTTAGGACAGGATACTACTGGCCAACTATGAAGAGGGATGCTGTGGAGTATGCTAAGAAGTGTGATCCTTGTCAAAGACACAGCAATATCCTTCATCAGCCGGCTGAATTTCTACATCCTATACCATCCTCTTGGCCATTCATGAGATGGGGGATGGATATAGTTGGCAAGCTCCCTAAGGCACCTGGTGGAAAAGTATTCATGCTTGCCATGACTGACTACTTCTCCAAGTGGATAGAGGCCGAAGCCTTTGCCCAAGTCAGGAAAAGGAAGTGATATCCTTTATTTAAAGAAACATTATAACTAGATTTGGCATTCTTTCTGAAATTGTATGTGATAATGGTTCCCAATTTATTGGGAGCAGGACTACTAACTTTTGTGACAGTTGGGGGATTAAGATGATAACATCAACACCAGTCCACCCACAAGCCAATGCCAAGCAGAATCATCCAACAAGATCATCATCAACAATCTGAAGAAGAAACTTGGATCCAAGAAGGGGAAATGGGCAGAGGAATTGCCTTATGTGCTTTGGGCTGACAGGACAACTCCCAAGAATGCTACTGGTCAAACACCCTTCTCTTTGGTGTTTGGGGCAGAAGCAGTGATCCCAACAGAAATGGTGGTTCCAACTGCTAGAACAAGTACCCGTGATCCCGAAGAGAATGCTGCAAACTTGGCTCAGGATTTGGATACTGTTAGGGCTGGATTTTTATCATACGTGATCCTTATGCGTGATCCTAACCAGTGATCCTTGTTTCTTTGGCAGACAGTGATCCTCAGCAGGACTTCAGGATCAGGATCATGGACCAACAAAGGATCCTCATGCTAACAGTTACCTTCGTTTAAAACAATGTTATTTTGCAGGAACATCTAGCAGGATATGCTCTTAGCATCATAATCAAGGGACGCGTCTTCACAATTATAGCATGAGCTTAATCAGAGATAGACGTTGCAAAGGATATGGAAACTTAGCTTGATTTAAGGGCGGCAATTTAGGCTAGATTGTCTTTTATTTCTAAAGGGGTAATGAGCTGATTATTAGTCTTTTTACCTAAAATAGGTCACCTACACTTGTATAAATACCACTCTTCCTCATTTGGAAGAACACACGACGACACACAACACAATTCTCACACGCTTAGACACTCGAAACTATAGTGATCCTTGTACTCAGCTCATTATCATCCGAAGTTGTAACTATATTTTTCTTATATTGAAGTTGGTGATCGGTAGTTTCCATCACCCGAGGTTTTTTATGCCGGAGATCATACATTGATCAAGGGCTTTTTCCTCGTATAAATCATTGTGTCTTTGCATATTTCTAATAAAAGTGATCCTTTACTTTTGTAATTAACCAAGCATCATACCCCGTTTACATAAAGTTTGGTTACATTATCCTTGTGTGATTTTTGACCAAAACAGTTTGGCGCCCACCGTGGGGCAATTGGTGCTTCATTCATAAGAAAACCTTTTGTTCAAAATCATTTCGAAGAGTTACATGGCTTCATCATTGAAAAACATGTCCACGGCGATGTCTGCAGTCACCTCGTCTCAGAACACTCTGCCTCCTCCACGGGCAGGATCCCAGAAGAATGCTGAGAAGAGACCAACTCCCACCAACTCTAAACCTCCATCTTCTTCTGCTATGAATTCTTATATTCCCAGTACTAGTGATGTATTTACTTTGATTTTGCAGATGAAGGATCGTATGCAGCGGCATGATGAAATTAATGAAAGGATCCTCAGGGAAATTGGAGATCTCAAAAGACAAAAGAAAACGGCAGAGGATCATTCCCCACTGATGCCCAAATCCTTGAGCTTTGATACTCCAATGATTACTTCTCAGCCATCAGGAATTCCAGACGTGCAAATTATGGGAGAATCAAGAGGATTGCACCTCGGATCGACAGCAATGACTCAGGCATCAGACTCACACTTTCAGCCGGCAGGATCCTATCCCCAGCATATGGGATCCTTCATGAATTCGGGAGCCTACCCGGGAGCACAGCAGTTTCAAGGATCCTACTTTATTCCAGGATCATCCCAGGTTCAAGGATCCTCCTTCGTTCCAGGATCATCCCAGGTTCAAGGATCCTCCTTCGTTCCAGGATCATCCCAGATACCAGGATCCTTCCAAACACCAGGATCCTTCCAGATGCCAGGATCCTTAAAAAGTTTGCAAACAGGAAGTCTAGATGTCCATCAAGGGGACTTCATTCCAATGCAGACCATTGCTTCCACTGGTCCCTCCGTTATCCCCGAATCCCAGCAATATGGATTCACTAACTTGAACCCAATGGGAGGTAACACTTTAAATAATTATCCAACCACTAACCATGGATTCATGCAGGATACAGGTGTCAATCATGCTATGGCCAGGGAATTACAGAAACTAAAAGATATGATCTCAAGTGTTCCAGGGGTAGTCAAGCCTATCCCGGAGATTGCAGATTGAAGCCACAAGGTATCTCGCTTTGCACCACCAATTTGTGATGCAGAGGTACCCAAAAGATTCCATATCCCTACTATGAAGCTGTATGATGGTACGACGGATCCAGAGGAGCACATAGCACAATACAGGGAGAGGATGGAGATCAATCCTATCCCAGAAAAGTTGAAGGAAGCATGCCTATGTAAAGGATTTGGATCCACTCTTACTGGATCAGCTCTTAAGTGGCTGCTAAGTCTTCCCCCTTACTCTATTACTTCATTTGCTAATTTAGTTAATTGATTCAATAACCAATTCTCTTGTAGTAGAAAATTTGAAAGATTAACCAGTGATTTATATAGGGTAACTCAAGGACATAATGAATCATTAAGGGATTATATAACTAAATTTAGTAAAGAATCCTTGGACATTCCCAACTTGGATATGGCTACGGCTGTTGAAGCCTTCAAAATGGGACTGCTTAAGGATTCACTATTCTATGATGATCTTGTTATGACACCATGCAGGAATCTAGATGAAGTAAGAACTCGGGCACTCAGGTTCATCCGACTAGAGGATGACAAAAGGATCCAGGAGAGACAAGTAGGATCCTCAAAACAGGAGAAGCATGGATCCTCCTTCAAGAGCAATAAGTTCAAATCCTACCATAGAAACGACAACCAGAATGTGCATGCTGTTGACCAAGAAGAGGATGATGAAGATTATCCTCCAATCTCAGAATATTGTTTTTCCGTTGATAATCATGAACTGATCCTTGCAATGCAGAATCTAGGTGAAAAAGCTAGATGGCCCAGGAAGAACGATAAACCATCCGGGACTAAAGACAAGTCAAAATGGTGTGCATACCATGAGGATTTCGGGCATCGAACTGAAGAATGCATAGCTTTAAGAAAAGAGATTGGATATCTGTTAAGCAAGGGGCACCTAAAAGAATTGTTGGGAAGAAAAAAGCAAAGGACTCAGGATCCTGAAAGGATCCCTGAAAAGGCTCCAGCACCTCCGGCAAATGCGCAAGTGATCAACTTTATTTCCGGAGGATCAGACATCTGTGGTACATCCTTCTCAGCGGCCAAAAGACATGCAAAGGAATCAAAAATGGATAATGGAGAAAGACCTATTAGAACATCAAGTGTCTCAGAGGGGAAGATGATAACGTTTGATGAGGATGATCGCATTAACATTCAGGATCCTCATCATGATAGTTTGGTTATTACTCTCTTCATCTCTAACCATTTTGTCCGCAGGATCCTTATCGATGGAGGAAGCTCAGTGAACATTATCCAGCTTGATGTTCTGAAGAAAATGGGAATCCCAGAATCAGACATCACACCAAGATCCTCCATGCTTGTAGGATTCAGTGGAGAAACGAAGAAAACTCTGGGGGACATCAAACTCCCAATCTACGTGGAAGGATTACATAATTATCAGAAATTTTGTGTTATTGACTGTTTGTCTTGTTGCAATGTTATCCTTGGCAGGCCTTGGATACATGATATGAAAGCAGTCCCATCCACCTACCATCAATGTGTGAAGCTCCCTAGCCCATGGGGAATAATCAAGATCGACAGTGATCAGCAGGAGGCTAAGGATTGTTATACCTCATCCATGAAGCCAACCTCGAAGCCAAGGGAGCAATAGCAATTACAGTATCCTCCGAGGAATGTCTTGGAGGCAAGGGAACAAGATGTGGACGAAATCCTCTTGGATCCTAGTGATCCTGAATCAAAAATCTATATCGGATCAGGGATCCTTGGCAAGATGAAAGAAGACTTAATATCCTTCCTCAAAAGAAGAAAATCTACCTTTGCTTGGAAACATGAAGATATGACAGGTATATCTAAGGATATTATTACTCACAAACTTGGCATTGATAGATCTATCAAACCAATCCATCAAAAAATGAGGAAGTTTGCACCGGAAAGGAATGCCATTATCCAAGAAGAAGTAGAGAGACTACTTCGAGCAGGTATGATCAGAGAGGTAAAATATCCAAAATGGTTAGCCAATGTGGTCGTTGTCCAAAAGAAAAACGGAAAGTGGAGGGTATGTGTCGATTTCACTGATTTAAATAAGGCATGTCCCAAGGATCCTTTCCCATTACCCCACATTGACTCCATGGTGGATGCAACAGCGGGGCATCAACTGTTAACCTTTATGGATGCATCATCTGGATTCCAACAAATTCAGATGGAACCATCTGACCAAGAGGATACAGCCTTTATGACCCCAACAGGTTTGTATTGTTATATTGCCATGCCTTTTGGATTAAGAAATGCAGGTGCAACATATCAAAGGCTGGTGAATATGATGTTCAAAGATCAAATTGGACAAACTATGGAAGTATACATAGATGATATGGTAGTCAAATCAAAGAAAGCTGAGGATCACCTAAGGGATTTGGAGGAAGCATTTGATATCCTTGATAATTATAACATGAAGCTTAATCCTTCAAAGTGCCACTTTGGTGTTAAGGCAGGAAAATTCCTAGGATATATGGTAACTCAGAGGGGCATTGAGGCAAGTCCGGAGCAAAT
Organism: Helianthus annuus; assembly: GCF_002127325.2. Lineage (NCBI taxonomy): Eukaryota > Viridiplantae > Streptophyta > Magnoliopsida > Asterales > Asteraceae > Helianthus > Helianthus annuus. Next base: position 110,257,352 of record NC_035438.2, on the reverse strand, counting down.
TAAAGCACTAGTAAACATCAAGTCCCCTGCCAATGCTAAGGATGTGCAAAGGCTAACAGGCAGGATAGCAGCTCTGAACAGGTTCATATCAAAATCCTCAGAAAAATGTAAAGAATTTTACGATATCCTAAGGAAGAACAAGAAATTTGAATGGACTGAGAAACATGAGAATGCCTTACAAGCCCTTAAAGAATATATGTCCTCAGCACCAGCATTAACAAAGCCTGAAAAAGGAGATGTGTTATCCTTATATTTGGCGGTATCCTCAACCGCTGTAAGTGCTGTCCTTGTTAAGGATCATGAAGGTACACAATATCCTATCTACTACGTAAGTAAAAGTTTACTTGATGCCGAATCCAGGTACTCACACCTCGAAAAACTTATTCTTGCATTAATCATGGCATCAACAAAGTTAAGGCATTATTTTGAAACCCATATTATCGTTGTTAGAACTAACTTTCCAATTAAGAATGTCCTCAGGAAACCAGAGATGTCAGGAAGAATGGCTAAGTGGGCAGTAAAACTTAGTGCCCATGATATAAGATATGAGCCAAGAACAGCCATTAAATCCCAAGCACTAGCTGACTTTGTGGCTGATTTCAGTAGTGATCTACAAAAAGAAGCAGAATTGGAGGTCCAACAGCTGGATGAGACCAAGGATCCTTGGATACTACACACTGATGGATCCTCAAATGTCAAGGGCACAGGACTCGGGATACTATTAAAATCGCCACAAGGGGACATAATACCCCACTCCATAGCCTGTGAGTTCCAAGCAACTAACAATGAGGCTGAATATGAAGCCTTAATTGCTGGCTTACAAATTGCTAAGGATATGGGGGTAAAATATCTTAATGTATATGTAGACTCATTATTGATCACCAATCACTTTAATGGATCCTATGCTGTTAAAGGTGAAAAACTAACCAAATATTTAGAGATAGTCAAAGAATTGGCACTCTCTTTTGTTTCTTTCAGCTTAACACAGGTACCAAGGGAGGATAACACGGAAGCTGATGCATTGGCCAACTTAGGATCATCCTTAAAAATTCCAGAAGACATAAGTATCCCTATCATCCATATCCTGGCTCCTGCTATTGAAAATCAAGTGGCCATGGAAATAGAAGAGGATACTGCAGTAATCCCTAGTGAAGAAGCTCAATCTTATGCAGGATCATGGGTCTCACCAATCGTGAAATACTTGCAACACGGGGAGATTCCGATGGGAGAAAATCCTAGAGCTTTCAGGATTAAGGTATCCCAATTTACAATCTTAAATAATGTGCTATATAAACGATCCCTTGCAGGACCATATTTAAGATGTATTGAGGATCCTGAAATTGAAGAAGTGTTAAGAGACTTCCATGAAGGAGATTATGGAAACCACACTGGGGGCAGGGCATTATTCTCAAAGATCCTTAGAACAGGATACTACTGGCCAACCATGAAAAGGGATGCTGTAGAATATGCTAGGAAATGTGATCCTCGTCAAAGACACAGCAATATCCTTCATCAACCAGCTGAATTGCTACACCCCATACCATCCTCTTGGCCATTCATGAGATGGGGAATGGATATAGTTGGCAAGCTCCCTAAAGCACCTGGTGGAAAAGTATTTATGCTTGCCATGACTGACTACTTCTCTAAGTGGATAGAGGCTGAAGCTTTTGCTCAAGTCAGAGAAAAAGAAGTTATATCCTTTATCAAAAGAAACATTATAACTAGATTTGGCATTCCCTCTGAAATTGTATGTGATAATGGTTCCCAATTCATCGGAAGCAGAACTACTAACTTTTGTGACAGTTGGGGAATCAAGATGATAACATCAACACCAGTTCATCCACAGGCCAATGGCCAAGCAGAATCATCCAACAAGATCATCATCAACAATCTGAAGAAGAAGCTAGGATCCAAAAAGGGAAAATGGGCAGAGGAGTTACCTTATGTGCTATGGGCTGATAGAACAACTCCCAAGAATGCCACTGGTCAAACACCTTTTTCTTTAGTATTTGGGGCAGAAGCAGTGATCCCAACAGAGATGGTGATCCCAACCGCTAGAACAAGTGTTCGTGATCCTGAAGAAAATGCTGCAATCCTGGCTCAGGATTTGGATACTATTGAAGAAATCAGGGATCTGGCTAGGATAAGGATGGCAAGCTACCAACAAAGAATGGCTGGTGCTTACAACAAAAATGTTAGGATAAGGAAGTTCCAAGTCGGAGATATGGTGTTGAGAAAAACATTCCAAAACACTATTAATCCTGCTGACGGGAAATTAGCACCAAAGTGGGAAGGCCCTTACTTGATTGAAGCTGAAGCAGGAAAGGGGGCATACAGATTGCTAACTATGGAAGGAAACTTGTTACCAAGAGCCTGGAATGCTGTTCACCTAAAGAGATCCTTTATGTGAACATGATCCTTCAAGCATGTGATCCTTATATTGAAGTATCCTCGAAGGACCCCGGTGATGTCAAGTGAACCTTACTCTGGTAATGTCCTTATCTTAAAACTATTACACTTTCTTACTTTTTACCAAAGGATAAGGATCCTGTATCCTTCATCCTCTTCTCACGAACCGTTTGAGTTATGATAGTTCAGGTATCCACAGCATATCATCAAAGATCTTCAAAAGCAACGCAGATCCTTGGGTCTAACCCCAGTTATCCTTGGGATTATCCCCAGTTTCCGCCAGCAGCGCACGATGATCCTGATATAGTTCACGTCTTTGGGACCAGTACCCACTTCCGGGGCTGACAACCTCATCGTACTGGCTATACCCAGGATCCTACGTATAATGGTAGACGTACCATACATCCGTTCATAAGGTTTCTATCGTTTTCACGTTAGCTAAGGTTTTGACATTTTCATGTCACTAAGTTTGGATAGTCGCCAGTAAGGGCCATACTCCAGTTTACATACGATCCTTTGGGCTTGTCCCCAGTTATCCTTTGGGCTTGTCCCCAGTTATCCTTTGGGCTTGTCCCCAGTGATCCTTTGGGATCATCCCCAGTTATCCTTTGGGCTTGTCCCAAGTTACTAACTTATCTTTTATATTGGCTTAGTCCCAAGTTATATTCCATTTTTCAGGTTTTCGAAGTTAAACAATTAAGGATCCCTAATCCTTATTATCCATTAAAATCTTACTTATGGTTATCTCGGTTAAAGGTTAGGATCCTAACTTGGATCCTCAGGTATGATCCTTAACTATTTTTAATTTCATTATTCATTTGAATAACCTTTAGACCTTGACAACTGAACCTATGATCCTTAAAATAAACTACCTTAAAAATTCTCGATTATAGGATATTTGATCCAGGATCATATCCTAAATTTCCTAAACATAATTTGCTCAACTTTTCTTACTCAAACAAACATATGTCAAAACAATTGAAAATAAAAAGGATAATAACACAAGATAAGCGACAAAAGTTAAAGATTTTATTTATTAACGAAAGGATTAACCCTTCAAAAGTTGTCAAAATTGCCAACCCACATTTCTACCAGCAAAACGTGGCCCGTCCACATGGGTTGGCAAAGGGTGTCCATTGTCTATGCGGTCTTAGCATGTGCAGGAAATTAAAAGCGGCAGGATCACAAAGGCTTCATCCCCCAAACAGAGGATCCCTCCACCTTTTGTAATCCTACCTATTGTCCAAAGGATCCAGGATCCTTAACCCTAAAAACTATTGTTCAAAGATTACAAACCATCAACCACAAAAACTACTACCAAAATTTAAAAATTGGGCTCCGGCTATGTCTAGAAGTTTCCATCATTGCCCAATCTTGCAGCTCAAACCTTCGCTGCACCATCACCACCAGCTCCACTTGCTTCACCCTGATCCTTACCAGCATCTCCACCTTCAAGCATAGGGATATCCTCAGCATCATCATCATCCTCCAACTCTGCCAGCCTTGCCTTCCAACCTTCCACGTCCCATGTACCTTTGTCAAAGGAAGGATCCTGAGCCTCTGCAGCCATTTGCAGCTGGATCTTATACATGGTTATCGCAGCAGAAACCTTAGCATCCTGGGTGATATCATGCTTCTCGTAGTCAAACTTGATCAATGCTTTGACAGCTTCATCCCTGGTAGCCCGGAGCTCCTTCTCAAGATCGGCTATCTTGAGATCCTTCAGCACACCCATCTGTTGGAGGTCGGCAATTTGGCGATCCTGATCTTCAACGTGGTTAACATAAGTCTCTATTTTAGTAAGTTTCTGCAAAAACAACAAGATATGACGTCAGACACAGGTGATCCTCAAAAACCATCAGGATAACCAACAGGGGCAGTGATCCTAACCTCGTTGACATAATCAAGAAACTGCTGACGAATCAGGGGAAATCCTTGGAGATCCTCAGAAGTCTTCCTCTTCTTTCCCTTACCCCTAATGGGTAATTTAGGGGCTGAAGCAGAGGGACTAGCAGCAGGAGTCTTCTTCTTCGAAGACTTGACGTTTGCAAGATCATCAACCCCAAACAAGGAGGCAGACTTGGCGGACTTAGCAGATTTCCCAGCACCTACACAATTAAAACAAGATAAGTCTCCTAACTAATTTAATACTTTTGCATGGAACTTACTTTTTGGTAAGGATACTTACTTGACATTGTGGCAGATGCGGAGGATACTTCTTGTGAATCTTGGATGGTGACTTGAAAACTTCTGGTCTCAGGATCAAGCTTCTCGAAAGCTAAAACTCTCTCTCTTGCAGCGGGAGTTAACTTGAGATGAGTAACGGATATAGCTGAAAAAACACAAAAGATAAAAAAGACATTAGAGATCCTCATCATAAGAAACAAGTCTGATGGTGATCCTTCAAGGATCCTCTATCCTACCATGAGTAGCCCACTCCTTAGGCAGATCCTCCCCGTTAGGGATGGTATCTCTCCTAACAAAGAAGAATCGTCGCTTCCAGTTGGTATCATTTTTTGTGACCTTAAAAACAGGGTGATCCTCTCCAGCTTTCCGTTTCAACAAGTATCGACAGGAACCAAATGTGGTAAGATCATATAACTCGGCCAGCTCCGGCATCCCGAAGTCAATCCCCTCCTGCTCGATGATCCTCTCAAGGGTACACAGAACCCTCCAGATCATCGGCATGGCCTGGATATAGGACATACCGGTCAGAGAAAAGAAGGACTGGGTGAAGGCTGGAAAAGGGTATGAATATCCTATGGTAAACGGAGTTGCAGGAAAGGCCACCCAGGCGTCGGAAACGAAATCACTCAGAGCGGTGGGAGTAAAAGACTTGAAGACGGTATCCGCCGAAAAACAGTGACGGATCCTGTCAACATGAGCATCGGTAAAGCAACATCTCTCCGTAGGAGAGTCCTTAATGATCCCTTGGCTTTTCAGGGGACTGCTCTTCTCGTGATCCTTATGGGGAGAGTTTCGGAGCAACATCCTCACAGCAGAATAAAAACAGGGGAGCAGATAAAACAGAGCAAGAGAAAGAAGAATGAAAAGAGAAGAAAAGAGAATACCTGATCGATCTTCGGTAGCGATTATAAAGGGAAGATATCTCGAATTTAAATGCAGAGTGATCCTAACCCTATCTCCTATTTATAATCATGATTTGCAGGGATTGTCACATCTATGACGTAAGGGTTGCAACGGCTAGTTCGATATTAACGGCTAGTTATCCGACTCATTCGTTGCAGATAAGATCAAAGCAAAATATAACTCGTTTATTTACAATAAACTCCTATATTTTGGGGGCAATTGTTAGGGCTGGATTTTTATCATACGTGATCCTTATGCGTGATCCTAACCAGTGATCCTTGTTTCTTTGGCAGACAGTGATCCTCAGCAGGACTTCAGGATCAGGATCATGGACCAACAAAGGATCCTCATGCTAACAGTTACCTTCGTTTAAAACAATGTTATTTTGCAGGAACATCTAGCAGGATACGCTCTTAGCATCATAATCAAGGGACGCGTCTTCACAATTATAGCATGAGCTTAATCAGAGATAGACGTTGCAAAGGATATGGAATCTTAGCTTGATTTAAGGGCGGCAATTTAGGCTAGATTCTCTTTTATTTCTAAAGGGGTAATGAGCTGATTATTAGTCTTTTTACCTAAAATAGGTCACCTACACTTGTATAAATACCACTCTTCCTCATTTGGAAGAACACACGACGACACACAACACAATTCTCACACGCTTAGACACTCGAAACTATAGTGATCCTTGTACTCAGCTCATTATCATCCGAAGTTGTAACTATATTTTTCTTATATTGAAGTTGGTGATCGGTAGTTGCCATCACCCGAGGTTTTTTATGCCGGAGATCATACATTGATCAAGGGCTTTTTCCTCGTATAAATCATTGTGTCTTTGCATATTTCTAATAAAAGTGATCCTTTACTTTTGTAATTAACCAAGCATCATACCCCGTTTACATAAAGTTTGGTTACATTATCCTTGTGTGATTTTTGACCAAAACAGATACTATTGAAGAAATCTGGGATCTGGCTAGGATAAGGATGGCTAGCTACCAACAAAGAATGGCTGGTGCTTACAACAAAAATGTCAGAATAAGGAAATTCCAAGTGGGGGATATGGTATTGAGAAAAGCATTCCAAAATACCATCAATCCTGCTGACGGGAAGTTAGCACCAAAGTGGGAAGGCCCTTACTTGATTGAAACTGAAGCAGGAAAAGGGGCATATAGATTGCTAACCATGGAAAGAAATTTGTTACCTAGAGCCTGGAATGCTGTTCACTTAAAGAAATATTTCATGTGAACAGGATCCTCCTGGCACATATGATCCTTACATTGAAAGCATCCTCGAAGGATCCCGATAATGTCAATGATCCTTACTCTGGTAATATCCTAATCCTAAACTATTCCATTTTCTTATTTTTACCAAAGGATAAGGATCATGTATCCTTCATCCTCCTCTCACGAGAATTTGAGTTTTGATAGTCCAGGTATCCTCAGCATATTAATGATAGTCTTCAAAAGCATCTCAGATCCTTGGGTTCAACCCCAGTTATCCTTGGGCTTGTCCCCAGTTTTCGCCTGTAGCGCACGATGATCCTGGTATAGTTCATGTCTTTGGGACCAGTACCCACTCCAGGGGCTGATAACCTCATCGTACTGGCTATACCTAGGATCCTACGTATAATGGTAGACGTACCATACATCCGTTCCTAAGGTTTCTAACGTTTTCACGTTAGCTAAAGTATTGGCATTTTCATGTCACTAAGTTTGGATAGTCGCCAGTAAGGGCCATACTCCAGTTTACATACGATCCTTGGGCTTATCCCCAGTTATCCTTTGGGCTTGTCCCCAGTTATCCTTCGGGCTTGTCCCCAGTGATCCTATGGGCTTGTCCCCAGTTATCGTTTGGGCTTGTCCCCAGTTACTAACTTATCTTTTATATTGGCTTAGTCCCAAGTTATATTCCATTTTTTCAGGTTTTCGAAGTTAAACAATTAAGGATCCTTAATCCTTATTATCCATTAAAGTTTTACTTATGGTTATCCTGATTAAAGGTTAGGATCGTAACTTGGATCCTCCGGTATGATCCTTAACTATTTTTAATTTCATTATCCATTTGAATAACCTTTAGACTTTGACAACTGAACCTATGATCCTTAAAATAAACTACCTTGAAAATTTTCGATTATAGGATATTTGATCCAGGATCATATTCTAAATTTCTTAAACATAATTTGCTCAACTTTTCTTACTCAAACAAACATGTGTCAAAACAATTGAAAATAAAAAGGATAATAACACAAGATAAGCGACAAAAGTTTAAGATTTTATTTATTAACGAAAGGATTAACCCTTCAAAGGTTGTCAAAATTACCTACCCCAAGCATCTACCAGCAATACGTGGCCCGTCCGCTGGGGTAGGTAAAGGGTGTCCATGATAATAGGTTCAAAAGTAATGCATGGATATAAAGGCGACAGGATCACAATGGCTTCATCCCCCAAACAGAGGATCCCTCCACCATTTGCAATCCTACCTATTGTCTGAAGGATCCTGGATCCTTAATCCTAAAACTATTGTTCAGAGTTACAGACCATCATCGTTAAAAACATCAACAAACACAAAAAAATTGGGCTCCAGCTATGTCTAGAAGTTTCCTTCATCGCCCAATTCTGCAGCTCAAACCTTCGCTGCACCATCATCACCAGCTCCACTTGCTTCTCCCTGATCCTTGCCAGCATCACCACCTTCAAGCATTGGGATCTCCTCAGCTTCATCATCATCCTCCAACTCTGCCAGCCTTGTCTTCCAGCCCTCCACGTCCCATGTGCTTTTGTCGAAGGCAGGATCCTGAGCCTCCGCAGCCATCTGCAACTGGATCTTGTACATGGTTATCGCAGCAGAGACCTTGGCATCCTGGGTGATATCATGCTTCTCATAATCGAAGTTGATCCCCATTTTGGCAGCTTCATCCTTGGTAGCCCGAAGCTCCTTCTCAAGATCAGCAATCTTGAGATCCTTCAGCACACCCATCTGTTGGAGGTCAGCGATTTGGCGGTCTTGATCCTCAACGTGGCCAATATAAGTTTCTATTTCAGCAAATTTCTGCAAAAAGGGAAAAGGGTAAGCCCAGGACCAGGTGATCCTCAAACAAGCAGGATATACAAGCAGGGGCAGTGATCCTTACCTCATTGACGTAATCAAGAAATTGTTGGCGGAGCAGGGGAAATCCTTGGAGACCCTCAGCATCAGAGGTTTTCCTCTTCTTTCCTCCCTTCCCTCTCACAGGTGCCTTGGGGACAGAGGTACTCGGGCTGGCAGGATTCTTCCTCCTTGAAGGTTTGACGTTGGACAGATCTTCAACGCCAAATTTTGAAGCAGACTTAGTAGATTTTCCAGCGCCTACACAACCAAAATAAGATAAGTATTCTAACTAATTTAGAAATCCTACATAGAACTACTTTTTAACAAGGATACTTACTTGACATTGTGGCAGATGCGGAGGATACTTCCTGTGAATCTTGAGTGGCAACTTGAAAACTTCTAATCTCGTGATCAAGCTTCTTGAAGGCTAAAACTCTCTCTTTTGCAGCAGGAGTCAACTTGAGATGAGCAACGGATATGGCTGCACAAAAAACAAAGAAAATATTAGTGACCCTTATCCTAAGGAACAAACCTTATGGTGATCTTTCCAGGATCCTCTATCCTACCATGAGTAGCCCACTCCTTGGGCAGATCCTTCCCATCAGGGATGGTATCCCTCCTAACAAAAAAGAACCGACGCTTCCAGTTTGTGTCGTTCTTGGTGACCTTAAGAACAGGGTGATCCCCTCCAGCTTTCCGCTTAAGCAGATACCAATGGGATCCAAACGTTGTGAGATCATACATCTCAGCCAGCTCCGCCATTCCTAAGTCAATCCCTTCCTGCTCAATGATCCTTTCAAAGGTATATAAAACCCTCCAGATCATTGGCATGGCCTGTGTTTTGGTCAAAAATCACACAAGGATAATGTAACCAAACTTTATGTAAATGGGGTATGATGCTTGGTTAATTATAAAAGTAAAGGATCACTTTTATGAGAAATATGCAAAGACACAATGATTTATACGAGGAAAAAGCCCTTGATCAATATATGATCTCCGGCATAAAAAACCTCGGGTGATGGCAACTACCGATCACCAAACTTCAATATAAGAACAAAATGGTTACAACTTCGGATGATAATGAGCTGAGTACAAGGATCACTATTGTTTCGAGTGTCTAAGTGTGAGAGTTGCGTTGTATGTCGTGTGTTCTTCCAAATGAGGAAGAGTGGTATTTATACAAGTGTAGGTGACCTATTTTAGGTAAAAAGACTAATAATCAGCTCATTACCCCTTTAGAAATAAAAGACAATCTAGCCTAAATTGCCGCCCTTAAATCAAGCTAAGTTTCCATATCCTTTGCAACGTCTATCTCCGATTAAGCTAATGCCATAATTGTGAAGACGCGTCCCTTGATTATGATGCTAAGAGCGTATCCTGCTAGATGTTCCTGCAAAATAACATTGTATTAAACGAAGGTAACCGTTAGCATGAGGATCCTATAATGGTCCATGATCCTGATCCTGAAGTCCTGTTGAGGATCACTGTCTGTCAAAGAAACAAGGATCACTGGTTAGGATCACGTGTAAGGATCATGCATAATAAAAATCCAGCCCTAACAATTGCCCCCAAAATATAAGGAGTTGATTATAAATTAACGAGTTGTATTTTGTTTTGATCTTATCTCCAACGGGCAACTCCGAATAACTAGCCGTTAATATCGAACTAGCCGTTTGCGATCATTACGTCATAGATGTGACAATCCCTGCAAATCATGATTATAAATAGGAGATAGGGTTAGGATCACTCTACATTTAAATTCGAGATATCTTCCCTTTATAATCGCTACCGAAGATTGACCAGGTATCCTCTCCTTCTCTCTTTCCCTTCTTCCTTCTTTTTGCTCTGTTTTTTCTGCTTTTACTCTGTTTCTGTTCCACCACGAGTATGTTGCTTCGAAATTCTCCACATAAGGATTCCAAGAAGAGTAGTCCCCTAAAAAGCCAAGGGATCATCAAGGACTCTTCTACGGAGAGATGTTGCTTTACTGATGCTCATGTAGACAGGATTCGTCATTGCTTCCCGGCGAATGCTGTTTTCAAATCCTTCACACCTACTGCTTTGAGCGATTTTGCTTCAGACGTCTGGGTGGCCTTTCCTGCTACTCCATTCACCATAGGGTATTCGTATCCTTTTCCAGCCTTCACCCAATCTTTCTTTTCTCTGACCGGTATGGCCTATATCCAGGCCATGCCGATGATCTGGAGGGTTCTGTGTACCCTTGAGAGGATCATTGAGCAGGAGGGGATTGACTTGGGGATGCCGGAGCTGGCCGAGTTATATGATCTTACCACATTTGGTTCCTGTCGATACTTGTTGAAACGGAAAGCTGGAGAGGATCACCCTGTTTTTAAGGTCACAAAAAATGATACCAACTGGAAGCGACGATTCTTCTTTGTTAGGAGAGATACCATCCCTAACGGGGAGGATCTGCCCAAGGAGTGGGCTACTCATGGTAGGATAGAGGATCCTCGAAGGATCACCATCAGACTTGTCTCTTATGATGAGGATCACTAATGTCTTTTTTGTCTTTTGTGTTTTTTCAGCTATATCCGTTACTCATCTCAAGTTAACTCCTGCTGCAAGAGAGAGAGTTTTAGCTTTCAAGAAGCTTGATCCTGAGACCAGAAGTTTTCAAGTCACCATCCAAGATTCACAAGAAGTATCCTCCGCATCTGCTACAATGTCAAGTAAGTATCCTTACCAAAAAGTAAGTTCTATGCAAAAGTATTAAATTAGTTAGGAGACTTATCTTGTTTTGATCGTGTAGGTGCTGGGAAATCTGCTAAGTCCGCCAAGTCTGCCTCCTTGTTTGGGGTTGATGATCTTGCCAACGTCAAGTCTTCGAAGAAGAAGACTTCTGCTGCTAGTCCCTCTGCTTCAGCCCCTAAATTACCCATTAGGGGTAAGGGAAAGAAGAGGAAGACTTCTGAGGATCTCTAAGGATTTCCCCTGATTCGGCAGCAGTTTCTTGATTCTGTCAACGAGGTAGGGATCATTGCCCCTGTGGGTTATCCTTCTCTAATATCCTGCTTGTATATCCTGCTTTTTTGAGGATCACCTGATCCTGAACTTGCCTTTTTTCTCTTTTGCAGAAACTTGCTGAGATTGAGACTTACCTTGGCCACGTCGAGGATCAGGAGAGCCAGATCGCCGACCTCCAACAAATGGGCGTGTTAAAGGATCTCAAGATAGCCGATCTTGAGAAGGAGCTCCGGGCTACCAAGGATGAGGCTGCTCAAAGGCTACTTGACATGGATGGCGAGAAGCAGGAGATCATCCAGGATGCCAAGGTCTCTGCCGCGACTGCTATGTACAAGATACAACTACAAATGGCTGCGGAGGCTCAGGATCCTGCCTTTGACAAGAGCTCATGGGACGTGGAAGGTTGGAAGGCAAGATTGGCGGAGCTGGAGGATGAGGATGAGGAGATCCCTATGCTGGAAGGTGGTGATGCTGAGAAGGATCAGGGTGGAGAAGCTGGTGGTGATGGAGCAGCAAAGGTGTGAGCTGCTGGATTGGGCGATGATGGATATTTCGAGACTAGGCCGGAGCCCAATTTTTTAGGATTGGTAGTGGTTTTTTGTGGTTGTTGATGGTTTGTGAACAATTGGTCTGTAATCTTTGAACAATAGTTTTTAGGGTAAAGGATCTTGGATCCTTCGAACAATAGGTAGGATTACAAAAGGTGGAGGGATCCTCTGTTTGGGGGATGAAGCCTTTGTGATCCTGCCGCTTTTACTTTCCTGCACCTGCTAAGACCGCATAGACAATGGACACCCTTTGCCAACCCATGTGGACGGGTCACGTTTTGCTGGTAGAAACGTGGGTTGGCAATTTTGATAACTTTTTGCAAGGGTTAAAGATCCTTTTGTTAATAATATAACCTTAATCTTTCTGGCTTATCCTGTGTTGTTATCCTTTATTTATCTTTTTAGTTTCCAATTGTTTTAGAAATATATTTGTAACAATAGTTAAGCAAACCATGTTCAAGGCATTTAGGATATGATCCTGGATCAAATATCCTATAATCGAAAATTTTCAAGGTAGTTTATTTTAAGGATCATAGGTTCAGTTGTCAAGGTCCAAAGGTTATTCGAATGAATAATGAAATTAAAAAATAGTTAAGGATCATACCTGAGGATCCAAGTTAGGATCCTAACCTTTAATCGGGACAACCATAAGTAAAACTTTAATGGATGATAAGGATTAAGGATCCTTATTTGTTTAACTTCGAGAACCTGAAAAATGGAACATATCTTGGGACTAAGCCAATGTAAAAGATAAATTAGTAGCTGGGGACATGCCCAAAGGATAACTGAGGATGATCCCGGAGGATCACTGGGGACAAGCCCAAAGGATAACTGAGGATGATCCCAGAGGATCACTGGGGACAAGCCCAAAGGATAACTGGGGACAAGCCCAAAGGATAACTGGGGACAAGCCCAAAGGATAACTGAGGATGATCCCGGAGGATCACTGGGGACAAGCCCAAAGGATAACTGGGGACAAGCCCAAAGGATAACTGGGGACAAGCCCAAAGGATCGTATGTAAACTGGAGTATGGCCCTTACTGGCGACTATCCAAACTTAGTGACATGAAAATGTCAAAACCTTAGCTAACGTGAAAACGTTAGAAACCTTATGAACGGATGTATGGTACGTCTACCATTATACGTAGGATCCTGGGTATAGCCAATACGATGAGGTTGTCAGCCCCGGAAGTGGGTACTGGTCCCAAAGACGTGAACTATATCAGGATCATCGTGCGCTGCTAGCGGAAACTGGGGATAATCCCAAGGATAACTGGGGTTAGACCCAAGGATCTGCGTTGCTTTTGAAGATCTTCGATGATATGCTGTGGATACCTGAACTATCATAACTCAAATGGTTCGTGAGAAGAGGATGAAGGATACAGGATCCTTATCCTTTGGTAAAAAGTAAGGAAATGTAACAGTTTTAAGATAAGGACATTACCAGAGTAAGGATCACTGACATCACCGGGATCCTTCGAGGATACTTCAGTGTAAGGATCACATGCTTGAAGGATCATGTTCACATAAAGTATCTCTTTAAGTGAACAGCATTCCAGGCTCTTGGTAACAAGTTTCCTTCCATAGTTAGCAATCTGTATGCCCCCTTTCCTGCTTCAGCTTTAATTAAGTAAGGGCCTTCCCACTTTGGTGCTAACTTCCCGTCAGCAGGATTAATAGTGTTTTGGAATGTTTTTCTCAACACCATATCCCCGACTTGGAACTTCCTTATCCTAACATTTTTGTTGTAGGCACCAGCCATTCTTTGTTGGTAGCTTGCCATCCTTATCCTAGCCAGATCCCTGATTTCCTCAATAGTATCCAAATCCTGAGCCAGGATTGTAGCATTTTCTTCAGGATCACGCGCACTTGTTCTAGCAGTTGGGATCACCATTTCTGTTGGGATCACTGCTTCTGCCCCAAATACTAAAGAGAAAGGTGTTTGACCAGTGGCATTCTTGGGAGTTGTCCTGTCAGCCCATAGCACATAAGGTAACTCTTCTGCCCATTTTCCCTTCTTGGATCCTAGCTTCTTCTTTAGATTGTTGATGATGATCTTGTTTGATGATTCTGCTTGGCCATTGGCTTGTGGATGAACTGGTGTTGATGTTATCATCTTGATTCCCCAACTGTCACAAAAGTTAGTAGTTCTGCTTCCAATGAATTGGGAACCATTATCACATACAATTTCAGAGGGGATGCCAAATCTAGTTATAATGTTTCTTTTGATAAAGGATATAACTTCTTTTTCTCTGACTTGAGAAAAAGCTTCAGCCTCTATCCACTTAGAGAAGTAGTCAGTCATGGCAAGCATAAATACTTTTCCACCAGGTGCTTTAGGGAGCTTGCCAACTATATCCATCCCCCATCTCATGAAAGGCCAAGAGGATGGTATGGGGTGTAGCAATTCAGCTGGTTGATGAAGGATATTGCTGTGTCTTTGACAAGGATCACATTTCCTAGCATATTCTACAGCATCCCTTTTCATGGTTGGCCAGTAGTATCCTGTTCTAAGGATCCTTGAGAATAATGCCCTGCCCCCAGTGTGGTTTCCACAATCTCCTTCATGGAAGTCTCTCAACACTTCTTCAATTTCAGGGTTCTCAATACATCTTAAATATGGTCCTGCAAGGGATCGTTTATATAGCACATTGTTTAAGATTGTAAATTGAGATACCTTGATCCTGAAAGCTCTAGGATTTTCTCCCACCGGGATCTCTCCATGTTGCAAGTATTTCATGATTGGTGAGACCCATGATTCTGCATAAGATTGAGCTTCTTCACTAGGGATTACTGCAGTATCCTCTTCTATCTCCATGGCCACTTGATCTTCAATAGCAGGAGCCAAGATATGGATGATAGGGATACTTATGTCTTCTGGAATTTTTAGGGATGATCCTAAGTTGGCCAATGCATCAGCTTCCGTGTTATCCTCCCTTGGTACCTGTGTTAAGCTGAAAGAGACAAAAGAGAGTGCCAATTCCTTGACTATCTCTAAATATTTGGTTAGTTTTTCACCTTTAACAGCATAGGATCCATTAAAGTGATTAGTGATCAATAATGAGTCTACATATACTTTAAGATATTTCACCCCCATATCCTTAGCAATTTGCAAGCCAGCAATTAAGGCTTCGTATTCAGCCTCATTGTTAGTTGCTTGGAACTCACAGGCTATGGAGTGGGGTATTATGTCCCCCTGTGGCGATTTTAGTAGTATCCCGAGCCCTGTGCCCTTGACATTTGAGGATCCATCAGTGTGTAGTATCCAAGGATCCTTGGTTTCATCCAGCTGTTGGACCTCCAATTCTGCTTCTCTTTGTAGATCACTACTGAAATCAGCCACAAAGTCAGCTAGTGCTTGTGATTTAATGGCTGTTCTTGGCTCATATCTTATATCATGGGCACTAAGCTTTACTGCCCACTTAGCCATTCTTCCTGACATCTCTGGTTTCCTGAGGACATTCTTAATTGGAAAGTTAGTTCTAACAACAATAGTATGGGTTTCAAAATAATGCCTTAACTTAGTTGATGCCATGATTAATGCAAGAATAAGTTTTTCGAGGTGTGAGTACCTGGATTCGGCATCAAGTAGACTCTTACTTACATAGTAGATAGGATATTGTGTACCTTCGTGATCCTTAACAAGGACAGCACTTACAGCGGTTGAGGATACCGCCAAATATAAGGATAACACATCTCCTTTTTCGGGCTTTGATAATGCTGGTGCTGAGGACATATATTTTTTAAGGGCTTGTAAAGCATTCTCATGTTTCTAAGTCCATTCAAATTTCTTGTTCTTCCTTAGGATATCGTAAAATTCCTTACATTTTTCTGAGGATTTTGATATGAACCTGTTCAGAGCTGCTATCCTGCCTGTTAGCCTTTGCACATCCTTAGCATTGGCAGGGGACTTGATGTTTATTAGTGCTTTAATTTGCTCCGGACTTGCCTCAATGCCCCTCTGAGTTACCATATATCCTAGGAATTTACCTGCCTTAACACCAAAGTGGCACTTTGAAGGATTAAGCTTCATGTTATAATTATCAAGGATATCAAATGCTTCTTCCAAATCCCTTAGGTGATCCTCAGCTTTCTTTGATTTGACTACCATATCATCTATGTATACTTCCATAGTTTGTCCAATTTGATCTTTGAACATCATATTCACCAGCCTTTGATATGTTGCACCTGCATTTCTTAATCCAAAAGGCATGGCAATATAACAATACAAACCTGTTGGGGTCATAAAGGCTGTATCCTCTTGGTCAGATGGTTCCATCTGAATTTGTTGGAATCCAGATGATGCATCCATAAAGGTCAACAGTTCATGCCCCGCTGTTGCATCCACCATGGAGTCAATGTGGGGTAATGGGAAAGGATCCTTGGGACATGCCTTATTCAGATCAGTGAAATCGACACATACCCTCCACTTTCCATTTTTCTTTTGGACAACGACCACATTGGCTAACCATTTTGGATATTTTACCTCTCTGATCATACCTGCTCGAAGTAGTCTCTCTACTTCTTCTTGGATAATGGCATTCCTCTCTGGTGCAAACTTCCTCCTTTTTTGATGGATTAGTTTGATGGACCTGTCAATGCCGAGTTTATGAGTTATGATATCCTTAGATATACCTGTCATATCTTCGTGCTTCCATGCAAAGGTAGACTTTCTTCTCTTGAGGAAGGATATCATGTCTTCTTTCATCTTGCCAAGGATCCCTGATCCGATATAAATTTTCGATTCAGGATCACTAGGATCCAAGAGGATTTCGTTCACATCTTGTTCCCTTGCCTCCAAGACATTTCTCGGAGGATACTGTAATTGCTATTGCTCCCTTGGCTTCGAGGTTGGCTTCATGGATGAGGTATAACAATCCTTAGCCTCCTGCTGATCACTGTCGATCTTGATTATTCCCCATGGGCTAGGGAGCTTCACACATTGATGGTAGGTGGATGAGACTGCTTTCATATCATGTATCCAAGGCCTGCCAAGGATAACATTGCAACAAGACAAACAGTCAATAACGCAAAATTTCTGGTAATTATGTAATCCTTCCACGTAGATTGGGAGTTTGATGTCCCCCAGAGTTTTCTTCGTTTCCCCACTGAATCCTACAAGCACGGAGGATCTTGGTGTGATGTCTGATTCTGGGATTCCCATCTTCTTCAGAACATCAAGCTGGATAATGTTCACTGAGCTTCCTCCATCAATAAGGATCCTGGGACAAAATGGTTAGAGATAAAGAGAGTGATAACTAAACTATCATGATGAAGATCCTGAATGTTAATGCGATCATCCTCATCAAACGTTATCATCTTCCCTTCTGAGACACTTGATGTTCTAATAGGCCTTTCTCCATTATCCATTTTTGACTCCTTTGCATGTCTTTTGGCCGCCGAGAAGGATGTACCACAGATGTCTGATCCTCCGGAAATAAAGTTGATCACTTGTGCATTTGCCGGAGGTGCTGGAGCCTTTTCAGGGATCCTTTCAGGATCCTGAGTCTTTTGCTTTTTTCTTCCCAACAATTCTTTTAGGTGCCCCTTGCTTAGCAGATATCCAATCTCTTTTCTTAAAGCTATGCATTCTTCAGTTAGATGCCCGAAATCCTCATGGTATGCACACCATTTTGACTTGTCTTTAGTCCCGGATGGTTTATCGTTCTTCCTGGGCCATCTAGCCTTTTCTCCTAGATTCTGCATTGCAAGGATCAGTTCATGATTATCAACGGAAAAACAGTATTCTGAGATTGGAGGATAATCTTCATCATCCTCTTCTTGGTCAACAGCATGCACATTCTGGTTATCGTTTCTATGGTAGGATTTGAACTTATTGCTCTTGAAGGAGGATCCATGCTTCTCCTGTTTTGAGGATCCTACTTGTCTCTCCTGGATCCTCTTGTCATCCTCTAGCCGGATGAACCTGAGTGCTCGAGTTCTTACCTCATCTAGATTCCTGCATGGAGTCATAACAAGATCATCATAGAATAATGAATCCTTAAGCAGTCCCATTTTGAAGGCTTCAACAGCCGTAGCCATATCCAAGTTGGGAATGTCCAAGGATTCTTTACTAAATTTAGTTATATAATCCCTTAATGATTCATTATGATTTTGAGTTATCCTGTACAAATCACTAGTTAATCTTTCAAATTTTCTACTACAAGAGAATTGGTTATTGAATAAATTAACTAAATTGGCAAATGAAGTAATAGAGTAAGGGGGAAGACTTAGCAGCCATTTAAGAGCTGATCCAGTAAGAGTGGATCCAAATCCTTTACATAGGCATGCTTCCTTCAACTTTTCTGGGATAGGATTGATCTCCATCCTCTCCCTGTATTGTGCTATATGCTCCTCTGGATCCGTTGTGCCATCATACAGCTTCATAGTAGGGATATGGAACCTTTTGGGTACCTCTGCATCACAAATTGGTGGTGCAAAGCGAGATACCTTGTGGCTTCCATCTGCAATCTCCGGGATAGGCTTGACTACCCCCGGAACACTTGAGATCATATCTTTAAGGTTCTGCAATTCCCTGGCCATAGCATGATTGACACCTGTATCCTGCATGAATCCATGGTTAGTGGTAAGATAATTATTTAAAGTGTTACCTCCCATTGGGTTCAAGTTAGTGAATCCATTTTGCTGGGATTCTGGAATAACGGATGGACCAGTGGAAGCAATGGTCTGCATTGGAATGAAGTCTCCTTGATGGACATCTAGACTTCCTGTTTGCAAACTTTTTAGGGATCCTGGCATCTGGAAGGATCCTGGTATCTGGTAGGATCCTGGTATCTGGGATGATCCTGGAACGAAGTAGGATCCTTGAAACTGTTGTGCCCCCGGATAGGCTCCCGGATTCATGAAGGATCCCAAATGCTGGGGGTAGGATCCTGCCGGCTGGAAGTGTGAGCCTAATGCCTGAGTCATTGCTGTCGATCCGTGGTGCAATCCTCTTGATTCTCCCATGATTTGCACGTCTGGAATTCCTAATAGCTGAGAAGTAATCATTGGAGTATCAAAGCTCAAGGATTTGGGCATCAGTGGAGAATGATCCTCTGCTGTTTTCTTCTGTCTTTTGAGATCTCCAATTTCCCTGAGGATCCTTTCATTAGTTTCATCCTGCCGCTGCATACGATCCTTCATCTGCAAAATCAAAGTAAATACATCACTAGTACTGGGAATATAAGAATTCATAGGAGAAGAAGATGGAGGTTTAGAGTTAGTAGGAGTTTGTCTCTTCTCAGCATTCTTCTGGGATCCTGCCGGTGGAGGAGGTAGAGTGCTTTGAGACGAGGTGACTGCAGACATCGCCGTGGACATGTTTTTCAATGATGAAGCCATGTAATTCTTTGAAATGATTTCGAACAGAAAGTTTTCTTATGAATGAAGCACCAATTGCCCCACGGTGGGCGCCAAACTGTTTTGGTCAAAAATCACACAAGGATAATGTAACCAAACTTTATGTAAATGGGGTATGATGCTTGGTTAATTATAAAAGTAAAGGATCACTTTTATGAGAAATATGCAAAGACACAATGATTTATACGAGGAAAAAGCCCTTGATCAATATATGATCTCCGGCATAAAAAACCTCGGGTGATGGCAACTACCGATCACCAAACTTCAATATAAGAACAAAATGGTTACAACTTCGGATGATAATGAGCTGAGTACAAGGATCACTATTGTTTCGAGTGTCTAAGTGTGTGAGAGTTGCGTTGTATGTCGTGTGTTCTTCCAAATGAGGAAGAGTGGTATTTATACAAGTGTAGGTGACCTATTTTAGGTAAAAAGACTAATAATCAGATCATTACCCCTTTAGAAATAAAAGACAATCTAGCCTAAATTGCCGCCCTTAAATCAAGCTAAGTTTCCATATCCTTTGCAACGTCTATCTCCGATTAAGCTAATGCCATAATTGTGAAGACGCGTCCCTTGATTATGATGCTAAGAGCGTATCCTGCTAGATGTTCCTGCAAAATAACATTGTATTAAACGAAGGTAACCGTTAGCATGAGGATCCTATAATGGTCCATGATCCTGATCCTGAAGTCCTGTTGAGGATCACTGTCTGTCAAAGAAACAAGGATCACTGGTTAGGATCACGTGTAAGGATCATGCATAATAAAAATCCAGCCCTAACAGCCTGGATGTAGGAGACGCCGGTAAGGGAAAAGAAGGACTGGGTGAATTGAGGGAAAGGATATGAATATCCTATCAAGAACGGAGTAACAGGAAAGGCTACCCAAGTATCAGAGATGAAGTCACTTAAAGCGGTAGGATCAAAAGATTTAAAGAGGGTGCTCGCCGGAAAGCAATGATGAATTTTATCAATCTGAGAGTCGGTAAAACAACACCTCTCAGTTGAAGAATCCTTGATGATCCCTTGACCCTTCAAGGGACTGCTCTTCTTAGGATCCTTGTGCGGGGAGTTCCGGAGCAACATCTTTGCAGAATAATGGAAAGAGATAGAAAAACAGAGTAAGAGAAGGAAGAAAGAAGAAAAGAGATACCTGATTGATCTTCGGACGAGAATATAAAAGGAGTCTCTCTTGAATTTAATTGCAAATTAATCCTATCTCTAACACCTATTTATAATGATGATTTGCAGGGTTGTCACTTCTGTGACGTAAGGTTCGCAACGGCTAGTCCGTCTCTAACGGCTAGTTATTCGATTAACTTGTTGAGGATAAGATCAAACAAAATACAACTCGTTTATTTACAATATTACTCCTTATATTTTGGGGGCAATTGTTAGGGCTGGATTTTTATGACTTATGATCCTTGCATATGATCCTAACCAGTGATCCTTATTTCTTTGGCAGATAGTGATCCTCAGAAGAGTTCCAGGATCAGGATCACGGACCATCACAGGGATCCTCATACTAACAGTTGTTTTCATTGGATTTAATGTTATCTTGCAGGAATGTCTGGCAGGATCCGCTCTTAGCAACGTAAACAAGGGACTCGTCTTTACAACTTTGGCATATGCTTAATCAGAGATAAACGTTGTGGACGATATGGAAACTCGGCATAATTTAAGGGCGATAATTTAGGCTAGATTTACTTTTATTCCTAAAGGGGTAACGAGCTAATAGTTAGTCTATTTACCTAAAATAGGGCCACTCACACTTGTATAAATAGCTCTCTTCCACATTCGGAAGACACAACACACTTCCCTCACGCTTTGACACACGATACTATAGTGATCCTTGTACTTAGCTCGTTACCATCCGAAGTTGTAACCTTTATTTGTTATATTGAAGTTTGGTGATCGGTAGTTTCCATCACCCGAGGTTTTTTATGCCAGAGATCATTCATTGATCAAGGGCTTTTTCCTCGTATAAATCCTTGTGTCACTTGTGCATTTTATATTTAAGTGATCCTTCACTTTGTTCATCATACCAAGCATCATTCCCCGTTTACATAAAGTTTGGTTGCATTATCCTTGTGTGATTTTTGACCAAAACACCGACCATGAAGTTGTATGATGGTTCAACAGATCCTGAAGAACACATAGCACAATACAGGGAAAGGATGGAGATCAATCCCATCCGGAAAGGTTAAAGGAAGCATGTCTTTGCAAGGGATATGGATCCACTCTTACTGGATCGGCTCTTAAATGGCTGCTAAGTCTTCCCCCTTACTCTATTACCTCATTTGCTAATCTAGTTAACCTATTTAATAATCAGTTTTCTTGTAGTAGAAAATTTGAGCGTTTAACTAGTGATCTATATAGGATAACCCAGGGTCATAATAAATCATTAAGGGATTATATCACTAAATTTAGTAAAGAATCCTTAGATATTCCTAACCTGGATATAGCTACGGCTGTTGAAGACTTTAAAATGGGATTGCTGAGGGATTCATTATTCTATGATGATCTTGTTATGACACCATGCAGGAACCTAGATGAGGTAAGAACCCGGGCACTTAGGTTCATCCGGTTAGAGGATGACAAGAGGATCCAGGAGAGGCTAGCAGGATCCTCAAAGCAAGAGAAGTAAGGATCCTCATTCAAGAACAACAAGTTCAGATCCTACAACAAATCTGATAACCAGAATGTGCATGCTGTTGAACAAGAAGAGGATGATGAGGATTATCCTCCAATTTCTGAATATTGTTTTTCTGTTGATTACAATGAACTAATCCTTGCGATGCAGAATTTTGGTGATAAAGCTAGATGGCCCAGGAAAAATGACAGACCAGCTGCAACTAAAGATAAGTCCAAATGGTGTGCATACCATGAAGACTTTGGGCATCTCACTGAAGAATGCATTGCACTGAGAAAAGAAATTGGATACTTGTTAAGCAAGGGGCACTTGAAAGAATTATTGGGGAGAAAGAAGTCAAGGACTCAGGATCCTAAAAGGATCCCAGAGAAAGCTCCAGCCCTCCAGCAGATGCACAAGTTATAAACTTTATTTCTGGAGGATCAGACATTTGTGGAACATCCTTCTCAGCAGCTAAAAGGCATGCAAAGGAAAACAAGATGGATAATGGAGATAGACCCATCCGAACATCCAGTGTCTCCGAAGAAAAAGTCATAACTTTTGATGAAGATGAGCGTGTTGACATACAGGATCCTCATTACGATGGTTTGGTTATCACTCTTTTTATTTCTAACCATTTTGTCCGCATGATCCTTATCGACGGAGGAAGCTCTATGAACATTATCCAGCTTGATGTTCTCAAGAAGATGAATATCCCTGAATCCGATATCGTACCAAGATCCCCTGTGCTCGTGGGATTCAGTGGCGAGACTAAGAATACTCTGGGGGACATTAAACTCCCAATTTATATTGAAGGGTTGCATTCTTACCAGAAATTTTGTGTTATTGACTGTTTATCTTGTTGTAATGTTATCCTTGGCAGGCCTTGGATACATGACATGAAGGCAGTCCCATCCACCTATCATCAATGTGTGAAGCTCCCTAGTCCCTGGGGAATAGTGAAGATTGATAGTGATCAGCAGGAGGCTAAGAACTGTTACACTTCATCAATGAAACCAGCCTCAAAGACGAGAGAGCAATAGCAATCAAAGTATCCTCCTAGGGATGTCTTGGAGGCAAGAGAGCAGGATGTAGTAGAAATCCTTATGGATCCTGATGATACTGAATCTAAGATCTATATAGGATCATGGATCCTTGGCGAAATGAAAGAAGACCTCATATTCTTCCTCAAAAGGAGGAAAACTACCTTTGCATGGAAACACGAAGATATGACAGGTATATCTAAAGATATAATCACTCACAAACTTGGCATTGACAGGTCATTCAAACCGATCCATCAAAAGAGGAGGAAGTTTGCACCAGAAAGAAATGCCATTATCCAGGAAGAGGTAGAGAAATTGCTCCGAGCAGGTATGATTAGAGAGGTCAAGTATCCAAGATGGTTGGCCAATGTGGTTGTTGTTCAAAAGAAAAACGGAAAGTGGAGGGTATGTGTCGATTTTACAGATTTAAATAAGGCATGTCCCAAGGATCCTTTCCCATTACCCCACATTGACTCCATGGTGGATGCAACGGCGGGTCATGAACAGTTAACTTTTATGGATGCTTCATCTGGATTTCAACAAATTCAGATGGAACCATCTGATCAAGAGGATACAACCTTTATGACTCCAACTGGTATCTACTGTTATATTGCTATGCAATTTGGACTAAGAAATGCAGGTGCAACTTATCAAAGGCTAGTGAATATGATGTTCAAGGATCAAATTGGACAAACTATGGAGGTTTACATAGACGATATGGTGGTGAAATCCAGAAAGGCTGAGGATCACCTAAGGGACTTGGAGGAGGCATTCGATATCCTTGACAAATATAACATGAAACTTAATCCTTCAAAATGTCACTTTGGTGTTAAAGCAGGTAAATTCTTAGGATATATGGTGACAAAGAGAGGCATTGAAGCCAGTCCAGTCCAGAACAAATCAAAGCTATAGTGAACATCAAATCTCCTGCCAATGCTAAGGATGTCCAGAGGCTAACAGGCAGGATTGCAGCTTTGAACAGATTCATATCCAAATCCTCAGAAAAGTGCAAGGAATTCTATGATATTCTAAGGAAGAACAAGAAATTTGAGTGGACTGAGAAGCATGAAAGTGCCCTAAGAGCTCTTAAGGATTACCTATCCTCAGCCCCAGCCTTGATGAAACCAGAAAAAGGAGATGTGTTATCCTTATATCTAGCGGTATCCTCAAAAGCAGTAAGTGCCGTCCTTGTTAAGGATCACGAAGGTACACAACATCCTGTCTATTATGTAAGTAAGAGTTTACTTGATGCTGAATCCAGGTATTCACACCTAGAAAAACTTATCCTTGCATTAATTATGGCATCTACTAAATTAAGACATTATTTTGAAACTCATGCCATTATTGTTAAAACTAGTTTTCCAATTAAGAATGTCCTCAGGAAACCTGAAATGTCAGGAAGGATGGCTAAGTGGGCATTGAAGCTCAGTGCATATGATATAAGATATGAGCCCAGGACAGCCATTAAATCCCAAGCATTAGCTGACTTTGTGGCAGATTTCAGTAGTGATTTGCAAAAGGAAGCTGAATTAGAAGTCCAGCAGCTAGAAGAGACCAAGGATCCTTGGATACTCTATACTGATGGATCCTCAAATGTCAAAGGAACAAGGCTCGGAATACTACTAAAATCGCCACAGGGGGACATAATACCCCACTCTATAGCTTGTGAGTTTCAAACTACTAACAATGAGGCTGAATATGAAGCCTTGATAGCTGTTTTGCAAATTGCTAAGCATATGAGGATCAGGTATCTTGAGGTACATGTAGATTCATTGTTAATCACTAATCACTTTAATGGATCCTATGCTGTTAAAGGTGAAAAGCTAACCAAATATTTGGAGATAGTCAAAGAGTTGGCACTCTCTTTTGTTTCCTTTAATTTGACACAGGTACCAAGGGAAGAAAATACAGAAGCTGATGCATTGGCTAATCTAGGATCATCTTTGAAGATCCCGGAGGATATAAGTATCCCCATTATCCATATTCTGGCTCCTGCCATCGAGGATCATGTGGCTATGGAGATAGGAGAGGATTCTGCAATTATCCCTAGTGAGGATACTCAATCTCATTCAGGATCATGGATCCTCCCAATCATGGGATACTTACAACATGGAGAGATTCCTACAGGAGAAAACCCTAGGGCTTTCAAAATTAAGGTATCTCAATTCACAATTTTAAATAATATGTTGTATAAACGATCTCTTGCAGGACCATATTTAAGATGCATTGAGGATCCTGAAATCCAAGAAGTTTTAAAAGACTTCCATGAAGGAGATTGTGGAAACCACACTGGGGGCAGGGCATTATTCTCAAGGATCCTGAGGACAGGATACTATTGGCCAACTATGAAGAGAGATGCTATGGAGTATGCTAAGAAGTGTGATCCTTGTCAGAGACACAGCAATATCCTTCATCAACCAGCTGAATTTTTGCATCCTATATCCTCCTTTTGGCCATTTATGAGATGGGGTATGGATATAGTTGGTAAGCTCCCTAAGGCACCTGGTGGAAAAGTGTTCATGCTTGCTATGACTGATTACTTCTCCAAGTGGATTGAGGCTGAAGCTTTTGCCCAAGTCAGAGAAAAGGAAGTTATATCCTTCATTAAAAGAAATATTATTACCAGATTTGGTATTCCTTCTGAGATTATATGTGTTTTGGTCAAAAATCACACAAGGATAATGTAACCAAACTTTATGTAAATGGGGTATGATGCTTGGTTAATTATAAAAGTAAAGGATCACTTTTATGAGAAATATGCAAAGACACAATGATTTATACGAGGAAAAAGCCCTTGATCAATATATGATCTCCGACGTAAAAAACCTCGGGTGATGGCAACTACCGATCACCAAACTTCAATATAAGAACAAAATGGTTACAACTTCGGATGATAATGAGCTGAGTACAAGGATCACTATTGTTTCGAGTGTCTAAGTGTGTGAGAGTTGCGTTGTATGTCGTCTTTTCTTCCAAATGAGGAAAAGTGGTATTTATACAAGTGTAGGTGACCTATTTTAGGTAAAAAGACTAATAATCAGCTCATTACCCCTTTAGAAATAAAAGACAATCTAGCCTAAATTGCCGCCCTTAAATCAAGCTAAGTTTCCATATCCTTTGCAACATCTATCTCCGATTAAGCTAATGCCATAATTGTGAAGACGCGTCCCTTGATTATGATGCTAAGAGCGTATCCTGCTAGATGTTCCTGCAAAATAACATTGTATTAAACGAAGGTAACCGTTAGCATGAGGATCCTATAATGGTCCATGATCCTGATCCTGAAGTCCTGTTGAGGATCACTGTCTGTCAAAGAAACAAGGATCACTGGTTAGGATCACGTGTAAGGATCATGCATAACAAAAATCCAGCCCTAACAATTGCCCCCAAAATATAAGGAGTTGATTGTAAATTAACGAGTTGTATTTTGTTTTGATCTTATCTCCAACGGGCAACTCCGAATAACTAGCCGTTAATATCGAACTAGCCGTTTGCGATCATTACGTCATAGATGTGACAATCCCTGCAAATCATGATTATAAATAGGAGATAGGGTTAGGATCACTCTGCATTTAAATTCGAGATATCTTCCCTTTATAATCGCTACCGAAGATTGACCAGGTATCCTCTCCTTCTCTCTTTCCCTTCTTCCTTCTTTTTGCTCTGTTTTTTCTGCTTTTACTCTGTTTCTGTTCCACCACGAGTATGTTGCTTCGAAATTCTCCACATAAGGATTCCAAGAAGAGTAGTCCCCTAAAAAGCCAAGGGATCATCAAGGACTCTTCTACGGAGAGATGTTGCTTTACTGATGCTCATGTAGACAGGATTCGTCATTGCTTCCCGGCGAATGCTGTTTTCAAATCCTTCACACCTACTGCTTTGAGCGATTTTGCTTCAGACGTCTGGGTGGCCTTTCCTGCTACTCCATTCACCATAGGGTATTCGTATCCTTTTCCAGCCTTCACCCAATCTTTCTTTTCTCTGACCGGTATGGCCTATATCCAGGCCATGCCGATGATCTGGAGGGTTCTGTGTACCCTTGAGAGGATCATCGAGCAGGAGGGGATTGACTTGGGGATGCCGGAGCTGGCCGAGTTATATGATCTTACCACATTTGGTTCCTGTCGATACTTGTTGAAACGGAAAGCTGGAGAGGATCACCCTGTTTTTAAGGTCACAAAAAATGATACCAACTGGAAGCGACGATCCTTCTTTGTTAGGAGAGATACCATCCCTAACGGGGAGGATCTGCCCAAGGAGTGGGCTACTCATGGTAGGATAGAGGATCCTCGAAGGATCACCATCAGACTTGTCTCTTATGATGAGGATCACTAATGTCTTTTTTGTCTTTTGTGTTTTTTCAGCTATATCCGTTACTCATCTCAAGTTAACTCCTGCTGCAAGAGAGAGAGTTTTAGCTTTCAAGAAGCTTGATCTTGAGACCAGAAGTTTTCAAGTCACCATCCAAGATTCACAAGAAGTATCCTCCGCATCTGCTACAATGTCAAGTAAGTATCCTTACCAAAAAGTAAGTTCTATGCAAAAGTATTAAATTAGTTAGGAGACATATCTTGTTTTGATCGTGTAGGTGCTGGGAAATCTGCTAAGTCCGCCAAGTCTGCCTCCTTGTTTGGGGTTGATGATCTTGCCAACGTCAAGTCTTCGAAGAAGAAGACTTCTGCTGCTAGTCCCTCTGCTTCAGCCCCTAAATTACCCATTAGGGGTAAGGGAAAGAAGAGGAAGACTTCTGAGGATCTCCAAGGATTTCCCCTGATTCGGCAGCAGTTTCTTGATTCTGTCAACGAGGTTAGGATCACTGCCCCTGTTGGTTATCCTGATGGTTTTTGAGGATCACCTGTGTCTGATGTCATATCTTGTTGTTTTTGCAGAAACTTACTGAAATAGAGACTTATGTTAACCACATTGAAGATCAGGATCGCCAAATTGCCGACCTCCATCAGATGGGTGCGCTGAAGGATCTCAAGATAGCCGATCTTGAGAAGGAGCTCCGGGCTACCAGGGATGAAGCTGTCAAAGCATTGATCAAGTTTGACTACGAGAAGCATGATATCACCCAGGATGCTAAGGTCTCTGCTGCGATAACCATGTACAAGATCCAGCTGCAGATGGCTGCAGAGGCTCAGGATCCTTCCTTTGACAAAGGTACATGGGACGTGGAAGGTTGGAAGGCAAGGCTGGCAGAGTTGGAGGATGATGATGATGCTGAGGATATCCCTATGCTTGAAGGTGGAGATGCTGGTAAGGATCAGGGTGAAGCAAGTGGAGCTGGTGGTGATGGTGCAGCGAAGGTTTGAGCTGCAAGATTGGGCAATGATGGAAACTTCTAGACATAGCCGGAGCCCAATTTTTTAAGATTGGTAGTGGTTTTTTGTGGTTGTTGATGGTTTGTGAACAATTGGTCTGTAATCTTTGAACAATAGTTTTTAGGGTAAAGGATCTTGGATCCTTCGAACAATAGGTAGGATTACAAAAGGTGGAGGGATCCTCTGTTTGGGGGATGAAGCCTTTGTGATCCTGCCGCTTTTACTTTCCTGCACCTGCTAAGACCGCATAGACAATGGACACCCTTTGCCAATCCATGTGGACGGGCCACGTTTTGCTGGTAGAAACGTGGGTTGGCAATTTTGACAACTTTTTGCAAGGGTTAAAGATCCTTTTGTTAATAATATAACCTTAATCTTTCTGGCTTATCCTGTGGTTTTATCCTTTATTTATCTTTTAATTTTCCAATTGTTTTAGAAATATATTTGTAACAATAGTTAAGCAAACCATGTTCAAGGCATTTAGGATATGATCCTGGATCAAATATCCTATAATCGAAAATTTTCAAGGTAGTTTATTTTAAGGATCATAGGTTCAGTTGTCAAGGTCCAAAGGTTATTCAAATGAATAATGAAATTAAAAAATAGTTAAGGATCATACCTGAGGATCCAAGTTAGGATCCTAACCTTTAATCGGGACAATCATAAGTAAAACTTTAATGGATGATAAGGATTAAGGATCCTTATTTGTTTAACTTCGAGAACCTGAAAAATGGAACATATCTTGAGACTAAGCCAATGTAAAAGATAAATTAGTAGCTGGGGACATGCCCAAAGGATAACTGAGGATGATCCCGGAGGATCACTGGGGACAAGCCCAAAGGATAACTGGGGACAAGCCCAATGGATAACTGGGGACAAGCCCAAAGGTTCGTATGTAAACTGGAGTATGGCCCTTACTGGCGACTATCCAAACTTAGTGACATGAAAATGTCAAAACCTTAGCTAACGTGAAAACGTTAGAAACCTTATGAACGGATGTATGGTACGTCTACCATTATACGTAGGATCCTGGGTATAGCCAGTACGATGAGGTTGTCAGCCCCGGAAGTGGGTACTGGTCCCAAAGACGTGAACTATATCAGGATCATCGTGCGCTGCTGGCGGAAACTGGGGATAATCCCAAGGATAACTGGGGTTAGACCCAAGGATCTGCGTTGCTTTTGAAGATCTTCGATGATATGCTGTGGATACCTGAACTATCATAACTCAAATGGTTCGTGAGAAGAGGATGAAGGATACAGGATCCTTATCCTTTGGTAAAAAGTAAGGAAATGTAACAGTTTTAAGATAAGGACATTACCAGAGTAAGGATCACTGACATCACCGGGATCCTTCGAGGATACTTCATTGTAAGGATCACATGCTTGAAGGATCATGTTCACATAAAGTATCTCTTTAGATGAACAGCATTCCAGGCTCTTGGTAACAAGTTTCCTTCCATAGTTAGCAATCTGTATGCCCTCTTTCCTGCTTCAGCTTCAATTAAGTAAGGGCCTTCCCACTTTGGTGCTAACTTCCCGTCAGCAGGATTAATAGTGTTTTGGAATGTTTTTCTCAACACCATATCCCCGACTTGGAACTTCCTTATCCTAACATTTTTGTTGTAGGCACCAGCCATTCTTTGTTGATAGCTTGCCATCCTTATCCTAGCCAGATCCCTGATTTCCTCAATAGTATCCAAATCCTGAGCCAGGATTGTAGCATTTTCTTCAGGATCACGCGCACTTGTTCTAGCAGTTGGGATCACCATTTCTGTTGGGATCACTGCTTCTGCCCCAAATACTAAAGAGAAAGGTGTTTGACCAGTGGCATTCTTGGGAGTTGTCCTATCAGCCCATAGCACATAAGGTAACTCTTCTGCCCATTTTCCCTTCTTGGATCCTAGCTTCTTCTTTAGATTGTTGATGATGATCTTGTTGGATGATTCTGCTTGGCCATTGGCTTGTGGATGAACTGGTGTTGATGTTATCATCTTGATTCCCCAACTGTCACAAAAGTTAGTAGTTCTGCTTCCAATGAATTGGGAACCATTATCACATACAATTTCAGAGGGGATGCCAAATCTAGTTATAATGTTTCTTTTGATAAAGGATATAACTTCTTTTTCTCTGACTTGAGAAAAAGCTTCAGCCTTTATCCACTTAGAGAAGTAGTCAGTCATGGCAAGCATAAATACTTTTCCACCAGGTGCTTTAGGGAGCTTCCCAACTATATCCATCCCCCATCTCATGAAAGGCCAAGAGGATGGTATGGGGTGTAGCAATTCAGCTGGTTGATGAAGGATATTGCTGTGTCTTTGACAAGGATCACATTTCCTAGCATATTCTACAGCATCCCTTTTCATGGTTGGCCAGTAGTATCCTGTTCTAAGGATCCTTGAGAATAATGCCCTGCCCCCAGTGTGGTTTCCACAATCTCCTTCATGGAAGTCTCTCAACACTTCTTCAATTTCAGGGTTCTCAATACATCTTAAATATGGTCCTGCAAGGGATCGTTTATATAGCACATTATTTAAGATTGTAAATTGAGATACCTTGATCCTGAAAGCTCTAGGATTTTCTCCCACCGGGATCTCTCCATGTTGCAAGTATTTCATGATTGGTGAGACCCATGATCCTGCATAAGATTGAGCTTCTTCACTAGGGATTACTGCAGTATCCTCTTCTATCTCCATGGCCACTTGATCTTCAATAGCAGGAGCCAAGATATGGATGATAGGGATACTTATGTCTTCTGGAATTTTTAGGGATGATCCTAAGTTGGCCAATGCATCAGCTTCCGTGTTATCCTCCCTTGGTACCTGTGTTAAGCTGAAAGAGACAAAAGAGAGTGCCAATTCCTTGACTATCTCTAAATATTTGGTTAGTTTTTCACCTTTAACAGCATAGGATCCATTAAAGTGATTAGTGATCAATAATGAGTCTACATATACTTTAAGATATTTCACCCCCATATCCTTAGCAATTTGCAAGCCAGCAATTAAGGCTTCGTATTCAGCCTCATTGTTAGTTGCTTGGAACTCACAGGCTATGGAGTGGGGTATTATGTCCCCCTGTGGCGATTTTAGTAGTATCCCGAGCCCTGTGCCCTTGACATTTGAGGATCCATCAGTGTGTAGTATCCAAGGATCCTTGGTTTCATCCAGCTGTTGGACCTCCAATTCTGCTTCTCTTTGTAGATCACTACTGAAATCAGCCACAAAGTCAGCTAGTGCTTGTGATTTAATGGCTGTTCTTGGCTCATATCTTATATCATGGGCACTAAGCTTTACTGCCCACTTAGCCATTCTTCCTGACATCTCTGGTTTCCTGAGGACATTCTTAATTGGAAAGTTAGTTCTAACAACAATAGTATGGGTTTCAAAATAATGCCTTAACTTAGTTGATGCCATGATTAATGCAAGAATAAGTTTTTCGAGGTGTGAGTACCTGGATTCGGCATCAAGTAGACTCTTACTTACATAGTAGATAGGATATTGTGTACCTTCGTGATCCTTAACAAGGACAACACTTACAGCGGTTGAGGATACCGCCAAATATAAGGATAACACATCTCCTTTTTCGGGCTTTGATAATGCTGGTGCTGAGGACATATATTCTTTAAGGGCTTGTAAAGCATTCTCATGTTTCTCAGTCCATTCAAATTTCTTGTTCTTCCTTAGGATATCGTAAAATTCCTTACATTTTTCTGAGGATTTTGATATGAACCTGTTCAGAGCTGCTATCCTGCCTGTTAGCCTTTGCACATCCTTAGCATTGGCAGGGGACTTGATGTTTATTAGTGCTTTAATTTGCTCCGGACTTGCCTCAATGCCCCTCTGAGTTACCATATATCCTAGGAATTTACCTGCCTTAACACCAAAGTGGCACTTTGAAGGATTAAGCTTCATGTTATAATTATCAAGGATATCAAATGCTTCTTCCAAATCCCTTAGGTGATCCTCAGCTTTCTTTGATTTGACTACCATATCATCTATGTATACTTCCATAGTTTGTCCAATTTGATCTTTGAACATCATATTCACCAGCCTTTGATATGTTGCACCTGCATTTCTTAATCCAAAAGGCATGGCAATATAACAATACAAACCTGTTGGGGTCATAAAGGCTGTATCCTCTTGGTCAGATGGTTCCATCTGAATTTGTTGGAATCCAGATGATGCATCCATAAAGGTCAACAGTTCATGCCCCGCTGTTGCATCCATCATGGAGTCAATGTGGGGTAATGGGAAAGGATCCTTGGGAGATGCCTTATTCAGATCAGTGAAATCGACACATACCCTCCACTTTCCATTTTTCTTTTGGACAACGACCACATTGGCTAACCATTTTGGATATTTTACCTCTCTGATCATACCTGCTCGAAGTAGTCTCTCTACTTCTTCTTGGATAATGGCATTCCTCTCTGGTGCAAACTTCCTCCTTTTTTGATGGATTGGTTTGATGGACCTGTCAATGCCGAGTTTATGAGTTATGATATCCTTAGATATACCTGTCATATCTTCGTGCTTCCATGCAAAGGTAGACTTTCTTCTCTTGAGGAAGGATATCATGTCTTCTTTCATCTTGCCAAGGATCCCTGATCCGATATAAATTTTTGATTCAGGATCACTAGGATCCAAGAGGATTTCGTTCACATCTTGTTCCCTTGCCTCCAAGACATTCCTCGGAGGATACTGTAATTGCTATTGCTCCCTTGGCTTCGAGGTTGGCTTCATGGATGAGGTATAACAATCCTTAGCCTCCTGCTGATCACTGTCGATCTTGATTATTCCCCATGGGCTAGGGAGCTTCACACATTGATGGTAGGTGGATGGGACTGCTTTCATATCATGTATCCAAGGCCTGCCAAGGATAACGTTGCAACAAGACAAACAGTCAATAACGCAAAATTTCTGGTAATTATGTAATCCTTCCACATAGATTGGGAGTTTGATGTCCCCCAGAGTTTTCTTCGTTTCCCCACTGAATCCTACAAGCACGGAGGATCTTGGTGTGATGTCTGATTCTGGGATTCCCATCTTCTTCAGAACATCAAGCTGGATAATGTTCACTGAGCTTCCTCCATCAATAAGGATCCTGCGGACAAAATGGTTAGAGATAAAGAGAGTGATAACTAAACTATCATGATGAGGATCCTGAATGTTAATGCGATCATCCTCATCAAACGTTATCATCTTCCCTTCTGAGACACTTGATGTTCTAATAGGCCTTTCTCCATTATCCATTTTTGACTCCTTTGCATGTCTTTTGGCCGCCGAGAAGGATGTACCACAGATGTCTGATCCTCCGGAAATAAAGTTGATCACTTGTGCATTTGCCGGAGGTGCTGGAGCCTTTTCAGGGATCCTTTCAGGATCTTGAGTCCTTTGCTTTTTTCTTCCCAACAACTCTTTTAGGTGCCCCTTGCTTAGCAGATATCCAATCTCTTTTCTTAAAGCTATGCATTCTTCAGTTAGATGCCCGAAATCCTCATGGTATGCACACCATTTTGACTTGTCTTTAGTCCCGGATGGTTTATCGTTCTTCCTGGGCCATCTAGCCTTTTCACCTAGATTCTGCATTGCAAGGATCAGTTCATGATTATCAACGGAAAAACAGTATTCTGAGATTGGAGGATAATCTTCATCATCCTCTTCTTGGTCAACAGCATGCACATTCTGGTTATCGTTTCTATGGTAGGATTTGAACTTATTGCTCTTGAAGGAGGATCCATGCTTCTCCTGTTTTGAGGATCCTACTTGTCTCTCCTGGATCCTCTTGTCATCCTCTAGCCGGATGAACCTGAGTGCTCGAGTTCTTACCTCATCTAGATTCCTGCATGGAGTCATAACAAGATCATCATAGAATAATGAATCCTTAAGCAGTCCCATTTTGAAGGCTTCAACAGCCGTAGCCATATCCAAGTTGGGAATGTCCAAGGATTCTTTACTAAATTTAGTTATATAATCCCTTAATGATTCATTATGATTTTGAGTTATCCTGTACAAATCACTAGTTAATCTTTCAAATTTTCTACTACAAGAGAATTGGTTATTGAATAAATTAACTAAATTGGCAAATGAAGTAATAGAGTAAGGGGGAAGACTTAGCAGCCATTTAAGAGCTGATCCAGTAAGAGTGGATCCAAATCCTTTACATAGGCATGCTTCCTTCAACTTTTCTGGGATAGGATTGATCTCCATCCTCTCCCTGTATTGTGCTATATGCTCCTCTGGATCCGTTGTGCCATCATACAGCTTCATAGTAGGGATATGGAACCTTTTGGGTACCTCTGCATCACAAATTGGTGGTGCAAAGCGAGATACCTTGTGGCTTCCATCTGCAATCTCCGGGATAGGCTTGACTACCCCCGGAACACTTGAGATCATATCTTTAAGCTTCTGTAATTCCCTGGCCATAGCATGATTGACACCTGTATCCTGCATGAATCCATGGTTAGTGGTAAGATAATTATTTAAAGTGTTACCTCCCATTGGGTTCAAGTTAGTGAATCCATTTTGCTGGGATTCTGGAATAACGGATGGACCAGTGGAAGCAATGGTCTGCATTGGAATGAAGTCTCCTTGATGGACATCTAGACTTCCTGTTTGCAAACTTTTTAGGGATCCTGGCATCTGGAAGGATCCTGGTATCTGGTATGATCCTGGAACGAAGTAGGATCCTTGAAACTGCTGTGCCCCCGGATAGGCTCCCGGATTCATGAAGGATCCCAAATGCTGGGGGTAGGATCCTGCCGGCTGGAAGTGTGAGCCTAATGCCTGAGTCATTGCTGTCGATCCGTGGTGCAATCCTCTTGATTCTCCCATGATTTGCACGTATGGAATTCCTGATGGCTGAGAAGTAATCATTGGAGTATCAAAGCTCAAGGATTTGGGCATCAGTGGAGAATGATCCTCTGCCGTTTTCTTCTGTCTTTTGAGATCTCCAATTTCCCTGAGGATCCTTTTATTAGTTTCATCCTGCCGCTGCATACGATCCTTCATCTGCAAAATCAAAGTAAATACATCACTAGTACTGGGAATATAAGGATTCATAGCAGAAGGAGATGGAGTTTTAGAAGTAGTAGGAGTTTGTCTCTTCTCAGCATTCTTCTGGGATCCTGCCGGTGGTGGAGGCAGAATGTTCTGGGACGAGGTGACTGCAGACATTGCCGTGGACATGTTTTTCAATGATGAAGCCATGTAATTCTTTGAAATGATTTCGAACAAAAGGTTTTCTTATGAATGAAGCACCAATTGCCCCACGGTGGGCGCCAAACTGTTTTGGTCAAAAATCACACAAGGATAATGTAACCAAACTTTATGTAAATGGGGTATGATGCTTGGTTAATTATAAAAGTAAAGGATCACTTTTATGAGAAATATGCAAAGACACAATGATTTATACGAGGAAAAAGCCCTTGATCAATATATGATCTCCGGCATAAAAAACCTCGGGTGATGGCAACTACCGATCACCAAACTTCAATATAAGAACAAAATGGTTACAACTTCGGATGATAATGAGCTGAGTACAAGGATCACTATTGTTTCGAGTGTCTAAGTGTGTGAGAGTTGCGTTGTATGTCGTCTGTTCTTCCAAATGAGGAAGAGTGGTATTTATACAAGTGTAGGTGACCTATTTTAGGTAAAAAGACTAATAATCAGCTCATTACCCCTTTAGAAATAAAAGACAATCTAGCCTAAATTGCCGCCCTTAAATCAAGCTAAGTTTCCATATCCTTTGCAACGTCTATCTCCGATTAAGCTAATGCCATAATTGTGAAGACGCGTCCCTTGATTATGAAGCTAAGAGCGTATCCTGCTAGATGTTCCTGCAAAATAACATTGTATTAAACGAAGGTAACCGTTAGCATGAGGATCCTATAATGGTCCATGATCCTGATCCTGAAGTCCTGTTGAGGATCACTGTCTGTCAAAGAAACAAGGATCACTGGTTAGGATCACGTGTAAGGATCATGCATAATAAAAATCCAGCCCTAACAATATGTGATAATGGTTCCCAATTTATTGGGGGCAGAACTACTAACTTTTGTGACAGCTGGGGGATTAAGATGATAACATCAACACCAGTCCACCCACAAGCTAATGGTCAGGCAGAATCATCCAATAAGATCGTCATCAACAATTTGAAGAAGAAGCTTGGATCCAAGAAAGGGAAATGGGCAGAAGAGTTACCTTATGTGCTTTGGGCTGATAGGACAACCCCCAAGAATGCTACAGGCCAGACTCCATTCTCTTTGGTATTTGGGGCCGAATCAGTGATCCCTACAGAAATGGTGATCCCAACTGCTAGAACAAGTATTCGTGATCCTGAGGAAAATGATGAAAACTTGGTTCAAGACCTGGATACTATAGGAGAAATAAGGGATCTGGCTAGGATAAGGATGGCCAGTTATCAACAAAGAATGGCTGGTGCTTACAACAAAAATGTCAGGATCAGAAAGTTCCAAATTGGTGACATGGTGTTAAGGAAAGCGTTTCAAAATACCACCAATCCTGCTGATGGAAAGTTGGCACCAAAATGGGAAGGACCTTACTTGATTGAAGCTGAGGCAGGAAAGGGGGCATATCGATTGCTAACAATGAAAGGTGATTTGCTACCTAGAGCCTGGAATCCTGTCCATTTGAAGAAATACTTCATGTGAGCAGAACCCGTGATCCTCACATCATAAGTATCCTTGAAGGATCCTTAGAGCACAAATAATCCTTACTTTGGTAACATTCTAATCTCAAACTATTTCATTTCCTTACTATTTTGGACAAAAATCTGATGAGGATAATGCAACCAAACTCTTAGTTATGGGGTATGATGCTTGAAATGAGGAACAAAGATAAGGATCACTTCAATGTAAATTGCACAAGTGACACAAGGATTTATACGAGGAAAAAGCCCTTGATCAATGAATGATCTCCGGCATAAAAAACCTCGGGTGATGGAAACTACTGATCACCAAGCTCAAATTAATCAATAAATGTTTACAACTTCGGATAGTAACGAGCTAGGTACAAGGATCGCTATGGTGAAATGTGTAAAAGTGTGTGAAAACTGTTAAGTGTTTGCCGAATGCTTCAAGAGTGCAGTTGTACGAGAGTGTGTTTCTGAAAATGGCTAAGTGTTCTAATTACTAGCTCGTTACCCATTTAAAAATAGAAGTTAACTATGCTAACAAACTATCCGACTTTTGTGCCATGCTCCCACGTTCTCCACAACATCCATTTCCAGTCAAACGTGTGCGAAATACCTGTGGAATATTCCATAGCAACGTTGCCATGACCAGGTCAAGCTTGTTACTCCTGCAAAACAATACGAAATTCAAACAAACAATCGTTAGTACGAGGATCCTTAAGGTGATCCATGATCCTGATCCTGAAGCTCTTCTGAGGATCACTATCTGTCACAGAAGTAAGGATCATTGTTAGGATAACAAGTAAGGATCACGGGTTGTTAGAAAATCCTCCCCTAACAATTGCCCCCAAAATATAAGGAGTAATTTGTAAAATGAGCGAATTATATTTTCTTGATCTTATCCGCAACTAACTAACGGATATATAGCCGTTGATATAGAACTTTCCGTTGCAATTCTGACGTCACAGAAGTGACAACCCTGCACAATCATGATTATAAATGGGAGATAGAGATAGGATCGTTTCGCATTTAAGTTTCAGAGATACTCCCTTTATAATCTCATCCGAAGATCAAACAGGTATTCTCTCTTCATCCTCTTCCTTCTCATACTCTGTTTTTTTTTCTCTTTCCATCATTTTGTCAAAAATGTTGCTCCGGAACTCCCCTGCTAAGGATCACCAGAAGAACAGCCCGCTGAAGAGCCAGGGGATCATTGAGGATTCCATAAAAGAACGTTGTCGTTTTACCGATCCGCAGATTGATAGGATCCGCTATTGCTTCCTGGCGAATACTATGTTTAAATCCTTTGACCCTAATGCCCTGAGTGACTATATTTTCGATGATTGGGTTGCTTTTCCTGTGACCCCGTTTACCATAGGTTATACATATCCTTTTCCAGCCTTCACCCAATCTTTCTTCTCCTTAACCGGCATCTCTTACATCCAAGCCATGCCGATGATCTGGAGGGTTTTGTACACCCTTGAAAGGATCATTGAGCAGGAGGGGATAGACCTAGGAATGTCAGAGCTGGGAGAGTTGTATGATCTCACTACCTTTGGCTCTCATCGTTATTTGTTCAAATGCAAACCTGGTGAGGAACACCCGATCTTCAAAGCTACCAAAAATGACACCAACTGGAAGCGGCATTTCTTTTTCGTCAAAAGAGATTCTATCCCTGATGGGAAGGATCTACCCGGGAAATGGGCTACCCATGGTAGGATGGAGGATCCCGAGAAGGATCACCAGAGAACTTTCTTTTCATATAAGGATCACTGACCCCTTCTGTTTTTTTTTTTTTTTTTTTTGTTATGCAGCTATCACCGTCTCACATCTCAGACTGACTCCTGCTGCCAAAGAGAGACTCGCCGCCTTTAAGAGACTTGATCCTGAAACAAGATCTTATAAGACAACCACCCAGGATTCTCAGGAGGTATCCTCAGGCTCTGTCACGATGTCAAGTAAGTATCTCTGTTTAAAAATTCAAATAAATAGTGAAATATAAGTGAAGTAAAGATACTTATCTTGTTTTGGTTGTGCAGGTGCTGGAAAATCCACCAAGTCTGCTTCAAAGTTCAGCGTCACCGATCTTACCACCGTCAGATCCTCCAAGAGAAAGACTCCTGCCAGCCCGACTACTTCAATCCCCATGGCACCCCTCAAAGGAAAGGGAGGCAAGAAGAGAAAAGCCTCCGAAGCTGAGGACCTGCAAGGTCTGTCCTTGATCCGCCAACAATTCCTTGACTACTTCAGTGAGGTAAGGATCACTGTCCCTGCTTGTATATCCTGCTTATTTGAGGATCACCTG
This sequence comes from Helianthus annuus, assembly GCF_002127325.2. Classification (NCBI taxonomy): domain Eukaryota; kingdom Viridiplantae; phylum Streptophyta; class Magnoliopsida; order Asterales; family Asteraceae; genus Helianthus; species Helianthus annuus. The sequence continues at coordinate 110,217,912 of NC_035438.2, read as the reverse complement.
ATCCTAACTTATCCTTTATCCTCTTTGCAGAAATTTGCTGAGATTGAGGATTACGTTGGCCACGTGGAGGATCAGGATAGGAAAATTGCTGATCTTCAACTGGTTGCTCTGCTAAAGGATATCAAAATTGCCGACCTTCAGAAGGATCTCCAGAATGCCAAAAACGAGACGGCCAAGGTGTTGATCAACTTTGACTACGAGAGGCATGAGGTCACCGAGGATGCCAAAGTCTCTGCCGCCATAGCAATGTACAAGACTAAACTGCAGATGGCCTTGGAAGCTCAGGATCCTGACTTTGACAGGAGTACCTGGGACGTGGAAGGCTGGAAGCCAAGGCTGGCTGAGCTGGATGATGAAGAGGAGGCTGAAGAGATCCTGACAATTGAGGCTGGAGGCAGTGGCAAGGATCAAGGTGGTGAGGCAAGTGGAGCCGGAGGTGGTGATGCAGCGAAGGTTTAGGCTGCGTGATTGGGCGATGATGGAAATTTCTAGACATAGCCGGAGCCCAATTTTTAGTTTGATGGTTATTTTGTTGAACAATTTGATGGTTTGTACTGAACAATAGTTTTTAGGATTAAGGATCTAGGATCCTTCAGACAATAAGCAGGATTGCAAATGGTGGAGGGATCCTCTATTTGGGGGATGAAGCCATTGTGATTCTGCCGCCTTTATATTACTGCACTACTTAGAACTTATTATCATGGACACCCTTTACCTACCCCAGCGGACGGGCCACGTATTGCTGGTAGATGTTCGGGGTAGGTAATTTTGACAACCTTTTAAGGGTTAATCTTTTGTTAATAAATAAAACCTTAATCTATTGTGGCTTATCTTGTGTTGTTATCCTTTTTGTCCCTTTAATCCTCAATTATTTTGATGTACACTTGTTTAAATAAGTAATTTTGAACAAGTCAGATTGTAAATATTTAGGATATGATCCATGATCAAATATCCTGTAGTTTAAGAATCCCAAAAAGTAATATATTTTAAGGATCACAAGTTTAGTTGTCAAATTACTAGGGTTATTCAAATAATCAACGAATAGAATTGAAATAGTTAAGGATCATACCTGAGGATCCAAGTTAGGATCCTAACCATAATCAGGATAACTATAAGATAAACCTCAAAGAGAAGTAAGGATCAAGGATCCCTAGTTGTTTAACTTCAAGGACCTGAAATAGAGCATAACTTGGGACTAAGCCAATATAAGATAAGAGTTAGCAACTGGGGACAAGCCCAAGGATAACTGGGGACAAGCCCAAGGATAACTGGGGACAAGCCCAAGGATAACTAGGGACAAGCCCAAGGATAACTGGGGACAAGCCCAAGGACCGTATGTAAACTGGAGTATGGCCCTAACTGGCGACTATCCAAACTTAGTGACATGACAATGCCAAAACCTTAGCTAACATGAAAACGTTAGAAACCTTAGGAACGGATGTATGGTACGTCTACCATTATACGTCGGATCCTAGGTATAGCCAGTACAATGGAATTATCAGCCCCTAAAGCGAGTACTGGTCCCACTGCCTTGAACTATACCAGGATCATCATGCGCTACAAGCGGAACTGGGGTCGAGCCCAAATAACTGGGGTTAAACCCAAGGAACAGATTGCTTCTGTGGATAATCAACATTTTGCTAAGGATACCTGAACTTTCAAAACTCAGAATCATGTGAGAGATGGATAAAGGATACATGATCCTTATCCTTATATGAGAAAATAAGGAAATGAAATAGTTCAAGATTAGGACATTACCAGAGTAAGGATCATTGATGCTTTAAGGATCCTTCAAGGATACCCCTAATGTAAGGATCATCTGTGCCATGAGGATCCTGCTCACATGAAATATTTCTTCAAGTGGACAGCATTCCAGGCTCTTGGTAGCAAATCACCTTCCATGGTTAGCAATCTATATGCCCCCTTTCCTGCTTCAGCTTCAATCAAATAAGGGCCTTCCCATTTTGGTGCCAATTTTCCATCAGCAGGATTGGTGGTATTCTGAAATGCTTTCCTTAATACCATATCTCCAACTTGAAACTTCCTGATCCTGACATTTTTGTTGTAAGCACCAGCCATTCTTTGTTGATAACTGGCCATCCTTATCCTGGCTAGATCCCTGATTTCTTCAATGGTATCCAGGTCTTGAGCCAAGTTCTCATCATTTTCCTCAGGATCACGGGTACTTGTTCTAGCAGTTGGAACCACCATTCCTGTTGGGATCACTGATTCTGCCCCAAATACCAAAGAGAATGGAATCTGGCCTGTAGCATTCTTGGGGGTTGTCCTATCAGCCCAAAGCACATAAGGTAGTTCTTCTGCCCATTTCCCTTTCTTGGATCCAAGCTTCTTCTTCAAATTTTTGATGATGATCTTGTTGGATGATTCTGCTTGACCATTAGCTTGTGGGTGGACTGGTGTTGATGTTATCATCTTAATCCCCCAGCTGTCACAAAAGTTAATAGTTCTGCTCCCAATAAATTGGGAACCATTATCACATATAATTTCAGAAGGAATACCAAATCTAGTTATAATATTTCTTTTAATGAAGGATTTAACTTCCTTTTCTCTGACTTGGGCAAAAGCTTCAGCCTCTATCCACTTGGAGAAGTAATCAGTCATAGCTAGCATGAACACTTTTCCACCAGGTGCCTTAGGGAGCTTACCAACTATATCCATACCCCATCTCATAAATGGCCAAGAGGAGGATATGGGATGTAAAAATTCAGCCGGCTGATGAAGGATATTGCTGTGTCTCTGACAAGGATCACACTTTTTAGCATATTCCACAGCATCTCTTTTCATAGTTGGCCAATAGTATCCTGTCCTCAGGATCCTTGAGAATAATGCCCTGCCCCCAGTGTGGTTTCCACAATCTCCTTCATGGAAGTCTTTTAAAACTTCTTGGATTTCAGGATCCTCAATGCATCTTAAATATGGTCCTGCAAGAGATCGCTTATACAACATATTATTTAAGATTGTGAATTGAGATACCTTAATTTTGAAAGCCCTAGGGTTTTCTCCTGTAGGAATCTCTCCGTGTTGTAAGTATCTCATGATTGGTGAGATCCATGATCCTGATCCTGAATGAGATTGAGTATCCTCACTAGGGATAATCGCAGAATCCTCTCCTATTTCCATCGCCACATGATCCTCGATGGCGGGAGCCAGGATATGGATAATGGGAATGCTTATATCCTCCGGGATCTTCAAAGATGATCCTAAGTTAGCCAATGCATCAGCTTCTGTATTTTCTTCCCTTGGTACCTGTGTCAAACTAAAGGAAACAAAAGAGAGTGCCAATTCTTTGACTATCTCTAAATATTTGGTTAGCTTTTCACCTTTAACAGCATAGGATCCATTAAAGTGATTTGTAATTAACAATGAATCTATATGTACCTCAAGATACCTGATCCCCATATGCTTAGCAATTTGCAAACTAGCAATCAAGGCTTCATACTCCGCCTCATTGTTAGTGGTTTGGAACTCACAAGCTATAGAGTGGGGTATTATGTCCCCCTGTGGCGATTTTAGTAGTATTCCAAGCCCTGTGCCTTTGATATTTGAGGATCCATCAGTATAGAGTATCCAAGGATCCTTAGTCTCCTCTAGCTACTGGACTTCTAACTCAGCTTCCTTTTGTAAATCACTACTGAAATCAGCCACAAAGTCAGCCAATGCTTGGGATTTGAAGGCTGTCCTAGGCTCATATCTTATATCATAGGCACTAAGCTTCACTGCCCACTTAGCCATCCTTCCTGACATCTCTGGTTTCCTGAGGACATTCTTAATTGGAAAATTAGTTTTAACAACAATAACATGAGATTCAAAATAATGTCTCAACTTAGTAGATGCCATGATTAATGCAAGAATAAGCTTTTCAAGGTGTGAATACCTGGATTCGGCATCAAGTAGACAGGATGTTGTGTACTGTTTTGGTCAAAAATCACACAAGGATAATGCAACCAAACTTTATGTAAACGGGGAATGATGCTTGGTATGATGAACAAAGTGAAGGATCACTTAAATATAAAATGCACAAGTGACACAAGGATTTATACGAGGAAAAAGCCCTTGATCAATGAATGATCTGCGGCATAAAAAACCTCGGGTGATGGAAACTACCGATCACCAAACTTCCATATAACAAATAAAGGTTACAACTTCGGATGGTAACGAGCTAAGTACAAGGATCACTATAGTATCGTGTGTCAAAGCGTGAGGGAAGTGTGTTGTGTCTTCCGAATGTGGAAGAGAGCTATTTATACAAGTGTGAGTGGCCCTATTTTAGGTAAATAGACTAACTATTAGCTCGTTACCCCTTTAGGAATAAAAGTAAATCTAGCCTAAATTATCGCCCTTAAGTTATGCCGAGTTTCCATATCGTCCACAACGTTCATCTATGATTAAGCATATGCCAAAGTTGTAAAGACGAGTCCCTTGTTTACGTTGCTAAGAGCTGATCCTGCCAGACATTCCTGCAAGATAACATTAAATTCAATGAAAACAACTGTTAGTATGATGATCCCTGTGATGGTCCGTGATCCTGATCCTGGAACTCTTCTGAGGATCACTATCTGCCAAAGAAATAAGGATCACTGGTTAGGATCATATGCAAGGATCATAAGTCATAAAAATCCAGCCCTAACAATTGCCCCCAAAATATCAGGAGTAATATTGTAAATAAACGAGTTGTATTTTGTTTGATCTTATCCTCAACAAGTTAATCGAATAACTAGCCGTTAGAGACGGACTAGCCGTTGCGAACCTTACGTCACAGAAGTGACAGCCCTGCAAATCATCATTATAAATAGGTGTTAGAGATAGGATCAATTTGCATTTAAATTCAAGAGAGACTCCCTTTATATTCTCGTCCGAGGATCAATCAGGTATCTCTTTTCTTCTTTCTTCCTTCTCTTACTCTGTTTTTCTATCTCTTTCCATTATTCTTGCAAAGATGTTGCTCCGGAACTCTCCGCATAAGGATCCTGAGAAGAATAGTCCCTTGAAGGGTCAAGGGATCATCAAGGATTCTCCCGCCGAGAGGTGCTGTTTTACCGATCCTCAGGTCGACAAAATTCGTCATTGTTTTCCGGCGAACACCATCTTCAAGTCTTTTACTTCTACCGCTTTGAGTGATTTTATCTCTGATTCTTGGGTAGCCTTTCCTGTTACTCCGTTCTTGATAGGATATTCGTATCCTTTCCCACAGTTCACTCAATCCTTCTTCTCTCTCACCGGCATCTGCTATATCCAGGCTATGCCCATGATCTGGAGGGTGTTGTATACCCTTGAGAGGATCATTGAACAAGAGGGGATTGACCTCGGTATGGCGGAGCTGGCTGAGATGTATGATCTTACCACTTTCGGACCCCATCGTTATCTGTTTAAGCGAAAAGCTGGAGAGGATCATCCTGTCTTCAAGGTCACCAAGAACGACACAAACTAGAAGCGTCGGTTCTTCTTTGTTAGGAGAGATACCATCCCAGATGGGAAGGATCTGCCCAAAGAGTGGGCTACTCATGGTAGGATAGAGGATCCTGGAAGGATCACTATAAGATTTGTTCCCTAGGATGAGGATCACTAATATTTTCTTTGTTTATTGTGCAGCTATCTCCATCTCTCGTCTGAAGTTGACACCTGCTGCAAAAGAGAGACTTTTGGCCTTCAAGAAGCTTGATCTGGAGACAAGAACTTTCCAGGTTGCTACCCAAGATTCCCAAGAAGTATCCTCTGCCTCTGTCACAATGTCAAGTAAGTATCCTTATTTAGAAAGTAATTCTATGTAGGATTTTCAAGTTTAATTAGAAAACTTATCTTATTTTGGTTGTGTAGGTGCTGGAAAATCTTCTAAGTCTGCCTCAAAGTTTGGCATTGATGATCTTGCTAATGTCAAATCTGCAAGGAAGAAGACTCCTGCTGCCAGCCCAACTGCTTCAGCCCCTAAAGCACCTATTAGGGGTAAAGGAAAGAAGAGAAAGGCCTCTGAGGATCTACAAGGCCTGCCCCTGCTTCGCCAACAGTTTCTGGACTACTTCAACGAGGTAAGGATCACTGCCCCTGTTCGTTATCCTGACAATTTTGAGGATCACTTGTTTCTGACGTTATGCCTTGTTTTCCTTGTAGAAATTTGCTGAAATAGAAACTTATGTTGGCCACGTCGAGGATCAAGATCGCCAAATTGCTGACCTCCAACAGATGGGTGTGCTGAAGGATCTCAAGATTGCTGATCTTGAGAAGGAGCTTCGGGCTACCAAGGATGAAGCTGCCAAAATGGTGATCAACTTCGATTATGAGAAGCATGATATCACCCAGGATGCCAAGGTCTCTGCTGTGATAACCATGTACAAGATCCAGTTGCAGATGGCTGCGGAGGCTCAGGATCCTGCCTTCGACAAAAGCACATGGGACGTGGAGGGCTGGAAGGCAAGGCTGGCAGAGTTGGAGGATGATGATGAAGCTGAGGAGATCCCAATGCTTGAAGGTGGTGATGCTGGCAAGGATCAGGGAGAAGCAAGTGGAGCTGGTGGTGATGGTGCAGCGAAGGTTTGAGCTGCAGAATTGGGCGATGAAGGAAACTTCTAGACATAGCCGGAGCCCAATTTTTTTTTGTGTTTGTTGATGTTTTTAACGATGATGGTCTGTAACTCTGAACGATAGTTTTAGGATTAAGGATCCAGGATCCTTCAGACAATAGGTAGGATTGCAAATGGTGGAGGGATCCTCTGTTTGGGGGATGAAGCCGTTGTGATCCTGCCGCCTTTATATCCCTGCATTACTTTTGAACCTATTATCATGGACACGCTTTACCTACCCCAGCGAACGGGCCACGTATTGCTGGTAGATGCTTGGGGTAGGTAATTTTGACAACCTTTGAAGGGTTAATCCTTTCGTTAATAAATAAAATCTTAAACTTTTGTCGCTTATCTTGTGTTATTATCCTTTTTATTTTCAGTTGTTTTGACACATGTTTGTTTGAGTAAGAAAAGTTGAGCAAATTATGTTTAAGAAATTTAGGATATGATCCTGGATCAAATATCCTATAATCGAAAATTTTCAAGGTAGTTTATTTTAAGGATCATAGGTTCAGTTGTCAAGGTCTAAAGGTTATTCAAATGGATAATGAAATTAAAAATAGTTAAGGATCATACCTGAGGATCCAAGTTAGGATCCTAACCTTTAATCAGGATAACCATAAGTAAAACTTTAATGGATAATAAGGATTAAGGATCCTTAATTGTTTAACTTCGAAAACCTGAAAAAATGGAATATAACTTGGGACTAAGCCAATATAAAAGATAAGTTAGTAACCGGGGACAAGCCCAAAGGATAACTGGGGACAAGCCCATAGGATTACTGGGGACAAGCCCGAAGGATAACTGGGGACAAGCCCAAAGGATAACTGGGGACAAGCCCAAGGATCGTATGTAAACTGGAGTATGGCCCTTACTGGCGACTATCCAAACTTAGTGACATGAAAATGCCAAAACCTTAGCTAACGTGAAAACGTTAGAAACCTTAGGAACGGATGTATGGTACGTCTACCATTATACGTAGGATCCTAGGTATAGCCAGTACGATGAGGTTATCAGCCCCTGGAGTGGGTACTGGTTCCAAAGACATGAACTATACCAGGATCATCGTGCGCTACAGGCGAAAACTGGGGACAAGCCCAAGGATAACTGGGGTTGAACCCAAGGATCTGAGATGCTTTTGAAGACTATCAATAATATGGTGAGGATACCTGGACTATCAAAACTCAAATTCTCGTGAGAGGAGGATGAAGGATACATGATCCTTATCCTTTGGTAAAAATAAGAAAATGGAATAGTTTAGGATTAGGATATTACCAGAGTAAGGATCATTGACATTATCGGGATCCTTCGAGGATGCTTTCAATGTAAGGATCATATGTGCCAGGAGGATCCTGTTCACATGAAATATTTCTTTAAGTGAACAGCATTCCAGGCTCTAGGTAACAAATTTCCTTCCATGGTTAGCAATCTATATGCCCCTTTTCCTGCTTCAGCTTCAATCAAGTAAGGGCCTTCCCACTTTGGTGTTAACTTCCCGTCAGCAGGATTGATGGTATTTTGGAATGCTTTTCTCAATACCATATCCCCCACTTGGAATTTCCTTATTCTGACATTTTTGTTCTAAGCACCTGCCATTCTTTGTTGGTAGCTAGCCATCCTTATCCTAGCCAGATCCCTGATTTCTTCAATAGTATCCAAATCCTGAGCCAAGTTTGCAGCATTCTCTTCAGGATCACGGGTACTTGTTCTAGCAGTTGGAACCACCATTTCTGTTGGGATCACTGCTTCTGCCCCAAACACCAAAGAGAAGGGTGTTTGACCAGTAGCATTCTTGGGAGTTGTCCTGTCAGCCCAAAGCACATAAGCCAATTCCTCTGCCCATTTCCCCTTCTTGGATCCAAGTTTCTTCTTCAGATTGTTGATGATGATCTTGTTGGATGATTCTGCTTGGCCATTGGCTTGTGGGTGGACTGGTGTTGATGTTATCATCTTAATCCCCCAACTGTCATAAAAGTTAGTAGTCCTGCTCCCAATAAATTGGGAACCATTATCACATACAATTTCAGAAGGAATGCCAAATCTAGTTATAATGTTTCTTTTAATAAAGGATATCACTTCCTTTTCTCTGACTTGGGCAAAGGCTTCGGCCTCTATCCACTTGGAGAAGTAGTCAGTCATGGCAAGCATGAATACTTTTCCACTAGGTGCCTTAGGGAGCTTGCCAACTATATCCATCCCCCATCTCATGAATGGCCAAGAGGATGGTATAGGATGTAGAAATTCAGCCTGCTGATGAAGGATATTGCTGTGTCTTTGACAAGGATCACACTTCTTAGCATACTCCACAGCATCCCTCTTCATAGTTGGCCAGTAGTATCCTATCCTAAGGATCCTTGAGAACAATGCCCTGCCCCCAGTGTGGTTTCCACAATCTCCTTCATGGAAGTCTTTTAATACTTCTTGAATTTCAGGATCCTCGATACAACTTAAATAAGGTCCTGCAAGAGATCGCTTATATAGCACATTATTCAAGATTGTGAATTGAGATACCTTAATCCTGAAAGCCCTAGGATTTTCTCCCATAGGAATCTCCCCGTGTTGTAAGTATCTCATGATTGGTGAGATCCATGATCCTGAATAAGATTGAGTCTCCTCACTAGGGATCATTGCAGTATCCTCTTCTATTTCCATGGCCACCTAATTTTCAATAGCAGGAGCCAGGATATGGATGATGGGGATACTTATATCCTCAGGGATCTTCAAAGATGATCCTAGATTGGCCAATGCATCAGCTTCTGTATTTTCCTCCCTAGGTACCTGTGTCAAACTGAAAGAAACAAAGGAGAGTGCCAATTCTTTGACTATCTCTAAATATTTGGTTAGTTTTTCACCTTTATCACAGCATAGGATCCATTAAAGTGATTAGTGATTAACAATGAATCCACGTATACCTCAAGATACCTGATCCCCATATGCTTAGCAATTTGTAAGCCAGCGATTAAGGCTTCATATTCAGCCTCATTATTAGTGGCTTGGAACTCACAAGCTATGGAATGGGGTATTAAGTCCCCCTGTGGCGATTTTAGTAGTATGCCAAGCCCTGTGCCTTTGACATTTGAGGATCCATCAGTATGTAGTATCCAAAGATCCTTGGTCTCATCCAGCTGCTGGACCTCCAATTCGGCTTCCTTTTGTATATCACTACTGAAATCAGCCACAAAGTCTGCTAATGCTTGAGATTTGATGGCTGTTCAAGGCTCATATCTTATATCATGGGCACTAAGCTTTACTGCCCACTTAGCCATCCTTCCGGACATCTCTGGTTTCCTGAGGACATTCTTGATTGGAAAATTAGTTCTAACAACAATAGCATGGGTTTCAAAATAATGTCTTAGCTTAGTAGATGCCATAATTAATGCAAGAATAAGTTTTTCAAGGTGTGAGTACCTGGATTCAGCATCAAGTAAACTCTTACTTACATAATAGACAGGATATTGTGTACCTTCATGATCCTTAACAAGGACTGCACTTACAGCTGTTGAGGATACTGCCAGGTATAAGGATAACACATCTCCTTTTCCGGCTTTCATCAATGCTGGAACTGAGGACATGTATTCTTTGAGGGCTTGTAAAGCATTCTCATGTTTTTCAGTCCACTCAAATTTCTTGTTCTTTCTTAGGATATCATAGAATTCTTTACATCTTTCTGAGGATTTGGATATGAACCTATTTAGAGCTGCTGTCCTGCCTGTTAGCCTTTGCACATCCTTAGCGTTGGCAGGGGATTTGATATTCACTAATGCTTTAATTTGTTCCGGGCTTGCTTCAATGCCCCTCTGAGTTACCATATATCCTAGAAATTTACCTGCTTTAACACCAAAGTGACATTTTGAAGGATTAAGCTTCATGTTATAATTATCAAGGATATCAAATGCTTCCTCCAAGTCCCTTAGGTGATCCTCAGCTTTCTTTGACTTTACTACTGTGACAACCCTCACTAAACCAGGTATCCGTACGACTTAATTAACTATTAATTGTTGCCTAATTACTGTGCTTAACTGAGATTTCTGATAAACTGCTACCTGATTGTTGATACTTGTACATATCTGCATCATACTTTGATTTTCCGTCACTACATTATTTACTTATTGAACTCTAGTGACAAATATGATGCACAAAAGCACAGTAGCATTTGCACGGATAACCTATTGAACATGCTGATATAGCCAGCATCAGGCAAACACTGCCTCTAAAGGCCTGAATGAGCCAGAAATATTTTACTACACCCATAGTGTGTGTAGGGATACAAGGGTTGTATAACTACGTTTCTAGGAATAAGATACAGAGATTGGATGTGCCTAAAACGTACTCTAAGCACAAAACACAGCACTTTTTACCAGCATACTAGCTTCTAGCTAATTAATAAAGTGCCAAAACATGGGGAATTATTCCTGACACTTTGCAGAATAAATTGTGTCGCTAAAAATATTATTTACGACGCTTAATGGATTACTTAAGCACTTTAACGGATTACTATCCAACCGAACAACCGGACTATACCCGGAACATAAAAATATTGCCAGAAATATTATTGGTCTTTTTCTGAGCCAGTTAGGGTCCCTGATTACCCTAACACCTGCTTTTTAACGCGTCACACAACTAACGGGGTTAATCTCTAAAAGTAACCAACTTAATGTAACTGAGCACTAACTGAACAATCGAGATCCAACCGGATACCCCCCCCCCCTAATGGGATCGGCCAACATGATGGGACAAGGGGAGTACACCTTTTTGATATTTTATTAGATTTCGTGGATATCTAGAGACATAAGAAACCGTTGGACGATGGCACAATTTTTGTCTATAAAATCCACCCAAGACCCACAAGACTTCACACCTCACAACTCACCATCACTCTCTCCCTCTTGCTCTCTCCTTCTCGGCCGTAACCCCCCACCCACAACCATCCATCTTTCGGTTCTTGTCTTGCCATTCCAAGCTTATACAAGTGTTGAGGATCACGTACGAGGAAGCTTGAAGCAAGCGGAAGTTGAAGGACCTCGTTCATTTGCTTTTATCCACGCCATTTTCGATTAGATTCTTCCCTAGCCCCGAGCTAGAGGTATAATATTTAAAACTCACTCTCGAGCGTATCTAAAGTGGTTAATATGATTTTTAACGGTTAAAAGTTGGAATCATGCGTTTTGAATCTTTAAAGACTACTAAAACTCGAATATTGTTGGTTAAAAGCTTATAACGCGTGTAAAAGTCGTAGTATTCGAATATGTTGATTATTGAGGCCCGATCTACGATGTGGTGGCTCTTATCATCGTTTAACCCGACTTTGTTAAGATCACGAATCTTGACATACGCTTGTTTCTATTTGTACAAGGGTTAAAAGGTGAAACTCCACCACACGAGAAGCATGAACTTGTGTAAAAGTATTTTGACTTGTAAAATAGTATTTAAAACGAGCCGATCTACGTATGTACAAGTGGTATATTCATAGAACCAAGTGTCGAGAAAAATCACGTTTTTTTTTTAAAGTTGGATGACATGTTAATAAATATGATTTTTACAAACTACAAGTGTATAAACACTTGTGAAACGAAGGATCCGACAAAATAACAATTTTTACAAAAGTTGTCGGGAAGTTGTAAAGAATGATTTGTTCCAAAAACGGGGTTTTTGCAAGACTAAACTATTTATACATAGATCCACTAAATATAAGGTGATCTACACTATGATTTTCGGAAAAACTACAAGTTCATGTAACAACGCGACTTTACATACTAGTCTACAAGTTTGATGTGTTGAAACTAGTTTGAAGTATCGGAAATTGATTGGTTGATTAAAGAAATTGTTGGAATGATTTTGTAAAAGAAAATGATACGCTTAAAAGCGTGGCCACCTCCAGTTACAGGGGAAACTCTGGCGAAATTTTTCTAAAAATCCAACACTTAGAATTATTTACAAGTGTTAAACTATTTTGAAAGGTTTTCAAAATATATTTCGCCATGACTTTATTTATTAAATAATCGGAGGTGGGATTTTCACAAAAACTAAACGTGATAAATATTTATTCGATAAATATATTTTTCACCACATTGTTTTATGATTATTTTGTGAAAATACATAAATATTATTCTTAGAGTAAAAATAATATTTACAAACTTTGTCAAACCCAAAATAATACCAACGCTTACAAGACGAACATATAAGTTACAACGGTAATTATTATTACCACTAAATCGCCAAAACGTAACTTACGCCTTATCCGGAAATCATAAATGCGGATATTGTCAACGTATTATTTTGGAAAGTATTATACGAAGAGAAAATATATTATTTTTGAGAAAAATAATTATATTTTGGAATGAGAAATAAAATATATTAAGTGAGACTTAATATTATAAACGCACATGTATTAATTCCCCCATCCTTGGGAAGGAAATTAACTACCAATTATGTACAAGGAACAGTTGTCTAACTGTTTCCCGAAAATTAAACTATAAAGCTAAAGCACGGCCATCCGTCTAATAGAATTAGCACATGTAGGTCGTTGCACAGCTTTCGGACATTTGGAAGTGCTTGATTTAGCTACGCACTGACTGTGAGTTCATGTCCCCCTTTTCTCTTAACTGTTTTCAGTTTTATAAACTGCGGGGGTGAAATACATGTTACTATGATTATGAATACTTGATACATGGTATGGTTAGCGTAAGGAGGGTTACTATTTAGATCATGTGAGTGGGTAGGCGCAACTTGAGGCCATTAATCCTCGTAGTAGGACCGAGGGACAGGAGCGGTAGATCTATCTGGGTGTAGCGAGCCCAGCCCCAGGTCCAGCTGAACGGACCTCGGGGTGACTTAGTGCCCGACGCATAAATCCGCTAGGTTTGAGTCATCCCTACTTGCACTTCACACATATCAATGGCCTTGCAAACCATTGGTGATCTCTTTTTCCTTATTTGCTACATACCAGGTTTTTGATAAAGATAAAGGTTTGTTTACGCACTATCGCATGAACTCGCTCAACATTATTGTTGATTTTTCAACTTACATGTATTTCAGGAAACTAACGATCTGGCGCGGTATGGCTTGTTTTCCGCTGCATTAGGCCCGAGGTCATCCAGGGTTCGAGGCTTGTGACTCTTTCCTGGACAAGTCACAGTCCCTGAACCATGTTTACTTTAAGTTTGCTTTTGTAATGTTTAGACAAGTTATGATTATTGGGTGTTAACCCGTTAAGACAATGTTTTACTATTTTTACTTTTAATGGATGATCTTGCATATTTTAAATTCACATAGCTTGTAATGATTAAGCTATGGTATTAAGAAGTCACACCAATTAACCACGCTTCCGCAAAGCCAGGGTGTGACAGCTTGGTATCAGAGCTCTGATCATAGCGAACTAGGATTCCTTCTCGAGTCTAGACTATGATCACTAGGGCTCTCACGAAAACATTTTTACTGCATACCACTTAAGTCCAGATCCAAAACGTTTTTATAAACAAATGTTGAGCATATTTTATTTATTATTTTTAGGCTCAGTCTGGGAGGCTGAGGCTCGGTCTGGGAGACTGAGGCTCGGTCTGGGAGGCCGAGGCTCGATCTAATGGATCGAGGTAGTTGTCTAGTGGGACTAGGGAGTCAGTCTGGGAGGCTGGGAGAATTTGCTAGTGGGACTAGGGAGTCAGTCTGGGAGGCTGGGAAAGTTGGCTAGTGGGACTAGGAAGGACAGTCTGGGAGGCTGGGAGGCTAGTGGGACTAGGTGGATTATGTGATTATTATTTGGTAACTTATGTGATTACCTGATTTACTGATTATTTGTGCATACTTGTGATTGTGTTACAGACACATGGATACATCAGGCACCGGAGACTCAGATACCACTGGACCTCTACCCATAGTGTCGGATGACATTGTGTCATCGGAGCATGAGGTGCATACCTCAGACTACACGAGCACGGACGATGATGACTTCCAGCCGTTCGCTCTACCCGACGGCGCTGATGAGCATATCGATGACCCACCTGCTGAGTATCTTCCCCTTGTTATGATTCCAGCTCTGATTCCTCTTGCTTCTTACCCAGCACACGAGCTATTACCAGACGCCGAGGCTGACGGCGACATTGATCCCTACGAGGACGAGCCTTTTGAGGACGAGGTTCCTGATGCAGCCCCTTTACCCGCTGGCGGTCTCTTGATGATCGCTGATGCCCCAGCTGGAGACTCGCCCGTCCACTCACCAGTCCCAGACTCTTTTGAGTCTGTGGCATCTGTACCGTCTCACGAGGTGAGCACGCAGCACTTTGTTCATGACTCGGACCCCGATCAGGCATCTTCTGCCGCCCCCATTCTGAGCTTTGTGTTCGAGCACGACGATATTGAGGATTCCGATCCCGTTTTTCCTCCAGGATTTGATCCTGACCGCGATATTGAGTATATTCCTATGGACCAGCATATGGAGGACCCTGTTGATCCTGTTGATCCTGCTGATCCTATCGACCCCATTGATCCAGAGTTTGATTTTGACATGGCTTTTGACGACCCGGAGCCTGCCGTGGCCCCAGAGCAGGCAGCTGCTTTCGATCCTGTGCATGAGCATGACTTGGTACATGCCGACGTACCTGTTGAGCCCGTTTTGGATGACCCGCCAGTTGGCGATCTTCCTATTGATGATGTCCCTTTGTTAGTTGCTGATCATGCTGTTGATCCTTTTGTTGACCCACCTTTGATTGCTGACGTCCCTGTTGACCATCATATTGATCATGTTGATCCTGTTATTGCTCCTTTTGATCCTGTACCCATTGAGCCTGAGCACGCTCTATTTGCAGAGCATATGGATCCACCCGATGAGGAGGCTCAGCACGGTTGGATACCGGCTGACGAGGATGTTCCACCGCTTCCACCACATCACACTGAGGCACATCATACTGATTTTTCATTTCAGATCCCACCGTTTGTACCTCCAGCAGGGCCTGGAGAGGGCTCTTCAGCCCACCCTTTTGGGCACATACCGATGCCTATGCCTTTCATGCCTCAGATGACACCTGTTCCATCTTCTGTTCATGTAGCACCATTCGATCCCACCAGCATGCCACTGCTTTGGTCATCTTCCTCTCCGATGCCACCCACTGATCCATATCATCCATTCCATATGGGGCATACCATAGAGGACGTCTTGATGTCCTTTGTCCATCAGCATGATTCCCATACACAGCGACTCCAGGAGCTCGAGAGAGCTCAGTTATCACTAGGTCCATATCTTGGTCAGACATCCTCATCTTTTCAGCCTTTTCGATCACTACCCCCGGACTTTGCTGCCCGACTTACGACTATGGAGCAGCAGATCGCTTCTGTTATTCGCATTCAGCAGGCGATGGAGGAGGATTGGCTTCATTTACGCCGCTTACTCTACACTCACTTTCCCCCTCCTCCACCCCCATCCGCATAGAGCTCATCGGTGCCATAGTGGTAGACGATGGTGAGACGACAGCGATTGTGACTGCACAGCCTTTTGGAGACCATCTGATGATTTCTGACTTTTGTTGATACTTATTTGATGTACCTGATGTATGTGATACTGATATGATATAGTTTTGTACAGGGGTGATGTAGCCCCTATTTGATTGATGGTTGTATGACACACTTACTACACTTTATGGTCTCGATATATGTAGCAATCGCGGTATTCTCACCATATCTGATGCACTTGATTTCTTATTTATATATTTGCAACATGGGATGTTGGGACATGGGATGTTGTATATATGATATTTGCAACATGAGATGTTGGGACATGGGATGTTGTATGTATGATATTTGCAACATGGGATGTTGGGACATGGGATGTTGTGTGTGATATATTGATAACATGAGATGTTATATGCTATTACTATTACCATATACGTATGTTTATTATGGCCTAATCGACGTACGCATCTTTAGAAGATGGCACCAAGACGTCAACCGCAGCCGATGCCCACTACTCATGAAGAACTACAGTAAGTTATCGCTAACGCCATTGCTCAATATGCTGCCTCGCAAGGAGGACCAAGCGGAAGTAGCTCGAACATTAACGGCAACCAAAATCCTCCTCATGGTAACCCTAAGTCATTAAGACATACCATGGCCTAAATGGATTCCTTTAGCAGATGCTAATGCCGTTCCTATGATGTAATGTATGTGCAGGGTGCACCTACAAACAATTCTTGGACTGCAAGCCCATAAACTTCGATGGCACAGGGGGTGCTGTTGCTTTCGTCCGCTGGGCTGAGAAGACCGAGTCCGTACTTCGCATGAGCAAGTGCGCATTGGATCAGCAAGTCACTTACATCTCAGGGCTATTTGTGGATGGAGCCCTATCCTGGTGGAATCTACAGGTTCAGACCCTAGGAGAAGCCGCAGCTTACGCACTGACCTGGACTGAGTTGAAAGAACTTATGCGCAAGAAGTACTGTTCTCGCGCTGAAATCCAGAGGTTAGAGACCGAATTCTGGCACCTGAAGATGGAAGGTTCCAATATAGCTGAATATGTTCAGAGGTTCCACGATTTGTCGCATGTGGTACCCTATATGGTTACGCCCGAGTTCAAAAGGATTGAACGCTTCATCTGGGGATTGGCTCCTCTGATAATCAGCATGGTGACTTCTTCCAAACCTGCAACCATCACAGAAGCCATTGATCTGAGTGTGGCTCTCACCGAAGAGGCGATTCGGTTGAACAAGTTTGATGAGGTTGAGCCCAAGAAGAAGGAGACTCATGTGGAGTCATCTGGTGGTAATAAGTGAAAGTTTTCGAGTTTCAAGCAAAGCACCGGGATGGTGGTTAAGAAGGGAGAATCGAATGCGCCAGCTCAAGATACGGCTGGTGGTAGAAAGAAAGTGAAGGGATACATGGGTGCACACCCCAAGTGCAACTCATGCCAAAAACATCACTCTGGTCGTTGCAGCCTGAGAGTTTGTGAATCATGTGGGAAGACTGGTCATACGAAGGATTTATGTTGGGCTAATGCTGGCCGGGGAGGCCAAGGAGGAAATGGGAATAGGAACAACCGTGGTGGTGCTGGGAACCGCCCACAAGGAAATCAGGGAGGTGATGGGAA
This sequence comes from Helianthus annuus, assembly GCF_002127325.2. Taxonomy (NCBI): domain Eukaryota; kingdom Viridiplantae; phylum Streptophyta; class Magnoliopsida; order Asterales; family Asteraceae; genus Helianthus; species Helianthus annuus. The sequence goes on along the minus strand of NC_035438.2, from coordinate 110,200,266 downwards.
CCGTGTTAATAATGCTAACCAAGCGGGCGCCATGAATCGGAACCAGGGAAACCATAAAGCTGGAAACAATGGTGGAAACGGGCAGAGGCCCGGATGTTTCAATTGTGGAGATCAAGGGCATTACAAGAGGAATTGCCCAGAATTAACCCAGGCACGCGGAAGAGTGTTTAACATGGAAGCCAGGGAAGCGCGCCAGGATCCCAACGTTGTCACTGGTACGTTCCCTGTAAACCAACGCTATGCATCCGTTTTGTTTGATACTGGTGCCGATTATAGCTTCGTATCGTTAGAATTTAAGAACATGCTTGGTTTAGCCGCCAGTAAGTTAGATATTCCTTACTCGATCGAATTAGCGAATGGGAAGTTAGTAGAAGCTAACGAGGTGATTCGAGGTTGCGTAATCGAGCTGGGAGAGCGTGAGTTTGCTCTCGATCTACTACCAGTCCAGTTGGGAAGCTTCGACGTGGTAGTAGGGATGGATTGGTTATCGAGTAACAAGGCAGAGATAGTTTGTCACGAGAAGATTATTCGTATCCCGACCGATGATGGTGAGACCATTGTTGTTCATGGGGAGAAGCGTGAGACGCCGTTAAGGATGATTAGCTGCCTGAAAGCAAGGAAGTGTTTGAGGAAAGGATGTGTTGCTTTTCTAGCACACATTGTGGATAAGAAGGCTGCTGAGCCAAAGATCGAAGACATCCCTGTCGTGAGGGAATACCCCGAAGTCTTTCCAGAAGACTTGCCTGGCTTGCCACCTCAAAGGCAAGTGGAGTTTCGCATCGACTTAGTTCCAGGCGCTGCGCCTGTGGCTAAGGCACCTTATAGACTCGCTCCGTCTGAGATGCAAGAACTGTCGACACAACTTCAAGAGTTGTTAGACAAGGGTTTTATCCGACCAAGCTTCTCGCCTTGGGGAGCTCCAGTTTTGTTTGTAAAGAAGAAGGACGGTAGTTTCCGTATGTGCATCGACTACAGAGAGTTGAACAAGCTGACAATCAAGAATAGGTATCCCCTGCCAAGAATCGATGATCTGTTCGACCAGCTTCAAGGTTCAAGCTTCTATTCAAAGATCGATCTTCGATCTGGATACCATCAGCTACGGATACAGGAAGAGAGTATTCCGAAGACAGCTTTCAGAACTCGATATGGACACTATGAGTTTCTGGTTATGCCGTTTGGTTTGACAAACGCACCTGCAGTGTTCATGGATTTGATGAACCGAGTTTGTAAACCATACCTGGATAAGTTCGTGATCGTATTCATCGATGACATCCTGATTTATTCGAAGACAAAGGCTGAGCATGAGCAGCATCTTAGAGCCATTCTGGAGCTACTAAAGAAGGAACAATTGTACGCCAAGTTCTCTAAGTATGAGTTTTGGCTACGTGAGGTGCAATTTCTTGGGCACGTGGTGAATGGAGATGGAATCCACGTGGATCCCACCAAGATCGAGGCGATCAAAAACTGGGAAACGCCAAAAACGCCAACCGAGATTCGGCAATTCTTGGGTTTGGCTAGCTATTATCGAAGGTTCATCGAGAACTTGTCAAAGATCGCTCAACCGTTGACACTCCTCACACAAAAGGATAAGAAGTTTGATTGGGGAATCAAACAGGATGAGGCGTTTCAGATATTGAAGGATAAGCTTTGTAACGCGCCAATCTTAGCTCTACCAGAAGGAACCGATGATTTTGTGGTATACTGTGACGCATCGCGTCAAGGATTGGGTTGTGTGTTGATGCAACGCCAAAAGGTTATCGCCTACGCATCACGCCAACTGAAGGTGCATGAAAAGAACTATACCACACATGATTTGGAGCTTGGTGCAGTGGTTTTTGCCTTGAAGATCTGGAGACACTACCTTTACGGTACAAAGTGCACAATCTTCACAGATCACAAGAGCCTCCAGCATATATTCAACCAGAAGGAGTTGAACATGAGGCAAAGACGATGGGTCGAGTTGTTGAACGATTACGACTGCGAGATCAAGTATCATCCAGGGAAGGCGAATGTGGTCGCTGATGCCCTAAGTCGTAAAGAGAGAATCGAGCCCATAAGGGTTAGGGCTATGGAAATGATAATTCAAACCGACCTTTCCTCACGCGTTCGTGCAGCACAGAAGGAAGCTCTCAAGGAGGGAAACCTTGAGGAAGAATATCTCCGTGGGATGGAGAAGATTTTGGTGCCAAACAGGGAAGGAACGTTGTGTTTTGAGAAAAGGATTTGGGTTCCTCTGTTTGGTGGTTTAAGAGAGATTATTTTTGATGAAGCTCACAAGTCGCGGTACTCTATCCACCCTGGAGCGGATAAGATGTACCAAGATCTTAAAGATTATTACTGGTGGCCTAGGATGAAAGGCGATGTTGCTATTTACGTGAGCAAATGTTTAACTTGCGCCAAAGTTAAGGCGGAATACCAGAAGCCTTCGGGACTTCTGCAGCAACCAAAAATTCCCCAGTGGAAGTGGGAAGAAATCTCCATGGATTTTATTACGAAGTTGCTAAGAACGCCAAAAGGCCATGACACTATCTGGGTGATAGTGGATCGCTTAACAAAGTCAGCATACTTCTTGCCTATCCGCGAGAAGGATCATACAAGCAAATTGGCTGAAATCTACATGAGAGAGATTGTTACACGCCATGGAGTACCTCTCTCGATTATTTCTGATAGAGATGGGAGGTTCGTATCGAGGATATGGCAATCCTTCCAGGAAGCTTTTAGCTCAAAGCTGAATATGAGCACAACTTTTCACCCGCAGACCGACGGCCAAAGTGAGCGGACGATTCAGACGTTGGAGGACATGCTGAGAGCATGTGTTATGGATTTAGGCGGTAGCTGGGATAAGCATTTACCCCTGGTTGAATTTTCATACAACAACAGCTACCACACCAGTATTGGTGCCGCGCCTTTCGAAGCCTTATATGGACGCAAGTGCAGGTCGCCACTCTGTTGGTCTGACGCAGGTGATAGACAATTGGTAGGTCCCGATGTAGTTCAGGAAACTACAGATAAGATCGCGCAAATCCGAGATCGCATTAGTGCGGCTCGTGACCGTCAGAAGACCTACGCAGATCTGAAAAGGAAACCTCAGGAGTTTGAGGTTGGGGATATGGTTTTGTTAAAGGTATCACCCTGGAAGGGTGTGGCACGATTTGGGAAACGTGGGAAGTTGAATCCGCGCTACATTGGTCCTTTCAAGGTTTTGGAAAGAATTGGGACCGTAGCATACAAGTTGGATCTACCTGCCGAACTGAATAATGTTCACGATACATTTCATGTATCCAATCTGAAGAGAAGTCCAACTCAAGTTGACGTTGCCATTCCTACCGACGAAATTCATATTGATGACACGCTCCACTTCGTTGAAGAACCTGTCGAGGTCACGGATTGGAAAGTAAACAAGACCCGCCGGAGCAGTGTCAAGCTCGTCAAAGTTCGCTGGAATGCTAGACATGGTCCTGAGTTCACCTGGGAGCGTGAAGACCGAATGAAAGAGAAATACCCCCACTTATTTCCTAAGAACCCTGCTTCTACAAGCAGAATTTAAAATTTCGGGACGAAATTTATATAACGGGGGGGGGGGGGAATGTCACAACCCTCACTAAACCAGGTATCCGTACGACTTAATTAACTATTAATTGTTGCCTAATTACTGTGCTTAACTGAGATTTCTGTTAAACTGCTACCTGATTGTTGATACTTGTACATATCTGCATCATACTTTGATTTTCCATCACTACATTATTTACATACTGAACTCTAGTGACAAATATGATGCACAAAAGCACAGTAGCATTTGAACGGATAACCTATTGAACATGCTGATATAGCCAGCATCAGGCAAACACTGCCTCTAAAGGCCTGAATGAGCCAGAAATATTTTACTACACCCATAGTGTGTGTAGGGATACAAGGGTTGTATAACTACGTTTCTAGGAATAAGATACAGAGATTGGATGTGCCTAAAACGTACTCTAAGCACAAAACACAGCACTTTTTACCAACATACTAGCTTCTAGCTAATTAATAAAGTGCCAAAACATGGGGAATTATTCCTGACACTTTGCAGAATAAATTGTGTCGCTAAAAATATTATTTACGACGCTTAAAGGATTACTTAAGCACTTTAACGGATTACTATCCAACCGAACAACCGGACTATACCCGGAACATAAAAATATTGCCAGAAATATTATTGGTCTTCTTCTGAGCCAGTTAGGGTCCCTGATTACCCTAACACCCGCTTTTTAACGCGTCACACAACTAACGGGGTTAATCTCTAAAAGTAACCAACTTAATGTAACTGAGCACTAACTGAACAATCGAGATCCAACCGGATACCCCCCCCCCAATGGGATCGGCCAACATGATGGGACAAGGGGAGTACACCTTTTTGATATTTTATTAGATTTCGTGGATATCTAGAGACATAAGAAACCGTTGGACGATGGCACAATTTTTGTCTATAAAATCCACCCAAGACCCACAAGACTTCACACCTCACAACTCACCATCACTCTCTCCCTCTTGCTCTCTCCTTCTCGGCCGTAACCCCCCACCCACAACCATCCATCTTTCGGTTCTTGTCTTGCCATTCCAAGCTTATACAAGTGTCGAGGATCACGTACGAGGAAGCTTGAAGCAAGCGGAAGTTGAAGGACCTCGTTCATTTGCTTTTATCCACGCCATTTTCGACTAGATTCTTCCCTAGCCCCGAGCTAGAGGTATAATATTTAAAACTCACTCTCGAGCGTATCTAAAGTGGTTAATATGATTTTTAACGGTTAAAAGTTGGAATCATGCGTTTTGAATCTTTAAAGACTACTAAAACTCGAATATTGTTGGTTAAAAGCTTATAACGCGTGTAAAATTCGTAGTATTCGAATATGTTGATTATTGAGGCCCGATCTACGATGTGGTGGCTCTTATATATCGTTTAACCCGACTTTGTTAAGATCACGAATCTTGACATACGCTTGTTTCTATTTGTACAAGGGTTAAAAGGTGAAACTCCACCACACGAGAAGCATGAACTTGTGTAAAAGTATTTTGACTTGTAAAATAGTATTTAAAACGAGCCGATCTACGTATGTACAAGTGGTATATTCATAGAACCAAGTGTCGAGAAAAATCACGTTTTTTTTAAAGTTGGATGACATGTTAATAAATATGATTTTTACAAACTACAAGTGTATAAACACTTGTGAAACGAAGGATCCGACAAAATAACAATTTTTACAAAAGTTGTCGGGAAGTTGTAAAGAATGATTTGTTCCAAAAACGGGGTTTTTGCAAGACTAAACTATTTTATACATAGATCCACTAAATATAAGGTGATCTACACTATGATTTTCGGAAAAACTACAAGTTCATGTAACAACGCGACTTTACATACTAGTCTACAAGTTTGATGTGTTGAGACTAGTTTGAAGTATCGGAAATTGATTGGTTGATTAAAGAAATTGTTGGAATGATTTTGTAAAAGAAAATGATACGCTTGAAAGCGTGGCCACCTCCAGTTACAGGGGAAACTCTGGCGAAATTTTTCTAAAAATCCAACACTTAGAATTATTTACAAGTGTTAAACTATTTTGAAAGGTTTTCAAAATATATTTCGCCATGACTTTATTTATTAAATAATCGGAGGTGGGATTTTCACAAAAACTAAACGTGATAAATATTTATTCGATAAATATATTTTTCACCACACTGTTTATGATTATTTTGTGAAAATACATAAATATTATTCTTAGAGTAAAAATAATATTTACAAACTTTGTCAAACCCAAAATATTACCAACGCTTACAAGACGAACATATAAGTTACAACGGTAATTATTATTACCACTAAATCGCCAAAACGTAACTTACGCCTTATCCGGAAATCATAAATGCGGATATTGTCAACGTATTATTTTGGAAAGTATTATACGAAGAGAAAATATATTATTTTTGAGAAAAATAATTATATTTTGGAATGAGAAATAAAATATATTAAGTGAGACTTAATATTATAAACGCACATGTATTAATTCCCCCATCCTTGGGAAGGAAATTAATGTACAAGGAACAGTTGTCTAACTATTTCCCGAAAATTAAACTATAAAGCTAAAGCACGGCCATCCGTCTAATAGAATTAGCACATGTAGGTCGTTGCACAGCTTTCGGACATTTGGAAGTGCTTGATTTAGCTACGCACTGACTGTGAGTTCATGTCCCCCTTTTCTCTTAACTGTTTTCAGTTTTATAAACTGCGGGGGTGAAATACATGTTACTATGATTATGAATACTTGATACATGGTATGGTTAGCGTAAGGAGGGTTACTACTTAGATCATGTGAGTGGGTAGGCGCAACTTGAGGCCATTAATCCTCGTAGTAGGACCGAGGGACAGGAGCGGTAGATCTATCTGGGTGTAGCGAGCCCAGCCCCAGGTCCAGCTGAACGGACCTCGGGGTGACTTAGTGCCCGACGCATAAATCCGCTAGGTTTGAGTCATCCCTACTTGCACTTCACACATATCAATGGCCTTGCAAACCATTGGTGATCTCTTTTTCCTTATTTGCTACATACCAGGTTTTTGATAAAGATAAAGGTTTGTTTACGCACTATCGCATGAACTCGCTCAACATTATTGTTGATTTTTCAACTTACATGTATTTCAGGAAACTAACGATCTGGCGCGGTATGGCTTGTTTTCCGCTGCATTAGGCCCGAGGTCATCCAGGGTTCGAGGCTTGTGACTCTTTCCTGGACAAGTCACAGTCCCTGAACCATGTTTACTTTAAGTTTACTTTTGTAATGTTTAGACAAGTTATGATTATTGGGTGTTAACCCGTTAAGACAATGTTTTACTATTTTTACTTTTAATGGATGATCTTGCATATTTTAAATTCACATAGCTTGTAATGATTAAGCCATGGTATTAAGAAGTCACACCAATTAACCACGCTTCCGCAAAGCCAGGGTGTGACAACTACCATATCATCTATGTACACTTCCATAGTCTGTCCAATTTGATCTTTGAACATCATATTCACCAGCCTTTGATATGTTGCACCTGCATTTCTTAATCCAAAAGGCATGGCAATATAACAATATAAACCGGTTGGGGTCATAAAAGCCGTATCCTCTTGGTCAGATGGCTCCATCTGAATTTGTTGGAATCCAGATGATGCATCCATAAAGGTTAACAGTTCATGCCCCGCCGTTGCATCCACCATGGAGTCAATGTGGGGTAATGGGAAAGGATCCCTGGGACATGCTTTATTCAAATCAGTGAAATCGACACATACCCTCCACTTTCTGTTTTTCTTTTGAACAACAACCACATTGGCTAGCCACTTTGGATACTTTACCTCTCTAATCATACCTGCTCGAAGTAGCCTTTCTACCTCTTCCTGGATAATGGCATTTCTTTCCGGTGCAAACTTCCTCCTTTTTTGATGGATTGATTTGATTGACCTGTCAATGCCAAGTTTATGAGTTATAATATCCTTAGATATACCTGTCATATCCTCATGTTTCCATGCAAAGGTAGACTTTCTTCTTTTGAGGAAGGATACTAGGTCTTCTTTCATCTTGCCAAGGATCCCTGATCCTATATAGATTTTTGATTCAGGATCATTAGGATCCAAAAGGATTTCGTCCACATCCTGTTCTCTTGCCTCCAAGACATCCCTTGGAGGATACTGTAATTGCTATTGCTCCCTTGGCTTCGAGGCTGGTTTCATTGACGAGGTGTAACAATCCTTAGCCTCCTGCTGATCACTGTCGATCTTGATTATTCCCCATGGTCTAGGGAGCTTCACACATTGATGGTAGGTGGATGGGACTGCCTTCATATCATGTATCCAGGGTCTGCCAAGGATAACATTACAACAAGACAAACAGTCAATAACACAAAATTTTTGATAATTATGTAATCCTTCCACATAAATTGGGAGTTTGATGTCCCCCAGGGTTTTCTTAGTTTCGCCACTGAATCCCACAAGTACGGAGGATCTTGGTGTGATATCTGATTCAGGGATACCCATCTTCTTCAGAACATCAAGCTGGATAATATTTACTGAGCTTCCTCCGTTAATAAGGATCCTGCGGACAAAATGGTTAGAGATTAAGAGAGTGATGACTAGACTATCATGATGAGGATCCTGGATGTTAATTCTATCATCCTCATCAAAGGTTATAACTTTTCCTTCCGAGACACTTGATGTTCGAATAGGTCTTTCTCCGTTATCCATTTTAGCTTCCTTTGCATGCCTTTTAGCTGCCGAGAAGGATGTACCACATATGTCTGATCCTCCAGAAATAAAGTTGATTACTTGTGCATCTGCCGGAGGAGCTGGAGCTTTCTCAGGGATCCTCTCAGGATCCTGAGTCCTTTGCTTTTTTCTTCCCAACAACTCTTTTAGATGCCCCTTGCTTAGCAGATATCCAATTTCCTTTCTTAATGCGATGCATTCTTCAGTTAAATGCCCGAAATCCTCGTGGTATGCACACCACTTCGATTTGTCTTTAATTCCAGTTGGCTTGTCGTTTTTTCTGGGCCATCTGGCTTTTTCTCCTAGATTCTGCATTGCAAGGATTAGTTCATGATTATCAACGGAAAAACAATATTCAGAAATCGGAGGATAATCCTCATCATCCTCTTCTTGGTCAACGGTATGCACGTTCTAGTTGTCATTCCTATTGTAGGATTTGAATCTGTTGCTTTTGAAAGAGGATCCTTGCTTTTCTGGCTTTGAGGATCCTGCTTGTCTCTCCTGGATCCTCTTGTCATCCTCTAGCCGGATGAACCTGAGTGCCCGAGTTCTTACTTCATCTAGGTTCTTGCATGGTGTCATAACAAGATCATCATAGAACAATGAATCCTTCAGCAATCCCATCTTGAAGGCCTCAACAGCTGTGGCCATATCCAAGTTAGGAATATCCAAGGATTCTTTACTAAACTTGGTTATGTAATCCCTTAATGATTCATTATGACCCTGAGTTACCCTATATAAATCACTAGTCAATCTTTCAAACTTTCTACTACAAGAGAATTGATTATTGAATAAATTAACTAAATTAGCAAATGAAGTAATAGAGTAAGGGGGAAGACTTAGCAGCCATTTAAGAGCTGATCCAGTAAGAGTGGATCCAAATCCTTTGCATAAGCATGCTTCCTTTAACTTTTCTGGAATTGGATTGATCTCCATCCTCTCCCTGTATTGTGCTATGTGTTCCTCAGGATCCGTTGTACCATCATACAGCTTCATAGTAGGGATATGGAACCTTTTGGGTATCTCAGCATCACAAATTGGTGGTGCAAAACGAGATACCTTATGGCTTCCATCTGCAATCTCCGGGATAGGTTTGACTACCCCTGGAACACTTGATATCATATCCTTCAGTTTTTGTAGTTCTCTGGCCATAGCATGATTGATACCTGTATCCTGCATGAATCCATGGTTAGTGGTAAGAGAATTATTAAAAGTGTTACCTCCCATCGGGTTCAAGTTAGGAACATTGGATGTGAATCCATATTGCTGGAATTCTGGGATGATGGATGGACCAGTGGAAGCAATGGTCTACATTGGAATAAAATCTCCTTGATGGACATCTGGACTTCCTGTTTGCAAATTCTTCAAGGATCCTGGTATCTGAAGGGATCCTTGAACCTGGGATGATCCTGGAACGAAGGAGGATCCTTGAGCCTGGTATGATCCTGGAACAAAGGAGGATCCTTGAACCTGGGATGATCCTGGAACAGAGGAGGATCCTTGAACCTGGGATGATCCTGGAACAAAGGAGGATCCTTGAACCTGGGATGATCCTGGAACAAAGGAGGATCCTTGAACCTGGGATGATCCTGGAACGAAGGAGGATCCTAAGCTCATGAAGGATCCCATATGTTGAGTATAGGATCCTGCCGGTTGGAAATATGATCCTGATGCCTGAGTCACTGCTGCTGGGCCGAAATGCATTCCTCTTGATCCACCCACATATTGAATGTCTGGGACCTCTGATGGCTGAGAAGTAATCATTGGAGTATCAAAATTCAAAGATTTGGGCATCAGTGGGGAATGATCCTCTGCCGTTTTCTTTTGTCTTTTGAGATCTCCGATTTCTCTGAGGATCCTGTCATTAGTTTCATCCTGCTGCTGCATACGATCCCTCATCTGCAAAATCAAAGTAAATATATCACTAGTACTGGGAACAGAAGAAGTTAGAGCAGAAGATGATGGTTTAGAGGAGATAGAAGTTGGTCTCTTCTCAGCATTTTTCTGAGATCCGGCTGGTGGTGGAGGCAAAGGTGGAATGCCAGTAGATGAATTGACTGCCGACATCGCTGTGGAGGTATTCTTCAACGACGATGCCATGCAACACTCCGGAATGGTCACCAACAGAAAATCTTTTTATGAATGAAGCACCAATTGCCCCACGGTTGGCGCCAAACTGTTTTGGTCAAAAATCACACAAGGATAATGCAACCAAACTTTATGTAAACGGGGAATGATGCTTGGTATGATGAACAAAGTGAAGGATCACTTAAATATAAAATGCACAAGTGACACAAGGATTTATACGAGGAAAAAGCCTTTGATCAATGAATGATCTGCGGCATAAAAAACCTCGGGTGATGGAAACTACCGATCACCAAACTTCCATATAACAAGTAAAGGTTACAACTTCGAATGGTAACGAGCTAAGTACAAGGATCACTATAGTATCGTGTGTCAAAGCGTGAGGGAAGTGTGTTGTGTCTTCCGAATGTGGAAGAGAGCTATTTATACAAGTGTGAGTGGCCCTATTTTAGGTAAATAGACTAACTATTAGCTCGTTACCCCTTTAGGAATAAAAGTAAATCTAGCCTAAATTATCGCCCTTAAATTATGCCGAGTTTCCATATCGTCCACAACGTTCATCTCTGATTAAGCATATGCCAAAGTTGTAAAGACGAGTCCCTTGTTTACGTTGCTAAGAGCGGATCCTGCCAGACATTCCTGCAAGATAACATTAAATTCAATGAAAACAACTGTTAGTATGATGATCCCTGTGATGGTCCGTGATCCTGATCCTGGAACTCTTCTGAGGATCACTATCTGCCAAAGAAATAAGGATCACTGGTTAGGATCATATGCAAGGATCATAAGTCATAAAAATCCAGCCCTAACATGTACCTTCATGATCCTTAACAAGGACTGCACTTACTGCTTTTGAGGATACTACAAGATATAAGGATAACACATCGCCTTTTTCTGGTTTCATCAAGGCCGGGGCTGAGGATAGGTAATCTTTGAGAGCTCTTAAGGCATTTTCATGCTTCTCAGTCCACTCAAATTTCTTGTTCTTCCTTAGGATATCATAGAATTCTTTGCACTTCTCTAAGGATTTGGATATAAATCTGTTCAAAGCTGCTATCCTACCTGTTAGCCTCTGGACATCCTTAGCATTGGCAGGAGATTTGATATTCACTAAGGCTTTGATTTGTTCCGGGCTAGCTTCAATGCCTCTCTTGGTCACCATGTATCCTTAGAATTTACCTGCTTTAACACCAAAGTGACATTTTGAAGGATTAAGTTTCATGTTATATTTGTCAAGGATATCGAATGCTTCCTCCAAGTCCCTTAGGTGATCCTCAGCTTTTACGGATTTTACCACCATATCATCTATGTAAACCTCCATAGTTTGTCCAATCTGATCCTTGAACATCATATTCACCAGCCTTTGATATGTTGCACCTGCATTCCTTAATTCAAACGGCATAGCAATATAACAATATATACCGGTTGGAGTCATAAAGGCCGTATCCTCTTGATCAGATGGTTCCATCTGAATTTGTTGAAATCCAGATGAAGCATCCATAAAAGTCAACAGTTCATGACCCGTCGTTGCATCCACCATGGAGTCAATGTGGGGTAATGGGAAAGGATCCTTGGGACATGCCTTATTTAAATCTGTGAAATCGACACATACCCTCCACTTTCCATTTTTCTTTTGAACAACAACCACATTGGCCAACAATCTTGGATACTTGACCTCTCTAATCATACATGCCCGAAGCAATTTCTCTACCTCTTCCTGGATAATGGCATTTCTTTCTGGTGCAAACTTCCTCCTTTTTTGATGGATTGGTTTGAATGACCTGTCAATGCCAAGTTTATGAGTGATAATATCCTTAGATATACCTGTCATATCCTCATGCTTCCATGCAAAGGTAGTTTTCCTCCTTTTGAGGAAGGATACGAGGTCTTCTTTCATTTTGCCAAGGATCCCTGATCCGACATAGATTTTGGATTCAGGATCATCAGGATCCATGAGGATTTCTACCACATCCTGCTCTCTTGCCTCCAAGACATCCCTTGGAGGATACTTTGATTGCTATTGCTCCCTTGACTTCGAGGCTGGTTTCATCGATGAAGTGTAGCAGTTCTTAGCCTCCTGCTGATCACTATCAATCTTGACTATTCCCCAAGGACTAGGGAGCTTCACACATTGATGGTAGGTAGATGGGACTGCCTTCATATCGTGTATCCAGGGCCTGCCAAGGATAACATTACAACAAGATAAACAGTCAATAACACAAAATTTTTGATAAGAATGTAGGCCTTCGATGTATATTGGGAGTTTAATGTCCCCCAGGGTATTCTTAGTTTCGTCACTGAATCCCACGAGCACGGAGGATCTTGGTATGATATCTGATTCAGGGATACCCATCTTCTTTAGAACATCAAGCTTGATAATGTTCACTGAGCTTCCTCCGTCTATAAGGATCCTGCGGACAAAATGGTTAGAAATGAAAAGAGTGATAACTAAACCATCATGATGAGGATCCTGGATATCAACACGATCATCCTCATCAAAGGTTATGACTTTTCCTTCGGAGACACTTGATGTTCGAATGGGTCTTTCTCCACCATCCATTTTGGTTTCCTTTGCATGCCTTTTAGCTGCTGAGAAGGATGTGCCACAAATGTCTGATCCTCCAGAAATAAAGTTTATTACTTGTGCATCTGCTGGAGGGGCCGGAGCATTCTCGGGGATCCTTTCAGGATCCTGAGTCCTTGACTTTTTTCTCCCCATTAATTCCTTCAAATGCCCCTTGCTCAACAAGTATCCAATTTCCTTTCTTAGTGCAATGCATTCTTCTGTGAGATGCCCAAAATCTTCATGGTATGCACACCACTTTGATTTATCTTTAGTTGCAGCTGGCCTGTCATTTTTCCTGGGCCATCTAGCTTTATCACCTAGGTTCTGCATCACAAGGATTAGTTCATTGTTATCAACAGAAAAACAATATTCAGAAATTGGAGGATAATCCTCATCATCCTCTTCTTGATCAACGGCGTGCACGTCTTGTTATCAGATCTGTTATAGGATCTGAACTTGTTGTTCTTGAACGAGGATCCTTGCTTCTCTTGCTTTGAGGATCCTGCTAATCTCTCCTGGATCCTCTTGTCATCCTCTAGCCGGATGAACCTGAGTGCCCGGGTTCTTACCTCATCTAGGTTCCTGCATGGCGTCATAACAAGATCATCGTAGAACAATGAATCCCTAAGCAATCCCATTTTGAAGGCCTCAACAGCCGTGGCTATATCCAGGTTGGGAATGCCTAAGGATTCTTTACTAAATTTGGTAATGTAATCCCTTAATGATTCATTATGACCCTGGGTTATCCTATATAGATCACTAGTTAATCGTTCAAATTTTCTACTACAAGAAAACTGATTATTAAATAGGTTAACTAGATTAGAAAATGAGGTAATAGAGTGCGGGGGAAGACTTAGCAGCCATTTGAGAGCTGATCCAGTAAGAGTGGATCCGAATCCCTTGCACAGGCATGCTTCCTTTAACCTTTCTGGGATTGGATTGATCTCCATCCTTTCCCTGTATTGTGCTATGTGCTCTTTAGGATCCGTCGAACCATCATACAGCTTCATGGTTGGCACATGGAACCTTTTGGGTATCTCAGGATCACAAATTGGTGGTGCAAAACGAGATATCTTATGGCTTCCATCTGCAATCTCTGGGATAGGTTTGACCACTCCTGGAACACTTGATATCATATCCTTCAACTTTTGCAACTCTCTGGCCATGGCATGGTTGATACATGTATCCTGCATGAATCCATGGTTAGTGGTAAGAGAATTATTAAGAGTGTTACCTCCCACCGGGTTCAAATAAGGAACACCGGATGTGAACCCATATTGTTGAGACTCTCGAATGACCGAAGGACCAGTAGAAGCAATGGTCTGCATCGGAATAAAATCCTGTCTACAAACTCCTTAAGGATCCTGGCATCTGGAAGGATCCTTGAAACTGGGATGATCCTGGAACAAAGGAGGATCCTTGAACCTGGGATGATCCTGGAACAAAGGAGGATCCTTGAACCTGGGATGATCCTGGAACGAAGGAGGATCCTTGAACCTGGGATGATCCTGGAACGAAGGAGGATCCTTGAACCTGGGATGATCCTGGAACAAAGGAGGATCCTTGAACCTGGGATGATCTTGGAACGAAGGAGGATCCTTGAACCTGGGATGATCCTGGAAACGGCCAGAACCCTTGAATGTGCTGCGCTCATGAGTATCCTCCTGAACTCATGAAGGATCCCATATGCTGAGGATAGGATCTTGTTGGCTGGAAATATGAACCTGATGCCTGAGTCACTGTTGTTGAGTCACATATTGAACATCTGGAACCACTGATGGCTGAGAAGTAATCACCGGAGTATCAAAATTCAAAGATCTGGCACCAGTGGGGAATGATCCTCTGCCGTTTTCTTTTGTTTCTTGAGATCTCCGATTTCTTTGAGAATCCTTTCGTTGGTCTTATCCTGTTGCTGTATATGATCCTTCATCTGCAAAATCAAAGTAAACATGTCACTAGTAGTAGGAGTGTAAGAAGTAGAAGAAGTTGGAGGTTTAGAGAAAATGGGAGTTGGTTTCTTCTCAGAATTTTTCTGAGATCCAGCAGGTGGTGGAGGCAAAGGTGGAATGCCCTGAGATGAATTGACCGCAGACATTGCGGTAGAGGTATTCTTCAATGATGAAGCCATATACTTGTATGCAATGAACCGGAATGATCACCAACAGAAAAACTTCTTAGGAATGAAGCACCAATTGCCCCACGGTGGGCGCCAAACTGTTTTGGTCAAAAATCTGATGAGGATAATGCAACCAAACTCTTAGTTATGGGGTATGATGCTTGAAATGAGGAACAAAGATAAGGATCACTTCAATGTAAATTGCACAAGTGACACAAGGATTTATACGAGGAAAAAGCCCTTGATCAATGAATGATCTCCGGCATAAAAAACCTCGGGTGATGGAAACTACCATCACCAAGCTCAAATTAATCAATAAATGTTTACAACTTCGGATAGTAACGAGCTAGGTACAAGGATCACTATGGTAATTCAACGTTGCCGTCAAGGTACGACCCAAAGAGTTACACTTTGGGCAACGAACATTTAACGATGTTTTAATCGTTAATCACCGGATCACGAAATAATAAGCTTAATAAAAGAAACGGGAATTATTTAGAATAATTACGGAGAGTCGAATTAATATTATAATTAATTGTTAATTATAATTAATTATTAGATAATTAGAAGAAAATAGATAATTGTTATAATTATGAGATAATTATGAAGAGTTGTAATTAGATTACAAATCTTAATCCTTTTATTATCTATTAAAAGTTTGGTACCTATTAAAAGGGAATACCTCATATATGTCTCTTTGGTGATATACGGAAGTGTGATTCCAAGTTTTGAAGGTCTGCCAAGGCTTTTAAAAATCAAGATCTTTCATACTTGATTGGAGGTTTTTGTAAAAACTCTACAATTCATTCAAAAGGATACCCTACTCGACGTTCTTACGCAATTGCAATATTTCAAAAGGGATACACAAAGCCTGTTGTTTCTTCAATTACGCAAAAAGGTAAGTAAAGTTTTTGAACTTTATTTTCTTTAGATTTAAGGTTTCGTTTGAAATTGTTTCAAACGAACAAATATGATTTCGTGGTCAACGATCATCTAGCGAGATCGTTCGTTGAACCAAGGTGTCTTTCTTGGATGTCACGATTCTTTAATTTTATTATAACCTATTTTGATTGTAAAGAGATCACTGGTGGAAACGGTTTACAACCGAACCTCGTGTACATGTTTTCCGCTGAGTTCAGTTTGTTTGACAAATTGACAAATAATTATTTTTCTAAAAGTTACACGAAAATTCCAACAGTGGTATCAGAGCCACCTTACAAATCAAAGTAGGCTAATTTTATTATAGTGTTTATAGATCTATAAAATAGTTATAGAATTGCATGCTTAAAATCGAGTAGATTTGGCATAGGAACCTGTCATGTATAATAGTTATAGGCAAGTTTTATTAAGGCCAAAAAAAATAACGCTTGTCAAAGTCCTCTTTGAAATAATTTTTTGCCTTAACCTATTTCGTTTAGCTTAATGACCGTACTATGCAAATCCGGGTATAGAAAATTTTTTTTAACAAGCGTACTAAATTAGTTTTTGGAGCTACGCGCGTTAAATTAAAGAAATATGGAATATTAAAATAATGATTTTAATATCATCAAACTTAAATTAAGAAGTGTAAATCGTAAAAAAAAAAACTTTATTTTGAAAATAAAATTAAAAGGTTGTTCTAACTTTTCGTTTAAAGTATTTAAAGCAAATTAAATTTTTTTTTATTAAAGTTTTTTTTTTTTGGATTTGATCCAAGATTAAGTGGGAGCACAAAAGGGTTTGTGCTACACTTAATGGGCTCGGTTCATGTTCTTGGGCTCGAACGAACCGAACATATTCTGAACCCGGAATTGCATATTTATTTATTTTATTATGCGTTTTGCCATGAGATGTTTGTTACGTACATAAAATTAATAATTAATACACGATCACTAAAACGGCAATTTTAATAAAAGGTTTATTAAGTATTGGATAGGTAATTAAAATAAACAGTTTATTTTAAAATACAAAAATCAAAATTGGTTTTTCAAAAAATTAAAAGTTAATTTGAAAACCGTAATTAATAAAAGTTATTAATTAAAATAAATTTTGCGACACGACCAACTTAGATTAAATAGGGTATTTAAAATTAATCGGTCGAGTGATTGAAAGGTGTTTCAAATCGTCACAAATTAAAACGTAAAATTGAATTTTATAAAGGAATTGTATAGCCTATGTTCATGCCATAGGCTGTACAAGTATTTTAAAACGACCCGAACTGGTAATTTTAAAATATAACCCAAATTAGAATCGATATTCTACGCCACCCTAAATTAAGAACACCCGAACTGATCTATCCGAACCCCTGGTGCTAGTGTTTACCCTGCATCCAGGCCTACGGTTTTGGTTAGGGGTAGTTCCGCGATTTCCATGCTTACATGGGCCGGGCTACAGTTCTGATTTGAGGACAAATATCACTTTTGCGACACGAGAGCGAATGTTAGTGTTTACCCTGCATTCGTCTTCTACGGTTGTGAAAGTGGGTGTAGTTGGGGTTAACGTACCAATGCTTAACAACACTCGTCATGCGACCCCAAACCGAGAATTGTGTAGTTGACACAATTGGTGATCGTCACCTACCGTTCAATCTATGCCAGTGAAGAGTGCTAAGTCCATTCACTGAGTTATGGGGAGATGGGATCTCATCCTAATTCCTGAAATTTTGTATATCTTGGGTCAAAATTGAATTAGGTTAATGCATGAAAATTACTAATAAAATTTTCTTCTAAATTCTACAGATGTCTACAAACAATTCTGATAACACCAAATTCTCGCTTAAGTCCATCCTTGAAAATGCTAAACTTGATAATTCTAACTTCATGGATTGGTACCGCAACCTGAAAATTGTTCTCAGGGCGGAGAAAAAGGCTTATGTCCTTGAAGGACCAATTCCCGAAGCACCTGCTGCTAATACGGGTGCAGCCCGTAGGACATGGGAAAAACATGTTGATGATTCCCAAGATGTGACATGTCTTATGCTTGCTATGATGATTCCAGAACTTCAGAAGAATCTGGAAAACTTGGGAGCATATGAGATGAGTGAGTAGCTGAAAAACATGTTTCAGCAGCAAGCTCGTCATGAGCGTTTTGAGGTGATGAGATCTCTCATTACATGTCGCATGCAGGAAGGTACTTCGGTCAGTTCTCATGTACTGAAAATGAAGTCTTTCGTTGATCAACTGGAGCGTCTGAACGCACCCCTTAGTAATGAGTTAGCCACGGATGTGATCCTTAACTCGCTACCCAATTCATATCATCAGTTCGTTTTGAACTATAACATGAATGGGTGGGAAAGAACGATCCCAGAGTTGCATCAGATGCTAAAAACTGCTGAGACAAACATCCCAACTAAGGGCAATCCAGTGCTGGCGATCAGGGAAGGAAGAATTACCAAGAAGAAGCAATCCAAGGGAAAAGGCAAGGCGAGTAAGCAAGACAAGGGCAAAGGCAAAAAGGTTGCCACTCCGAAGGCAAAGCCTCATAAACATGCCAAGTGTTTTCACTGTGATGAGATCGGGCATTGGAAGAGGAATTGTCCCAAGTACCTGGCTGAGTTGAAGCTTAAGAAGCTGCAGATAGGAGAATCCTCAGGTATACATGTTATTGATCTATTTTCCTTTTCGAGGAAATCTTGGGTGTTTGACACTGGATGTGGTTTTCACATTTGTAATGATTTGCAGGGACTAAAAAGGATTAGGAAGCTGAAGCAGGGTGACTTAGAGTTGCACGTTGGGAACGGGCAGAATGTTGCTGTGAAGGCAATTGGAGAATTTATTCTTGAATTACCTTCTGGATTGTTTATTACTTTAGACAATGTTTTTTATGTTCCTAGTTTGACTAAGAATATTATTTCTGTTTCTGCTTTAAGAGAACAAAGTTTTAATTACGCTTTTGATATTGTTAATGGTAGCATTTCTGCATTTTTAAATGGTATGTTCTATTTTGAGGCTAAGCCTCACAATGGTGTCTATGAAATAGATACTTCTAACAACAGATCAAATAATATAGTATGCTCTCTTTCCTCTAAACGTGTTAAAACTAGCTTTAATCAAACATATCGTTGGCATTGTCGTCTTGGCCATATTAACATCAATCGCATGAGGAAGCTCCAAACCGCAGGGATTCTAGAATCCACAGGCCAGGAGACTTATGATTTATGCGAATGTTGTCTAAGTGGCAAGATGACTAAGGCCCCTTTTACCGGAACTAGTGAAAGGGCCAAAGACCTGTTAGGACTCATACATACTGATGTATGTGGTCCATTCAGGACTATGTCAAGGAACGGGGAAAGATACTTCGTTACATTTACTGATGATTATAGTAGATACGGATATGTTTATCTTATGAAGTTTAAACATGAAACCTTTGAAAAATTCAAAGAATTCCAAAATGAAGTACAAAATCAACTAGGGAAAACGATTAAGGCACTTCGATCTGATCGAGGTGGTGAATACATTAATCAAGAGTTTGATGAACATCTCAAGAAGTGTGGGATTATATCCCAACTAACTCCACCTGGAACACCACAACTTAATGGTGTGTCTGAGAGGAGAAATCGAACCTTATTAGATATGGTTCGATCAATGATGTGTCGTACAAACTTACCACATTCCTTTTGGAGTTATGCTCTTGAAACTGCTACACGTCTTGTGAATATTGCTCCTACTAAAAAGGTAGAAAAGACACCATATGAGATGTGGCATGGTAAACCACCTAAAGTCTCTTACCTTCGCATATGGGGATGTAACGCTTATGTTACCAGTGAGTCTTCGGACAAACTTGATCCTCGTGGTGAAAAAGTTGTTTTCATTGGATATGCATATCCGGTTGGTTATTATTTCTATAATCCTGCTGAAAATAGAGTTTTCACTAAGCGTCGAGGAACATTCCTAGAGGATGAGCTTATGGCGCGAGAAATTGGAGATAATCTTGTGGATCTTGAGGAAATTCGAGAACCACAAATTGATCAACCAATAGTCGAATCTGCCTCTCAACAAAATGTTGTTGGACCTGAACCTGATAGGATTCAGGAATCTGATGTAACACTAGGCATCCGCAGAAGTACGAGGGATCGTCATGAACCTAATCGGTATTCACCTGATAGGTACGTCTTGATAATTGATCAAGAAGAGCCCTCAACCTACAAAGCTGCGATTTCAGGTAATGAATCTGAAAAATGGCTCGAAGCCATGGGCGTCGAGATGCAATCCATGTATGACAACCAAGTCTGGGATTTGGTTGAACTTCCTCCCAAATGTCGGGTTGTAGGAAGTAAATGGGTTTTCAAGTTGAAAACAGACATGGATGGAAATGTGCAAACCTATAAGGCTCGGTTGGTTGCTAAAGGTTTTACTCAGACTCAAGGAGTTGATTATGAGGAAACCTTCTCGCTAGTAGCCATGCTTAAATCTATTAGGATTCTACTTGCCATAGCCGCGTATTATGACTACGAGATATGGCAAATGGATGTCAAAACCGCGTTCCTAAATGGACATCTTACAGAAGATGTCTATATGGAGCAGCCTGAAGGTTTTGTAGATCCTAAGAATCCTAAGAAAGTTTGCAAGTTGAATAAATCCATTTATGGATTGAAACAAGCATCTCGAACCTGGAATCTTCGTTTTGATCAGAAAATCAAACAATTTGGTTTTATCAAAAATGAAGATGAGCCGTGTGTTTACAAGAAGGCAAGTGGGAGTTCTATTACTTTTCTAATCCTGTATGTAGATGACATACTTCTCATTGGAAACAATATTCCGATGCTGCAGGACGTTAAATCCTGGCTTGGTAAATGTTTCTCAATGAAGGATCTTGGAGAAGCTGCTTATATTCTAGGAATAAAGATTTATAGAGATAGATCTAAGCGGCTACTTGGACTTAGTCAAAGTACATATATTGATAAGGTCATTCGACGTTTTTCAATGCAAGATTCCAAGAAGGGTCTCTTGCCAATGGCAAGTGGAACCGTACTAAATAGTCATCAATGTCCCAAATTGGACAAGATAAAGAGGATATGAAAAAGGTTCCATATGCCTCTGCTATTGGTTCCATCATGTATGCCATGTTATGTACTAGACCGGACGTATCGTTTGCTCTGAGCTTGACTAGCAGATATCAACAGAATCCTGGTAAAAGTCACTGGATTGCTGTGAAAAATATCCTTAAGTACTTAAAAAGAACTAAGGATATGTTTCTGATATTTGGCGGTTTGGAAGAAGAGATGAGAGTAAAGTGTTACACTGACGCAAGCTTCCAAACGGATCGTGATGATTCACGATCTCAGACAGGCTATGTTTTTACTTTAAATGGTGGTGCTGTAACTTGGAAGAGTTCTAAGCAAAGCGTGGTGGCCCAGTCGACCACTGAATCAGAATATATAGCGGCTTCAGAAGCTGCTAAGGAGGCTGTTTGGATGAAAAAGTTCATTGCTGATCTTGGAGTTATACCAAGCATACAGAAGCCTATCGAGATATTTTGCGACAATACAGGTGCAATTGCTCAGGCAAAAGAACCAAGGTCGCATCACAGCACGAAGCATATTCTCAGAAAATTCCACTACATACGGGAAGTTTTGGAAAGAGGAGACATCGTAGTAGAGAAAATTGATACTGATCAGGATCTAGCGGGCCCGTTTACTAAGCCTATACCTCAAGTGAGACACGAGAAGCATGTTGATTGTATAGGTCTTAGATATGCTAGACAGTGGGTCTGATTTTGTAATTTAGTAATTTGGTACATTTTGAACTGTAAACAGTATTTTATGTTTATTTGAATTTAATGGTTGAATGTCTTTTAAACTATTATATCTGTGTTCAAATACTAGTACGTTAAGTATCTATGAATATTGTATTCTAAAATGTCCGTAGTCTATCAGATTCGTGTGAACCAATCTGGTAAAAGACTATTGTGAATTAGATGGTTGATCCATATCACGGATACTCAAATTGTTGAGAACCATATTCACTGATATGATTAGTTGAATCATATTGGGCGTAACTCGTTTCAAAATGATCTTCATGGATCTTAGTCATAAGACGTTTTGAATAGGTACGATCATTGTATCCTTAGACCTGCGGTACATACTAGAACTAACTTAAATGAATGGTTGCTCTTTGATTCTATCTAACGCTGTACATAACTCGCAGTAATAAGGATAGTTTTGGGAATGATCTGAAGTTTAGTGGGAGTTGTTTGTAGCCAAAGGGATCTGTGCTTCTATACTTAGAAGAGGAACACTCTGGCGCCTTTCGTTGATTTGAACTGGTGTTAAACGCGTGGCCACGCTCGAACTAGTAATAGTTTGATAAACCACTTACAAATCAAGAACGAAATTGGAAATGGTTGAATGATATATGAGAATGAATTGGATCCATGTCTCATGTTCAACAAGTGTTCAATACAGAGGGATAAATGAGTCGATAACCAGGGCTATAGTATTTGCAAAACCAAAGGTTTGATTAGTGCAAAGAATTAGTTGACATAAATATGCCATACCTTGCCGGGGGCAATATGATGCAGCTAGGCACCCACTATTGTCTACATTGAAACTTAATCGGCCAATCGACCAAGTGGGAGACTGTTGGATATGATGTTCAATTGTCGATTGTAATTCAACGTTGCCGTCAAGGTACGACCCAAAGAGTTACACTTTGGGCAACGAACATTTAACGATGTTTTAATCGTTAATCACCGGATCACGAAATAATAAGCGTAATAAAAGAAACGGGAATTATTTAGAATAATTACGGAGAGTCGAATTAATATTATAATTAATTGTTAATTATAATTAATTATTAGATAATTAGAAGAAAATAGATAATTGTTATAATTATGAGATAATTATGAAGAGTTGTAATTAGATTACAAATCTTAATCCTTTTATTATCTATTAAAAGTTTGGTACCTATTAAAAGGGAATACCTCATATATGTCTCTTTGGTGATATACGGAAGTGTGATTCCAAGTTTTGAAGGTCTGCCAAGGCTTTTAAAAATCAAGATCTTTCATACTTGATTGGAGGTTTTTGTAAAAACTCTACAATTCATTCAAAAGGATAACCTACTCGACGTTCTTACGCAATTGCAATATTTCAAAAGGGATACACAAAGCTTGTTGTTTCTTCAATTACGCAAAAAGGTAAGTAAAGTTTTTGAACTTTATTTTCTTTAGATTTAAGGTTTCGTTTGAAATTGTTTCAAACGAACAAATATGATTTCGTGGTCAACGATCATCTAGCGAGATCATTCGTTGAACCAAGGTGTCTTTCTTGGATGTCACGATTCTTTAATTTTATTATAACCTATTTTGATTGTAAAGAGATCACTGGTGGAAACGGTTTAGAACCGAACCTCGTGTACATGTTTTCCGCTGCGTTCAGTTTGTTTGACAAATTGACAAATAATTATTTTCCTAAAAGTTACACGAAAATTCCAACAGATCCTTGCCACTGCCTCCAGCCTCGATCGTCAGGATCTCCTCAGCCTCCTCCTCGTCATCCAGCTCAGCCAGCCTTGCCTTCCAGCCTTCCACATCCTAGGTGCTCCTATCGAAGTCAGGATCCTGAGCTTCCAAGGCCATCTGCAATTTGGTCTTATACATCGCTATAGCAGCAGAGACTTTAGCGTCCTGGGTGATCTCATGCTTCTCGTAGTCAGCATTGATTAGCACCTTGGCTGTTTCATTTCTGGCATTCTGGAGGTCTTTTTGGAGGTCGGCAATCTTAAGATCCTTGAGCAGTGCAACTTGTTGGAGATCAGCAATCTTCCTATCCTGGTCCGCAACGTTCCCCACATAATCTTCAATCTCAGCAAATTTCTGCAAAGAGGATAAAGAACAGTTCAAGACCATGTAATCCTCAAACAAGCAGGATATATAAGCAGGGACAGTGATCCTTACATCGTTGAAGTACTCAAGGAATTGGTGGCGGATCAGAGACAGACCTTGCAGATCCTCAGCTTCAGAGGCTTTTCTTTTCTTGCCTCCCCTTCCTTTGGAGGGTGCCTTGGGGATTGAAGCAGTTGGGCTAGCAGGAAGCTTTTTCTTGGTGGATCGTACGTTATCCAAATCGGTCACGCTGAACTTGGAGGCGGATCATGAAGCTTTTCCAGCACCTGCACAATCAAAGCAAGATAAGTATCCTTATCCTATTTCTATTTAACTATTTATTCAAATCTTTAACTATACAAAAAACAGGATACTTACTTGACATTGTGACTGAGCCTGAGGATACCTCTTGTGAATCTTGGGTGATTGTCTTGAATGATCTTGTTTCAGGACTGAGTCTTCTAAAGGCAGCAAGCCTTTCCTTGGTAGCAGGAGACGGTATGAGGTGTGAGACAGTAACAGCTGCATAACAAAAAACAAAAGGGTGTTAGTGATCCTTATACAAATAGTAGACTGTCTGGTGATCCTTCTCAGGATCCTCTATCCTACCATGGGTGGCCCATTTCCTTGGTAGATCCTTTCCATTGGGGATAGAATCTCTTTTGACGAAGAAGAAACGCCGTTTCCAGTTGGTGTCGTTCTTGGTGGCTTTAAAAATTGGGTGTTCTTCACCAGGCTTACGTTTGAACAAGTATCGGTGGGATCCAAAGGTAGTGAGATCATACATCTCGGCCAGCTCTGACATTCCTAGGTCAATCCCCTCCTGCTCAATGATCCTCTCAAGGGTACACAAAACCCTCCAGATCATTGGCATAGCTTGGATATAAGAAATGCCCGTAAGAGAGAAGAAGGATTGGGTAAAGGCTGGAAAAGGATAGGTATAGCCTATGGTGAACGGGGTAACAGGAAAGGCAATCCAAGTTTCAGAAACATGATCGCTCAAAGCAGTGGGATCAAAGGATTTGAATACGGTGTTCGCTGGGAAGCAATAACGGATTCTATCGATCTGTGGATCAGTGAAACAACAGCGTTCTTTTGCGGAATCTTTGATGATCCCTTGACTTTTCAGAGGGTTGTTCTTCTAGTGATCCTTAGCGGGAGAATTCCGGAGCATCATTTTTGACGAGATGATGGTAAAAGAAGTAAAATAGAGTAAGAGAAGGAAGAAGATGAGAAGAGAATACCTGATCGATCTTCGGATGAGAATTTAAAGGGAGTTTCTCTTAGATTTAAATGCAAATTGATCCTATCTCTAACTCCTATTTATAATCATGATCTTGCAGGGTAAGTCACCTCAGTGACGTCAGGATTGCAATGGATAGTTCGATTTTAACGGCTATATATCCGTTAGTTTGTTGCGGATAAGACCGACAAAATATAACTCATATATTTTACATAATCACTCCTTATATTTTGGGGGCAATTGTTAGGGCAGGATTTCCTAATGACCTGTAATCCTCAAGTGTTATCCTGTTTGGTGATCCTTACTTCTGCGACAGATAGTGATCCTCATAAGTGCTTCAGGATCAGGATCATGGATCATCCTAAGGATCCTTATACTAACGATTGTTCACTTTGAATTCAGTATTGTTTTGCAGGAGTACCGGCTTGGACTTGGTCGTGGCGATATTCCTAGAGCATATTCCCTTCAATTCTGCACGTGCTTGACCATTGTGAACGTTGTGGAGAACGTGGGGAGAAGGCACGAAATGCAGATAGTTAGTTAGGCTAGATATTTTCTATTTTTAAAGGGGATAGCGAGCTATTTTTAGAACACTTGGCTATTTTTTGGCTACACACACTCGTACAACTGCACTCATCAGCTTACAGCAAAACACTTAGCAATTTTCATACATTTCTACACGATACACTATAGTGATCCTTGTACCTAGCTCGCTATCATCCGAAGTTGTAAAAGAATTATTGTTTAATTTGAGTTGGTGATCGGTAGTTTCCATCACTCGAGGTTTTTTATGCCGGAGATCATTCATTGATCAAGGGCTTTTTCCTCGTATAAATCTTTGTGTCACTTGTGCAATTCATTTCTGAGTGATCCTCATTGTTGTTTACCAATTCAAGCATCATACCCCGTAACAGAGAGTTTGGTTGCATTATCCTTTTGTGATTTTTAACCAAAACAGTATGGATTCTATCTTTTTTAAATATGTTTAAATATTATTATTTTGAACCCATTACTAACTTAAGCATCGGATGGGTGTTAGCCAGGCTAACACCCACCTTAGCTTACAATTGTTTTGCAGTATATGCTTCGGGATATAGCTCCAGGATACACATTCAAGATACTTCGAAAGATTAGAGGATTAGCCCCCTATCTCACGTTTAAGGGATCCTGATCCCTTCACAGGTTTAAAGGTATTCACCTTTCTCACGAATTGGGTTTGAACACCCCGCCTGGAGCGCAAGTTATCCAGGGATAGTCAAGGTGGCGGGACCAGTTCATGTAAAAGTGGCTGACAATTTCGTCACCGTTGGCTATATCCTGGATCCTTAAGGTATATGAGGATTGATCACCCTCTCTCGCAAAAGGGTATTTTCATACTCTCTAAGGTATAATGGTTTCACCTCAAACCGAGGCCCATCCGCCAAAAGCACGATTAGTTTTTTACCATATTCACACAATGGTTGAAGGTTTCATCTCAAAGCGAGACCCACCCACCTCCAACCGTTGCATCATTCAAAACAAATTATACTAATTGATAACCAAGGGCTTGATCCTGAAACCCATGACCCATCCACCTTTGGTCATCATATTGTTCTAGTGCAGGAAATGTAAATTGTTCAAAGACAGGAAGTGTAAATTGTTCAAACAGACCACAACCATTGAATTTAAAAAAAGTGGGCTTCGGCCTTGGCACGTATATCCATCATCGCCCACTTCGCTGCACTTAAGGGTCAGCTCCTTCCTCCATCATGACGTCTCCAGCAGCATCCTCTCCAGTATTTGTCCCAGCATCATCAGCGGCATCCTCTCCAGCAGCATCCTCTTCAGCGTTTGTCCCAGCATTACCACCAGCATCCTTTGAAGCACTAGCATTAAGCACCTTGGCAAGTTCTTCCGCAACAGATTTGGCAGGAGGCTCCACAGGATTCCCCCCAAGATCTCTCAGTTTCGCCTCCCAGGCCTTGGTGTTCCAAGAAGGGCATTGAAAGCCCAACACCATTGCCTCATAGGCCATTTTCAGTCTGACCTGAAGAAGGGAGATGACAACAGAATTCTTGAGGCTCTCCTGGTATGAAGCCATAGCCTACTCGTGTTGAACTTGGGCGGCGTCAAACCTGGCCTGAGCTTCATGGGTAACCTTTTGGATGGCAGACTGCTGCTCTTGGGCCATTGCCTTGTATTTGGCTTCGAAGTGTTCTGATTTAGCGGTGGCAATCGCTGCTTGGTCTGCAATAGTGGCTTCGGCCTTTTTCAGCTTGCTTTCAAGCATGACATTCGAGCCACATGCATCCTCATAGAGGAACACCAGGCGTTCATGACCCTGCAAGGTAAGGAAACAGGTATCAACCTAAATTAACATTTGTAATCAACATATGGTGCTGGATATAGGTCAAAGATACGAACCTGGTTAAGGAAGCCTGTCATGAATTTGTTGGATTCCGTAAACCCATGATTCTCAAATGGGAATACGTGAGGATGATCTGCTTCCTTCCTCTTCCGGGAGATGGAGGCCCGGGTCCTGGATGCTGGAGGAGCTTTGGGAGCGGTAGCAGTCTTTGAGTTGCTAAGCTTTGGAGTATCAGCTGGCTTCAGATTGATCTCTTGTTTGACAAGTGCGAGGCTGGAATAACTGTCCAACTCATCAAGTTGGAAGCCCTCAAGGTTGATGACCGGCACTGTGTAAAGGGAGAAATGTTTAATTCATGTTATTTATATTCTATAGTCAATTTACTCATATATACTTACCAGACATTTCTGAACTAGATTTCTGACTTGAGTTTGTGAGAGACAGGGAGAAAGTTCTTTCACTAGCAGGAAGTCGGTAAACCTCTTTGATCCTGGACTGTGATTCTGCACTTGGGGGTGCTAGATCTCTGAAATTCGCTGCATAAGTATTAGGATATCAGTCAAGGATACAGTTAAGGATATATTTGAGAGTATTCCTAAAACCCTAAATCCTACCCTTGGTTAACCATCTAACTGGCAGATCAAAAGAGTCCCTTTTAACGAAAAAGAACTTTTGTTGCCACTGATCTTCGTTCTTGGTGGCCTTAAGGATTAGGGGATTTTTGGAAGTGGAGAACAAAAGAAAACGGTTGTTGCCATGGGATCTCAGTCAATATGCTATGGGAAGTTCTTCAATGCACAGGTCAGAGCAATGACGAGATCTGATTTGGTTTAACACCATCAAAACTCGCCAGACCATTAGCATAGTTTGGGCATAGCTGAGGCCGGTAAGCTCGAAGAAACGAGAAATGAAAGGTGGAAATGGAAACTCGAGTCCCAAAGAAAAGGGGTAGGCAAAAAAGCAGACCCACTCATCTGATGACGCATTTGATCGGACCTCCCGATCAAAAGGGCGAATGACTGTTCCGGCAGGAAAGGCGCCGGAATCCTTCAGAGCGGAGATATCGGCATTGTTGAAAGAGCAGATTTCTTTTTCTGGTTCTTGTATAAGGTTTTGACTCATAAGGGTTGGGATCGGTTCATTCGAACGAGATCTTGTCCGTGATACCATAAGGGGTATCAATCAAGAAACAAGAAATTCAAAGAAAAGAAAAACAGAGAAGAGAAAAGAAGAGGAGTACCTTAGATTTGCTTGAGGAGTAATGATCACAATGCGAAGTATTTCAACTAATTATAGGCTGAGTATAGGGGAGTAAAGAGTAAATACCGCGTTGGAAGTTGCACCAATGTCACTTCAATCGTCGCTTCGTTTTAATTGCCTCGGTCTACGAGATAGAGTTTTAAAATATATCCGTTGGATTGGTATACCAACAGATATATTTTGGGGACAATTGTTATGGGCCATTTTCTGTACATATATCTTGACTAATATTCAGGTTTTGATTGTTTATTTGTGATCAGGATACCGGATCAAGATATTGGTAACATCCTGATGCGATATCCTGGTAATGACTGATTTAACCACGTGCAGATTAGAAGATGCAAGTCTCTAACGGTCAAGTGGACCTCTTCTCCTTAAGACTCGGGCAAACCAGTCATATAAGAGACGTTGAACCCGGAAGAAGTGGACTACAACGTTCCCTTGAGGAATATTCGAAGCATCCGGGTTTAATAGGATAGTTAGTTACTTTCGTTTTACTATAAATAGATTGGTCGGATCAGGCTAAGGCACACACTCTCTTCTGCACACTTTGCTCTCTAGCTACTAGCAATCACTACACACAAACACTTGTACTCAAATTACATTGTAACACCTAGTTGATTCGCATCATATCCTGCACTGTATCCTGATATTTGAAGTAATAGAAGAACAAGGCAGCTGCGATTGTCAGCTCCCAAGGTTTTGTGTCGGCGATCTAGATTGATCAAGGGCTTTCCTCGTACATCCCGTGTCACCTTTTACATTTTTTGCTCATTGTTTGATCATAAATACAGCTCTATATCCTAAGCCGTATCCTGAAACTGCTTTTGCAAATAACTTAACTAGCATATTTCCAACACATATTTCTAGCACACTACCTCACTTAACTAATTTGATCACTTAATTGCTTCGGTAATTTTTGACTAAAACACCAAACATCTTAAGAGATGGATTCAAATTCCAATTCCCTTAAATTCCATTGAATTCCTACGAACCAAACGCCCCCATAGTCTTCATCAGCGGTTTACTTTGACAGACTTTGTGAATCAGCAAACTTTGTTCTTCAATAGACTTTAGCTGTAGCAGACCTTTGGTTGCTGCAGTTGTTTGATGCCTTTGCTGTTGGGAGAAGAATGACTTCAAGCACTGTTATTATGGATCAGTTGATTGTAGACTGTTTTGGCTTTCAATCATCTGTTCTTTTGGCGGGGTCTACATGAGCCAACACAATCACACATAAAATTATCATCATCAACACAAAACCACATGATTTCAACACTACATCGAAACAACCTACATAACATACATAAATATAAAAAAACAGAACAAACATCAAAATTATCAACATCAACACAAAATTTGACATAATATCAACACACATAAAAAGAACACACAAAAGATTTCGTTTAACTGAAATAACAATCATACATAAAATTATCATCATCAACACAAAAACACATGATCGCAACAGTACATCCAAACAACCTAGGTAACATACATAAATATAAAAAAACAGAACACACATAAAATTATCGTCATCAACACAAAATTTGACCTAATATCAACACACATAAAAAGAACACACACAATATTTCGTTCAACTGAAATAACAATCACACATAAAATTATCATCATCAACACAAAAACACATGATCTTAACAGTACATCCAAACAACCTACATAACATACATAAATATAAAAAATAGAACACACATAAAATTATCATCATCAACACAAAATTTGACATAATATCAACACATATAAAAAGAACACACACAAGATTTTGTTCAACTGAAATAACAAAAACACATAAAATTATTAATATCAACACAAAAGCTGGAAAAAAAACATAGTAAAAAATAAGAGTTGCAACATAAGTAAATATACCGGATTTCCATCTTCATCCACTGATTCCCTAGATCTCAGTGAACTCAAAGCATCAAAACTCCAGATCTGGATTTCGTTCAACTGAAATAACAATCACACATAAAATTATCATCATCAAAACAAAAGCTGGAAAAAAACACAATAAAAAACAACAGTTGCAACATAAGTAAATATACCGGATTTCCATCTTCATCAACTGATTCCACAGATCTCAGTGAAATCAAAGCATCAAAATTCCAGATCTGTAAGCCTCTAAAGCATCAAAACTCCAGATCTGCACTGTACATTCATTATCACACAGTATTAAACAAAATTGTAACAGAAAACTTGAGAGAGAGAGAGAGAATGAAAGGTTAACTTGAGAGAGACAGAACGAAAAGGAGCGCCTGGGGGTTTAAAACTTAGATCTACTAGAAAACCACCATCTATAGCCGCCGATGAGACCTAAATCGGAAACGAGAGGTCAGATCTGCTGATTAGGGTTTGTTGATTGTTTAAATTGGAAACGGTTTATTCGAGAGGTCAGATCTTACCACCAATAGCCTTGATCTGAACATAGAGGTCAGATTTACTATGGATTTGGTGAAATCTTCATCAATAGCCATGAATCTCCCTGTACTTCTAGAATCGCCAGAGAGAGAGAGAGAGAGAGAAAACAATGTGGGCGGATATGAATTATGAAATGAGAAAATGTGATAATAGATAAACCCTAAGCAGCAGTACGAGACACATGTTTTTATTAAAGAGGTGTACATGATGCATTAAATGTTGTAACTCCCTTAAAAAGTGGCAAATTACGAAAACTACCCTTCGGATATGCTTTTATA
Organism: Helianthus annuus; assembly: GCF_002127325.2. NCBI lineage: Eukaryota > Viridiplantae > Streptophyta > Magnoliopsida > Asterales > Asteraceae > Helianthus > Helianthus annuus. The sequence goes on along the minus strand of NC_035438.2, from coordinate 110,168,869 downwards.
TATAGTATAGATATATATTTAGGGGGCAACGATTTGGTTCACCCTTGAGGGGGTTATGCCGATCAGATTTTCAGCCTAAATTGTGCTTGGCTTGGTTATAGGTTTTCGGGGTGAAAAGGTTTCCATTTGAAAAGGTTGAGTGTGTAAAATGTAGAGAAAGTGTAAAAATGTAGATAAGGTAGATAATATGTGGTAAAAATGTGTAAAAAAGCAGATCTCCAACGCAATTCAAAATTTTATGAATTATATTAGGTTTTATGTTGGAGAAAATAAAATAAGATAATACTTACTCACCTTATGATTATGTGATTCTACTCTAAAAACAATCAACGCTAATAACGTGTTGTAAACCTAGACTAACAACAAGCAAAGGGATAATTATTTTGAAAATTCTAAATATTGCAAAAACTACGAGAACTCATGAAAAAATCAATCAAGAACAAATTTTTATAATACCATTTTATTATTATTATTATTATTATTATTATTATTATTATTATTATTATTATTATTATTATTATTATTATTATTATTATTATTATTATTATTATTATTATTATTTATTATTATTATTATTATTATTATTATTATTATTATTATTATTATTATTATTATTATTAAAATACACATTAATAAAAGAACTTACTCTCTAAGAATATATCTGTTTTCCAAATTATTCTTAATAAAATCTTTACACATATGTAAATAAAATAATTTACATATGTGTAAATTTACAATTTACACATATACACATTTTTTGTTTACGAGTATATATAAGTTTAAACGTGTAAATTTATTTTCTAGTATTTTACTTTAATACTAACTAGTGGGATTGCCCCCCGCTATGCGGCGTGAATTCGGTTGGTATCGATTTGTTCCGTTACAATAATGACACCTTCTATAACAAACAAAAGAGAAAATCCAAAATAAAAAAATCGTGATATACCTAAAAGTATATATTTAGATGTTTTATATCAATCGATAAGCATAAAAACGAATATTGATATGGTTTCAATACTGATAGTTATGCCAATGTTGTTAGGTCAGAATCGGTTCGATTTGTTACGATACCAATACCAAAAATAATCATTTTTTAATACAATCCCTTTTAGAAAAAAATGTATACCGGAATGGCTAAAAATATCCAGTTAAGAAAACTCAACTTATTAGAAAAACTTAAGTTATTTATCAATAATAATAAGTAATATCGACAATAATTAGTAAGATATATTTATATTAATATATCCAACAATGTTGCGATAGTTAATCTTAATCTGTTTGATTTTTGTTCGTTGGTTAAAGATCATGCGTTCATTGCATCTAAGTAACAGAGCATGATGAGTAAACAGCCCCTCTACTTACACATATAACATAATTGCCTTCTCAATATCATAAGTGGTCCATAGTTTTATGAATGTACATCATAATAATTAATATATTAATATTTCATTGTTCATCACCAATTCTTATTCATATGTATAATGTATAATATGTATAATGATGATAAGTGTATTTTTTTTTCTTAAGAGTAAACTGCCATTTTGGTCCTTGAGGTTTGGTTACTTTTGCCACTTTAGTCCAAAACTCAAACCTTTTGCATCTGGGTACCTGTGGTTTCAGTTTTATTGCTATTTTAGTCCAAAAATGAAATCAGGTCATACTTATCTTATAAAATCCTACAATTTTGTCATTTTCCTCAGAGGCAAATCAGGTCATATTTGTCTTATAAAATATGGTATTTATTTATAAAAAAGAAATGATCATTTTGCCCCTGCGGAAAATGACAAAATAACAGGATTTTATAAGACAGATATGACCTGATTTCATTTTTGGACCAAAATGGCAATAAAGCTAAAACCACAGAGACCCCGATGCAAAAAGTTTGAGTTTTGGAATAAAGTGATAAAATTGACCAAACCACAGGGACCAAAATGGCAGTTTACTCTTTTCTTAAATATGAATGGTTTTTGATTAAGATCTCACGATTCTCATAGAATATGTGAGTTCTCTTTTTAACCTCACCCTAGCAAATAATGACATGACAGAAAAAAACAAAATAACTAAGGAAGTAAAGAACTATTTCAATGATAAATGCGTTATACAAAAAAGTATATATATGATAATTTTTTTAGACAAGCCTAATCTATTTTAGATATCTATAACCATAATAATAATAATTATAATAATATATAATTTGTATTTTCTCCTTCTCCGTAGGAGATAAAATAAGTTTTTTTTAGAACCAAACAAATATATAAATTTTTATTCTCATTTAAATTAGATTTAGTTAAATTGTTTTAATGGTATTATTATTTAATATTTAATAGGATACAAAAATTAGAAAATCATATTAAATCACAAACTTCACGAATCTCTCTTATTTATTGTAGGGTCGTTTTCTGACCCGAATGAGTCGATCAGAAGAGTTTTTGCTCAATACGAAAGGTGGAAACAGACGTATCGAGGTAATTCAGCTTGAAATTCACTTTAAACAGTCTTTTGATTGATTTAACAAAGTTTTACAGCGAGTAGACACTTCGGCAGCAGTTCGGCACTGAAACCGGAAAGTTACAAAAGAAATCACAAGGCACCTATTTATAGGCTGGTGGTTTCGCACGGAATGGTTGAACAAGTCATTTCGTACGAAATACCTATTTCTCATTTCGTGCGAAATCAACTTTCTAACATGTTTTCTCGTTTTTCGTGCCCTGATCTATCTATTCTAATACAAGACTCGATACAAGACGAAGTCGACAGACGTAAGCACCAACAGACTCCCCCTCGGATGTTGACAAAGTCTTCAGTGTCGAGTCTTCAAACTTCAGTCTTTGCCAGTCTTCTCGAACTTCTTCCAAAGTATCTGACAATGTAAAGCTTCCTCATTCTATATCTTCTTTTCATCTCCAGGATCTCGACCTGGCTCTTTCCTCACTCTAATTCTCTTGATCAGATCTTTTGGTTCCTTAAGCTCATCAGCATCATCAACTCTTCTCCCCTCGGATGTTGATCTACTAGCGGACTCCCCCTTAAATTGTTACGAGATCCAAATCTGGCTCATATTCTGCTTAGGATCAGGAACCTGGCTATCTTGCACACATCTCTACCTCACAATAAATTTCACAAATTTAAAATTTGACAAATTTATATACCACTTCCAAGAAATGATTTTACAATATTAATCTCTGATGAACCACTTGTAATAAAAAACATTTATTTAAAATTCACTTTTCATTTCAAACAGATTCCCCCTTACTTGATGCCCATCATGTTTAGCACTCGGAATTTTGAAAATTTGCTTTCCAACATCAGTTGTCGAAAATAAGATGAAATAAAATCTTTTTGGATTTTCAAAAAATTTATGCTAAAACACACTAAAATCTTTTTGAATTTTTGATTTTAACAGAAAACAGTAAAGAAATATATACAAACAATATTTTTGTGAGTTTGTGTAAGAGGATCATATATGAGACAAATCACTAACACCGTTAAGCTTTAGACATTCTAAGTTCTAAACAATTCACTTAGATTGTCAGTATACTGATCCAATTAAATTTTCACACAAAGTTCAATTGTTTCGAGATACGAGATTAACTGATTTTAAGCACTTAAACTTATTCGTGTGTACCACCTCAGAATATACTCTCGTATCCAGACTTCTATATTCAGTCTTACAGGTGAGTGTACACTAATGATATCTGTAAACGGGTAATGCGAGACCATGAGAGCTCAGGTTAGAACTTCCGTTCAGACAAAGAGATGATGGCTCGTCTTTAGGTGTGTCCCGTTTGGGGATCTTTTCTTCAACAGCACATGATTAGCATTTTTCAATGTTTCATCATACTTTGTACTGAGGGTGAGCTGTATGATTAAAGCTGTGCAAAGTATTATACGAGGACTAGGCTATTGCTCCCGTAAAATCAGAAGTCCTGGCATAATACCCCAGATATCATCACGCACAAAGACCTAGTATGTCAGAAATAGAAAATCTTTCAAACAAGATTTCCGAGGTTACCCATATATCTGAGAGATGTTCCCCACGAAATAAGTAAGTATTTGACTTTTAGATTTATATCTCTAACACAATCTATTGAATGTATAAAACCTACTGACACATCCTCAGTGAGACCGTTTATCACTATTGACTTTCCAAATCTTTAGTGTCACACCCCCAAAATCCACGTGCGGAGTATCACCGCTTGGGAGCGTGTCTGACCAGGATCAAGCCACCAATCATATAGAACAATATATATAGTAAAAGTATTTGCCATTAAACCAAACCAAATAAATATGAAAGGTGATCCAAAATCATAAGTAAGTTATCATTGTTTAGCGGAAGCGTATAATCAAAACCCAACATAATTAAGTATGAAACGTCATAAGTGTTTAATAAGATAATCACGATCCAAGCCCACAACGACCAGCTCCTCCATGTGCAAGCTCCATGTATCTAACGACCTGCAAGGCATGCAACAGAGGATCAACAACTAGTTGAGCGAGTTCACAGAAAGTAAATGCGTAATAGTAAGTTCGTTTGTAATATGTGGCTCTACTGAGCCGATAGTACGTTCTATAGGTGGGGGCTTCCCATGTTGTATAACCACTAGACTACTCGTAACCATATGTGTTCTTCACAATCCGAGAACAGTAGTAAGTATAAGTTCACGTAGGTCTTACGTGAGTATCCTTCACATCCGAGGATAGTAATTAAGTATAAGTATCCTTCACAACCGAGGATAGTAATATGTATAAGTATCCTTCACAACTGAGGATAGTAATATGTATAAGTATCCTTCACAACCGAGGATAGTAATATGTATAGGTATCCTTCACAACCGAGGATAGTAATATGTATAAGTATCCTTCACAACCGAGGATAGTAATATGTATAGGTATCCTTCACAACCGAGGATAGTAATATGTATAAGTATCCTTCACAACCGAGGATAGTAGTGAGTATATGCGTACGTAGATTGCACGTACGTGTCCTGCACAACCGAGGACGATGGTATGGTAGTTTAGTAATAGTGTAGGTACAGTTCTATTCAATCCCAATCCTTCAATCCCAATTCCCGTGCCCTGGGAATCCCATGCCTTAGTAAGAGTGTGAACTCACCTTGGTTTGCTCGGTATGCTAAACTATGTGTTCACAAGTAGTCAGTCGAGTCCTATTGTATGCACGTATAACAAATCAGTTCATGTTCGTAATGATACGCATGTAATCTATGTCACAAGGCGTTTGACAGTTATCATCATGTATCAAATAAACAGCTAATCACATTTATGCAGCTTGAGCTTACAATCAGGGTTGTTCTTAGACGTTTTAACTCAGATATTCATCAACAGTCTTAGTAATTGTAATCGTGTTACATCGTTGTCCAAGATTACAGAACTAGCATGCATAAGAGAGTTTACATACGTAACAGTGTTATTACATCAAACAGTGTCATCATGCTAACAGACAATGAAACTCAGACTAGGTTAACAAAGCATGGGGGTTAGCATATTGAACAACCTTGGATATCACTTATCTACAAAAGTCGGACAACCTTATGCACATAATTTCATAAAATTCGGACAGGGAGTGGGGGTTTGGGCCATGAAACTCGGACAAGGGGTAAGGGTAACCAACCCTCACAAACTCGGACCACATGTGTTTTCACTTTGCAAACTCGGACAAAGGGGAAACATGGCCACAAACTCGGACAAAGGGGAAACATGGCCACAAACTCGGACAAGGGGTCCCCCCTTTAAACTCGGACCATGAGCTTCTCAAACTCGGACATGGGGAGGGGTTACAAACTCGGGTAGGGCTTGGGGGTTTAAGTTCGGACCTTGTAAATGAAACCACAAACTCGGACCCTTGCCACTTGATTATGAAACTCGGACCACCTAATCAATAAACTCGGCCACATATTCATTCAATGAACTCGGACCTCTAATCCCCATTAAAGGTCGGACCACCCTCTATTCAATAAACCTCGGACATTACATCTATATATAGATAAACTCGGGCTTGGTAAGTTATTCAAAACTCAGACTATATAATTTGCATAAAGCTCGGACTAGACATCATGTTATTATAAACTCAGACATATGTTTTCACAAACTCTGGGCAACATTAATCATATAAATCGTAAAGATTAAAGCAGTTACGTTTTCCATGTTTCATCATTCTAAAAACCCTAACTTCATACGCAATGACGGCAGAACATAACAAATCATCAAATGCTAATCAACAACAACAATTACCACAATGATAACCTATCCAGCATGTATCTAATCATGTCATAATCTCAACTATTCAAGATCAAATCACAGAATATCACATGAGAAACTAGGGTTTTCCATGAACACATAATCAAGAAATCTATAAACAATAATCATTTGATAGAATCAAGAAATCAACAAACAATAATCATTTACCTTGTGATGATCCTAGAGAAATGTGGAATCAAAAGTGATGATTAGCTTGTCAATGTTGATGGTGATGATTGCTATAGAGCCAAAGAAATGAAAGTACGTGCTTGGATTCTTGTGAGAGGTTTAGTGAATGATTTAGGGTTAAGTATAGTTTAAGTTCACTAATGGCCCTCTACACCCTTAACTAATATATTTTACTATAGTACACCATCTCAAATAGTTTCACAGTTTCACCACCAAGTTTATACATTTGACAAGTTTATCACAATTAACATATAGTCATGCACAATCACACAACACACCTCATTGTATCAAAACATATACAATTCCATAACAACTAATTGTGAAATCAATCGACTAAATAATACAAGAACGTGCAATAAATGCGAAATAGAAATCTTGGAATTTCGAGTTGTCACATTATCCCCAACTTAAAAGAAATTTCGTCCCGAAATTTGGTACGCACTCACTGAGGAAGCTAGGTAAGCCGTAGTGTTCACTGGTTTTCCTGGGGTGTCACATCATCCCCCCGTTGATTTGGAATTTCGTCCCGAAATTCAGTAGTAGTAGCTTCAGCCTCAGTAGTGGTTGCATTGGTTCCGAATAACTGGGGGTACTTTTCTTTCATTTGGTCTTCGCGTTCCCAGGTGTACTCTGGGCCACGTCGGGAGTTCCAACGAACTCGAACAAGAGGGATTCTCTTGTGTTTGAGGACCTTCACATCCCGGTCCGTGATTTCAACTAGCTCCTCGACGAACTGCAACCGCTCGTCGATAGTGAGTTCCTTAAAAGGAACTATGAGGGTCTCATCTGACAGGCACTTCTTCAGATTCGACACGTGAAATACATTGTGAACTGCACCGAGTTCAGCTGGTAGGTTCAATCTGTAGGCTACTGGGCCTATTCTTTCTATAATCTCGAATGGTCCGACATACCGCGGATTGAGTTTGCCTCGTTTACCAAATCGAACCACACCCTTCCAGGGTGAGACTTTAAGTAGCACTCGATCCCCAACATGGAATTCGAGCGGTTTTCTGCGTTTGTTTGCGTAAGCTTTCTGACGGTCACGAGCCGCCGCCATGCGTTGTCGTATCTGTGCAATCTTTTCCGTAGCGTCAACTACCATTTCTGGGCTTGTAATCTAACTAACCCCCACCTCTGCCCAACCGAGAGGTGACCGGCATTTACGTCTGTAGAATGCCTCGAATGGAGCGGCTTGTATGCTGGTGTGATAACTGTTATTATATGAAAACTCCACCAAAGGGAGATGCTGTTCCCAGCCGTTGCCGAAATCGATAACACACGCTCGAAGCATGTCTTCTAGAGTTTGAATCGTTCGCTCAGACTGCCCATCCGTCTGAGGATGATACGCTGTGCTCATGTCTAACCGTGAGCCATTTGTGCATCGCTGGCCATAGTTCTGACGTGAATCGTGCATCCCGATCCGAAATGATGGAGGTGGGCACCCCGTACCTCGAAACAACTTCTTTAAGATAGATGACTGCGAGAGTGGAGAACTTATCTGTTTCCTTAATAGCCAGGAAGTGTGCAGACTTGGTGAGTCGATCCACGATCACCCATATAGTATCATTCCCACGCTGGGATCTGGGTAGGCTTGTAACAAAATCCATGGAAATTTCTTCCCATTCCCATTGCGGTATCCTGGGTTGCTGAAGTAGGTCTAAGGGTTTCTGGTACTCTGTCTTGACTCTCGCACAAGTCAAACATTTGCCGACGTAAGTTGCAATGTGGGCCTTCATGCTAGGCCACCAATATGTAGTTCTAATGTCATGGTACATTTTATCCGACCCTGGATGTACCGAGTAGCGAGACTTGTGTGCTTCATCCATCACAAGTTCTCGTAAACCGCCGTATAGTGGGACCCAAATACGCCCCGTTACATAGTAGGCGCCGTCTTCCTTTTGTTCCATTCGTTGCCTTGAACCGCGTAAGGCTTCAGCCATGACGTTTTCGGGTTTCAATGCTTCTATCTGAGCAGCTCGTATCTGTGCAGGAAGACTGGACTGAATAGTAAGCTGTAGCGCTCGCACGCGCTTAGGTAGGGTGTCTTTCCGACTGGGGGCGTCAGCCACAACATTGGCCTTGCCTGGATGATACTTGATAGCGCATTCGTAATCATTAAGCAGTTCGACCCATCGTCGTTGACGCATATTCAATTCCTTCTGCTTGAAGATATGCTCGAGACTCCTGTGATCGGTGTAAATCGTGCACTTGGTACCGTACAGGTAGTGTCGCCATATCTTAAGCGCAAAAACAACAACTCCCAGCTCTAAATCGTGCGTCGTGTAGTTCCGTTCATGAACCTTGAGTTGACGAGAGGCGTAGGCAATAACTTTATCCCGCTGCATCAATACACAACCAAGCCCCTGTATCGATGCGTCACAATAAACCACGAAGTCATCCGTGCCCTCGGGCAGTGAGAGGATAGGTGCGCTGCATAGTCTATCCTTCAGGTACTGAAAAGCAGTTTCCTGCGTATTACCCCATCTGTAAACGACACCTTTCTGTGTCAGCATAGTAAGCGGCTGCGCGATCTTGGAGAAGTCTTTGATAAACCGCCTGTAGTATCCCGCCAAACCCAAGAATTGGCGTATTTCTGTTGGTGTACGCGGTGCAGGCCAGTTCCTGATCGAATCTACCTTGGATGGATCGACATGGATCCCATCCCTGTTCACCACATGGCCTAAGAAGTGGACTTCACGAAACCAGAAGTCGCATTAAGAAAACTTTGCGTACAATTGCTCCTTTCGAAGGAGTTCCAAGATAAGACGTAAGTGCTGCTCGTGTTCCTCCTGACTCTTGGAGAGATCAGAATGTCGTCGATGAAGACAATGACGAACTTGTCAAGATAGGGTTTGCACACCCTGTTCATAAGATCCATGAAGACTGCAGGCGCGTTCGTAAGCCCAAATGGCATGACTAGGAACTCGTAATGGCTGCAGTGAGTTCTGAATGCTGTCTTGGAGACGTCCTCATCCCGGACTCTCAGCTGATGATAACCAGACCTTAGATCAACCTTGGAGTAGTAACTCGACCCTTGCAACTGGTCGAATAAGTCGTCAATGCGTGGAAGAGGATAACGGTTCTTCACTGTGACCTTGTTCAGTTCGCGGTAATCAATTTCACATCCTGAAGGTTCCATCCTTCTTTTTCACAGATAGTTGGTATCCAATAGTTCTTGTAGCTCCCCAAGGCGAAGAGATAGGTCGGATAAATCCCTTATCCAAGATTTCTTGTGGCTGCGTCGATAGTTCTTCCGATTCTGGTGGAGCTAAGCGATACGGTGCTCGAGCTATGGGTGCTGCTCCTGGAGCGAGCTCGATTTGAAATTCGTCCTGACGATGAGGCGGTAGACCAGGTAAATTTTTAGGATACACCTGAGGAAAGTCGCGTACAACTGGATGGTCTTCCAACTTCTTTTCTTTTGCTGATGCGTCAGTAACGAGAGCCAAAATTGCGGTGTGGCCCTTCCGCAAACATTTCTGAGCCTTCCAGAAAGAGGTGATGCCAACCATAGCACCACTCTTGTCGCCTTGAACTTCGAGAGGTTCTTGACCCGAACGAGGAATGCGAACAATCTTTTCTTTGCACAGGATTTCTGCTTGCTGTTGCTGCTGGCGATTCCGATTTGCAGGCCGTGGACTCCTGAATCCTTAGCTTCTGCTGTGCTCTGGTGATCACTATTCTTGCGCTGCTGCTGTGCTTGAGACTGAACGGTAGCCGAACCCTTGCTGGAATACCCATCCCATTTCCGCTTGTTGTCACTAGGAGTAGCGGGGGTAGCAGAAGTGGTAGCGATAGTAATAGCGCTGATACCACTAGGGAGCCTGTTCTGTTCCACTGCCTGATCCGTGAGGCGATGAGCAAGACGCTGAATGTCTTGGATATTGTCGAGGTTAGCCGATGTATCATGGCTCTGAATCTCTGAGGCTAGACCCTTGAGGTACAATTCGATACGCTTGCTTGGAGGGTCCACCATGGTTGGACACAAGATAGCCAGTTCGTTCGACTGTTTCGTATGAGCTTCAATTTCTGACCCCGTCATTTTCAAATGGTAAGGCTCCACTTCCAACTTGTGGATGTCATCACGCGTGCAGTATTCCCTTATAATGCGTTCTTTGAATTCGTTCCATGGGGTGGCGTTAGCAGCTGCCAACCCTAGTATCCGTACTTGCGCGTTCCACCAGATTAGCGCGATTTCTTCCAAAGTACCAGTGGCGTACTTGACCCTGCGAGTCTCAGGGCATTCACACATCCCGAATACTAACTCGAGCTTCCCAAACCAATGGAGTAGTCCCACTGCTCCTTCTGTGCCACCGAATGTGCTTGGACGACAGTCCATGATGTTCTTGAATGTGCAGACATGTTGCTGTGCGTTCCGACCCGTTGCGCGAGAAAGATAGGTCAAGGTTAAGCGCGAGAGTTGGGTCACGACAGTAGGATCTAACATCCTAGAATAGGTTTGGAATAGCAGGTTATACCTCCTGCTTGTGCGGCTGCAAGTGCCGTAGCAACTTGTTCGTTAATGAGAGCCGTCAACAGGGCTTGAGTCATGTTAACACGTCCAGACATGATCGAACAGTAAAGGTAGCATAAGTATGAATGGTTCGCGAGTAGTGCGATGACAGAAAAGTGTAGGCACATAGGTGTTCTTAAGCAGTAACAAGTAGTGAGCAAAGTAATGTAAGCATACTACGAGCAAAGTTCTATGCAATTCTAGCATGTTGGCAATAAACATAAACCTTATTACCTAGGATGTCGAGTCTTGCACGTGGAGCGAAGCGTCGTTGTGGATCGTTGAGAGCACTGTTCTGGTTATAGTCTGGTTTTAATAAAAACGTTTTCCCATATTAAAACCTAGTTCTCTATAACCAATGGCTCTGATACCAATCTGTCACACCCCCAAAATCCACGTGCAGAGTATCACCGCTTGGGAGCGTGTCTGACCAGGATCAAGCCACCAATCATATAGAACAATATATATAGTAAAAGTATTTGCCATTAAACCAAACCAAATCCATATGAAAGGTGATCCAAAATCATAAGTAAGTTATCATTGTTTAGCGGAAGCGTATAATCAAAACCCAACATAATTAAGTATGAAACGTCATAAGTGTTTAATAAGATAATCACGATCCAAGCCCACAACGACCAGCTCCTCCATGTGCAAGCTCCATGTATCTAACGACCTGCAAGGCATGCAACAGAGGATCAACAACTAGTTGAGCGAGTTCACAGAAAGTAAATGCGTAATAGTAAGTTCGTTTGTAACATGTGGCTCTACTGGGCCGATAGTACGTTCTATAGGTGGGGGCTTCCCATGTTGTATAACCACTAGACTACTCGTAACCATATGTGTTCTTCACAATCCGAGAACAGTAGTAAGTATAAGTTCACGTAGGTCTTACGTGAGTATCCTTCACATCCGAGGATAGTAATTAAGTATAAGTATCCTTCACAACCGAGGATAGTAATATGTATAAGTATCCTTCACAACCGAGGATAGTAATATGTATAAGTATCCTTCACAACCGAGGATAGTAATATGTATAGGTATCCTTCACAACCGAGGATAGTAATATGTATAAGTATCCTTCACAACCGAGGATAGTAATATGTATAGGTATCCTTCACAACCGAGGATAGTAATATGTATAAGTATCCTTCACAACCGAGGATAGTAGTAAGTATATGCGTACGTAGATTGCACGTACGTGTCCTGCACAACCGAGGACGATGGTATGGTAGTCTAGTAATAGTGTAGGTACAGTTCTATTCAATCGCAATCCTTCAATCCCAATTCCCGTGCCCTGGGAATCCCATGCCTTAGTAAGAGTGTGAACTCACCTTGGTTTGCTCGGTATGCTAAACTATATGTTCACAAGTAGTCAGTCGAGTCCTATTGTATGCACGTATAACAAATCAGTTCATGTTCGTAATGATACGCATGTAATCTATGTCACAAGGCGTTTGACAGTTATCATCATGTATCAAATAAACAGCTAATCACATTTATGCAGCTTGAGCTTACAATCAGGGTTGTTCTTAGACGTTTTAACTCAGATATTCATCAACAGTCTTAGTAATTGTAATCGTGTTACATCGTTGTCCAAGATTACAGAACTAGCATGCATAAGAGAGTTTACATACGTAACAGTGTTATTACATCAAACAGTGTCATCATGCTAACAGACAATGAAACTCAGACTAGGTTAACAAAGCATGGGGGTTAGCATATTGAACAACCTTGGATATCACTTATCTACAAAAGTCGGACAACCTTATGCACATAATTTCATAAAATTCGGACAGGGAGTGGGGGTTTGGGCCATGAAACTCGGACAAGGGGTAAGGGTAACCAACCCTCACAAACTCGGACCACATGTGTTTTCACTTTGCAAACTCGGACAAAGGGGAAACATGGCCACAAACTCGGACAAAGGGGAAACATGGCCACAAACTCGGACAAGGGGTCCCCCCTTTAAACTCGGACCATGAGCTTCTCAAACTCGGACATGGGGAGGGGTTACAAACTCGGGTAGGGCTTGGGGGTTTAAGTTCGGACCTTGTAAATGAAACCACAAACTCGGACCCTTGCCACTTGATTATGAAACTCGGACCACCTAATCAATAAACTCGGCCACATATTCATTCAATGAACTCGGACCTCTAATCCCCATTAAAGGTCGGACCACCCTCTATTCAATAAACCTCGGACATTACATCTATATATAGATAAACTCGGGCTTGGTAAGTTATTCAAAACTCAGACTATATAATTTGCATAAAGCTCGGACTAGACATCATGTTATTATAAACTCAGACATATGTTTTCACAAACTCTGGGCAACATTAATCATATGAATCGTAAAGATTAAAGCAGTTACGTTTTCCATGTTTCATCATTCTAAAAACCCTAACTTCATACGCAATGACGGCAGAACATAACAAATCATCAAATGCTAATCAACAACAACAATTACCACAATGATAACCTATCCAGCATGTATCTAATCATGTCATAATCTCAACTATTCAAGATCAAATCACAGAATATCACATGAGAAACTAGGGTTTTCCATGAACACATAATCAAGAAATCTATAAACAATAATCATTTGATAGAATCAAGAAATCAACAAACAATAATCATTTACCTTGTGATGATCCTAGAGAAATGTGGAATCAAAAGTGATGATTAGCTTGTCAATGTTGATGGTGATGATTGCTATAGAGCCAAAGAAATGAAAGTACGTGCTTGGATTCTTGTGAGAGGTTTAGTGAATGATTTAGGGTTAAGTATAGTTTAAGTTCACTAATGGCCCTCTACACCCTTAACTAATATATTTTACTATAGTACACCATCTCAAATAGTTTCACAGTTTCACCACCAAGTTTATACATTTGACAAGTTTATCACAATTAACATATAATCATGCACAATCACACAACACACCTCATTGTATCAAAACATATACAATTCCATAACAACTAATTGTGAAATCAATCGACTAAATAATACAAGAACATGCAATAAATGCGAAATAGAAATCTTGGAATTTCGAGTTGTCACATTTAGCGTGTTGTGATAGTTCACAGATGTACTATCATTTCCTCTTTTTCACAACAAAACTCGTTTTTCATTTTATCATGTTTTTGACTTTTTCAAATTTTCTAATGTTTTTCGATTTTCTGAAAATTTCTTACTCCCCCTAAAATTCAAAATCATTAAAAAGAAATTTGACATGCTGTACAAAAAAAATGACAACTGTTGTGAAAAGATTCAATTTCCATCCACTTGGCATAAACAATCAGAACTCCCCCTGACAGCAAACTATTTTCCCATTATGATTTCAAAACACTTAAGTTTGTTTTAATCAAAATGGTTGTTCCAGAAAATTAGTTTTGTTGATTTTACCACTTGTAGACTGGGGATTCATTCATCACTTTGTTCTATTCAAACACTTGAAAAATTTAACAATTTTTTAGGTTCTACCAACAAATACCACTTGTAGAAAATCAAGTACAACTTAATGTCCCTGATTAACCACTTGTAGATCGAAATCTCACAGTTACCAGCTTGTGAATTTCTCAAGAAAGATGCCGATTCCTACTCCCCAATTACAAACCTGGGAGTTTCGGCAAGTCAGGATTTTACATATGAAAAACTGCCATCCAAGCCTGACCAAACTTGGATGTAACCTCCTCAGCTTCTGCTACACTCAGGGTGTAAGTAGCTTTCTTTGTTTCATTAAAATCTTTTACCCCTTTCACCTTACCATCGAACATTTTACCGAAAATCTTTTTAACATTTCCATTAAAAACTTTTTCGGCATCAAATTCTTTCTTTTCAGAATAGAATTGATTCGAGATTTCCACTTTACCAACTTTTGTTTTAAAGTTTTCAGCTCGCAATGGTGGAAAGTTTACATCATCCATTTGCGGAACTGAATTTTCTTCTTTTTGAACAAATTGTCACTCCTCTGACTTTGTGGAATCAGATTCATTGCCAGATTTCACATCAGATTTCTTAACAACCCACATTTGGTTGTCAAGATTCACCCTTCTATTATGTTGAGTTTTTGAAAACTTTGAATTTTTCAATTGGTGGTTCAGTTTTATCAACAATTTTTCCTTTCAGTTTAGAAACAACTTCCTGTTTGGTTTTGGTAGCCTTTGGACAGTTCCATGCAATGTGACCAGCTTCATTGCATCTGTAACATGTTCTTGTTTCCTTTCTCTGATTAGCTCCATTCTTTTCAACATTCTGTTTTTCAGCAAGAAATTATGTGTTTGATTGCTTCCAGAATGAGCTCTTTGCTTCTTTCTCAGAACTTGTCCCTAAAACAAATACAGTTGTTGTTTTAGAGATTTTCTCATTTTTATGATTTTCTAGAGGAATAAAACCTAATCCCTTCTTTTTGTAATTACCGTTATGGTTTGATTTCTTTTGAAAACCAAAACCAAAACCAAAACCAAAACCAAAACCAGAACTGTAACCCTTTTTCTTGCTTAAACGTTGCCGAACTCTTGAAGTGTACTTTTTAGGTATTTCAATAAGATTTAAATCTTTTATTTCAGAAATATTAATTTCTGTTAATTTGAAAACTTTTTTAATTTTCTCAATCTGAACACTTCTTATTGGAAATTCTTCATCAGAATATAATTTGTCTGAATCATTCAAAGTATATGCCACTTTGATTGGTTCGTCATTCAAATTAGATTTTGATAGCAGAAACTCTTTACTGTAAACCCTTTTGACCGACGATTTTGGACAGTTGACTGACGAACTCGAACTTCCAGACTCAAACTTTGACTCTGATTCCTCATCCTTATCCAACACCTGATCGACCACTTTCTTTATTAACACGGACTCATGATTAGTGTCAGACGATGTGAACGTGACGTTAATGTTTTCTGGTAACTCGTCAGTTATTTCAAACTTTAACTTTATATTGACTGCGTTTTTTTACTTGCTCCTCATTTGGTTTTCTGGGAGAATACCCTTCCCAGACCGGAGGTGAACACTTGTTATAACTGACACTCTGTTTCTTACCAGTATCTTTCTCTTTCGGCTTTTCATCTTGAAATGCTTCAAGACCTGCAACAGTTGGATAAATTCGATCAATCAAATAATCAGAACTAGAATAACTTTGCAGTAAACGTCTGATTCTTTCATTTTCAATTCTCTCAGTCTCCAACTCTTGCTTCAGCTTTGCGCATTCTTCAATGTAATGATTTTTAGCTTTCTGTTTGGACATCATTACTGCATTCATCATTGTCAGTGCATCTTCTCTTTCAGAATTTGTCTTTTGTAGACCATTCACTGTTCTGTTCAACATATCATATGATTCTTTCACATAATTGAGATCAAACAATAACTTTTCTTTCATCTTGTTCAACTCACTTAGCTTCTTATCCTTCTCTTCACATTACTTACACGATTCCAAACATTTTAAACATGGTTTTGTTACTTCAAAAATCTTTTCAATCTCGACAATTTTCTCAACTTCAACTACCTTTTCTACTTCAAACACTTTATCAGCTTCAACTATCTTCTCAACAACTTCAACTTCTTCACTTTGTTCAGAATCCTTTTCCTGAACAACGCTTTCACATTTTACCATTCTCTTTTCTTTTGCTGCACGTTTCTCCTTCAGCTTCTCCAATCTATCTGCAAAATAAAATTGAAAACTTTCAGGAGATAATACAGATTTTCCAATATTTATTTGAGTTTCTTCTTCATCATCACTGCTATTAGATGATGATTGATCAAAGACTGTTGTCTTTTCTAAACTTTCATCTGAAGAAACAAACTCTTCATCTTGATTCTTTTCATCACTAGCAATCATGCCCATCCATTCTTTCATCAAATCTGGTTCTTGAACTATTTGTGCAATGAATGCTCCAAGCTTTGTATTAGGTGGAACGTATTTGTCCCAGCTAAAACCTTCAGCTACTTTCTCATCATCTTGATCAATTATACCATAATAAGCTTTCTTATTTGCCTCTTCGATCATTTTCTTCTTTCCGTCTTCAAACTGTTTTGCATTTGATGATGAAGATTGTTGTTGAAATGGTTGTTGAGCAACTTGAAGATAAATTGATTTTTGATAATAATCATTATTGCCGAACGGATTCTTAGCTCCACTTGCTTCCCGATTGGTACATTCCCTCTTGAAATGTCCTTTTTCCCTGCATCGAAAACAAGTAACTTTAGATTTTGTCAAAATCCAAAGTAGAAACATTTGCATCTCTAAAATCATCTCTTCCTGTGATCATTTTAAACTTTTCAGCTCTCCTCAAAACACTCGTTAAACACCATTTAATATCCATAAGTTCCATTTCCTCAGCATCAATCTGATCGTAATCCTCCTTGGTCAACACAGGATTTCCGATCCTTCCTGCAACCAATCCTTCATATGATTCTAACACTGTAGCAAGTAACGCCATGTGACTTTAAGCAACTTCTTCAGAGAAATTTTGACCATTCTGAAGGTGCAACGCGATGTTGCAGTTCAACACCTGACCATTACTACTGTTTGAATTTTGGAATTGATGGCTTGAAGTAGAAACCTTCGGATTAACACTCGAGTATGAAGAAAATCCACTACTGCTATGTGGACTTGGATTGACTGAACTAAATGAATTTCCGGCACTGAAAGCAGTTTAAACCTTTGGACTTAATTCAACATCTTGAACACTTCCTTTGTAGTACATCTTGATGTCTTGTTGACCACTTGGATTGTTCATCCTAGCGATCTTTTGCTGCTCAAGAACTTGTCCTTTAATTTTTTCAATGAATTGAAAAATTGTCAACCCATCATATTCTCCAGTGTTCTTTAATATCATAAAAAATGTACCCCATTCTTTCTACGGTAGAGCATCAGCCAATTTGTCAACCCATTCTTCTCGTTCTTTATTTATATCTAACAAAGACAATGAACGGACTAAGTGACAATATCTCTCAATCAGTTTCTTTGTACCCTCACCCGGTAAACTTGTAAACAGATTAAATTCTTTCTTTAATAAAGCTTTCTTATTCCTGATCATCTTCTCACTTCCTTCAAACTTAATACGAAGTGCATCACAAATCAAACGTGAAGTATTGTCATGTTGAAGTAATATAAAGATGTCTTCTTTCATAGCTTGCTGCAACAAACTAATCATCATCTTTTCTGCTTTATACATGTCTCGTTCTTTATCCGACAATTCAAAAATTTCTTTGATAACTCCTACGTCAGTACGAGGTCTAACATATTTCTTCTCAATACATTCCCAAGATCTCAAATGATTAGCTTGAACCCAGTTCTCAAATCGATCTTTCCAACCATAATATTCTTCAATACCCATTAGCTTCGGGGTTTTTTGCAAAGTTCCTGTTTCATTTTCCATGTTCATGCTTTGAGCAATGGTAGCAGGAGTACTCGCGGCAGTAGCAAATGCGTTATAAAATTCCTCTTCCATGATTCAGTTCTCAACAACTTTCAAAAACACAACTTTCAAACGAAATACAAACTCAAACGAAATGCCTTGTTCAAACGAAATGACCTGCAAAAACAACTTCACACGAAATGAATGATTTCACACGAAATGGTCAAACGAAATACCAAATTGGTGCGAAATGAACTGATTTCATGCGGAATAAGTGATTTCGTACGAAATAGCTGAACTTTCAAGCGAAATGAGGTGATTTCGTATGAAATGGGTGATTTCGTACGAAATGAAGAACTCTCAAACATAATGACAAACTGGTGCGAAATGAGTCTATTTCGTGCGAAATAGATGACTAAAAAGTGATTTCGTGCGAAATCAAATACTCAATTCGTACAAAACGCTGCTGATGTCATCATCTCGAACTGTTTTTGCCAATATTGATCAAGTTCTAAGCTGAATTAAGGTCTGATTCTTTCAAGGTTTGTTAAAACACTATTGTGCGTATAATGTGTGAAATTCAAGTCATTTTAACTGTGAAAACTTGTTAATTTTGAAAAGAAGGTGTAGAAATCAGAAATTTTGAGCTGAATTGGTAACAACTCTTCCTCCTGAGCTCTAATACCACTTGTAGGATCGTTTTCTGACCCGAATGAGTCGATCAGAAGAGATTTTGCTCAATACGAAAGGCGGAAACAGACGTATCGAGGTAATTCAGCTTGAAATTCACTTTGAATGGTCTTTTGATTGATTTGACAAAGTTTTACAGCGAGTAGACACTTCGGCAGCAGTTCGGCACTGAAACCGGAAAGTTACAAAAGAAAATCACAAGGCACCTATTTATAGGCTTGTGGTTTCGCACGGAATGGTTGAAATGAAATCAAGTTCATGCGAAATAGTGATTTCGTGCGAAATAACCAAGTCATTTCGTACGAAATACCTATTTCTCATTTCATGCGAAATCAACTTTCTAACATGTTTTCTCGTTTTTCATGCCCTGATCTATCTATTCTAATACAAGACGAAGTCGACAGACGTATGCACCAACATTTATTTATTACTTCTTTTATTTTTTTCACTTATTAATAATCATCTAATATTTCAATGGTTCTACCATGTGTAATACACATGTTTCAAGCCTAATAATAAATAAGAAACAAATTAAAATTTTAATAAGTAAATAGTACATTGAATTTATCATTTAAATACATATCTTGATAACCGAATGTGTTAATCGATTACATTACATTTATATAACTCGTGCAATATACGAGGTATTTAAAGATATAACTGTATTGTTTATTATATAAAAAAATTATGCAATCTGTGTAAAACACGGGGTTCTAAGCTAGTCATATATATATATATATATATATATATATATATATATATATATATATATAGGATTAGGTTCAAATGTGAACAATTTCTCCAGCATGAACTGCGTGAACTGATCTGAGCCCTTGATTTTTATGACCTTGAGATTTTAAGTGAATGGCATGATGGTAATTATTTGGTTATTTGTTACTATTTAATTAAGTGAATAAGGGTATATGTGTAATTTCCATATCATCTTGATTGCATAAATCCCGTTTATATCTACATTTATGTTTCAAAATCCCACAAAAATCTCTCTCTCTCACATATCATCGACATAAAGAAAAGCAAAGGAGACCATCGATCCCTAAACAATAAACGAACCCAAAATCCATCCTCGCCGTCCGCCTCCCACCGCTACCACCACCTAAAAGCAGAGGAGACCTCTCGTCGTCGCGTTTCCGGTGACGTCAGCGGCGGCGAAGCTGAACAGATCTACCGCCGACGATACAGATAGGAAACACACCACTTACTGGGTGTTTATTTTGAAGATTCAAGTGGATTAGGATGTTTATTTTGAAGATTCAAGTGAATTAGGGTGTTTATTTTGAAGATTCAAGATTCAAGCTGAACAGATCTACCGCTGGTGACGTCAGCGGCGGCGAAGCTGAACAGATCTATCGTCGTCGATTACAGGTATACCGGCTCAATCTGAATGGGTGTTTATTTTGAAGATTCAAGTGAATTAGGGTTTAACATAATTTTGAGTTAGTTGATATTTCAATTTAATATATTATTCAGTTAATAAAGTTGTGTCCTTGATTTAAGGGATTAGAGTTTTGATGATTAAGTTTGTTATCACTTTTGGGATTTTCTTGTAACTGTATTTTAGGCAAACTGTTACATACCTGCATACCGGCTAAAGAATATGATGTGTTTGCACTCTTATAACTGAACATATGTGATTTTGTGTTTGCACTCTTATAACTGAACATATGTGATTTGCTTCTCAGCTTACTCGTTACAATTTAAGGTATACCAGTTCATTATAATTGAACATATGTGACCACTTTTACAATTCAAGGCATACCAGTTCATTATAACTAAACATATGGGATTTTATTGGATTATTTACCTAGTTTTTGTTGTGATAGGTTTTTAATTGTTTTTGCTAGTTATTGTACTTGTAGTTTTTTTGTAGATTGTAATTGTGAGTTTGATTAGCATATGTGTGGATTGTAAAAGTTCGAAAACACGATCGCCAAAATGGATGAATAAGTTGAAAAACTTGTTTAGATTATCTTGATGTTGAATGGTTAATCGCCGTCGTTATCAATAGTGGGTTGGGGTTTAGTTTCTTTTTTTATACCATTGTACACACATGTATTCCGATTATTGGTACAAATGTTTAATGCAATGTACACATGTGTATTCTGATTTTGCTCTGTTTTTAATGCGATGTACACATGTCTATTCTGATTTTGCTCTGGTTTTAACGCGATGTACACATGTGTATTTTGATTTTGCTATGTTTTTAATGCGATGTACACATGTGTATTCTGATTTTAACGCGATGTACACATGTGTATAGCGTCTGTTTTTGTGATATCTCAGATTTTTTTGTGTGTCGAATGTGTAAGGTTGTTGATGTACACTTGTGAATTATGCAAAATATTAGTGCTGAGTTTTTTTTGTGCTATTATAGGAGATGTCGTAACGAGAAAAGTGGAGATGGAAGGTGAATAAGGATGATTCACGTATGAGGTCGATAAGGATGATTCACATATGTTTGTTTGCTTGGTCGATAAGGATGCTTCAGCATACAACGTGGCGAATAGTTGTAAAAGATTATGTTTTTTTTGTTTTTTCGATTATGTTTGGTTTATTGTTTTTAGAAAATGGAACTTGTAATTATATGTTTTTTGTTTAGTTTGGAAAACATTATGCAACTTGTAATTTGTTAAATATAAAATAGTTTTACAGGTATTATTTCTATATATGTATTATGTAGCTAATTACACATATGTACGATGTTGAGTACATATGTGTACTGTTCTATTTATATCCAAGTACACATGTGTATACCGTTGAAATATGAAGGTTACGTGGATCTTAAAAATCAAAATTTGAATTTTGGTTATGAAATCTGAAATAAAAATTAAAATTGAAATCTAGTGATTTGTTGTTTGTTTTGATAATTATTTCATTAATAAATAAAACATAATGTGGATAATGAATGAATTTAAATTAGGAAAGATGTAACTTAATTCAATTATTTAAACCAATTTTTTTAAATAATTACAATCCTACCCTTAATAACTAAAAAGGAAATCAAGGGTCCAGATCTGTTCACGCAGTTCACTCTTGGGAGGTTGTTCACGCTGGAACCCTACCCTATATATATATATATATACTAGCCGTTTACCCGCGCGATGCGGCGGGAAACATATCAATTAGGTTGGTGAGTTTAGGGCTATGTACGGGGCGGTTTGTTTTTGAGCCATAACCAAAACCAAATTCGCGATGCAACGGAAAATACAACACTTGTTAGTAATTCTAAGGGTGTGCATGAGTGCGCCTCGCGCCTTTAATAACTATGGTGGAAGCTAAATTTGTCTCGGTATCCAACTATCTCGGATGGTGAGAAAGGTATTACTTATTTATGTTGACAGCTCCTAAATATGGCCAAGTTAAACCAGCATAGGCTACAATTCACTAAGTTCAGACACACCAACACATTGCAGGTGTAACCAAAATATTTAGAGTACAAATCACAAGTTTCAACAACAAATATACTCTACAAAAAGCTACATTACCTCAAATTTCAACTTTAACCCGGTCGATGAACTGAGACTTATTGAAACTTGTACTCAAATTTCACAAAGCTACAAGTTTCAACAGCAAATCTACTCTTCACAAAGCTACGCTACCTCGATTACATCAATCTAGTAGGATACCCGCGCGATACGGCGGCGGGTGGTGGGTGGTGGGTGGTGGCGGCAGCGGTGGTCAGGGGTGGTAGTGGCGTTGGTAGGCAGTAGCGTGATGGTCAATAAAAAATAGATAATCCTAACGATAGAAAAAAGTAGGTTTTAATAATCTAAACAGTGAGCTATCAATAAAAAATAATTCATAGTAATAGTTTGACCAATGATAATCCTAACTTTTATTTTTGTTGCCAAGAGCAATCGAGGTAGCATAATTGTCATTGATTCTACACTCAAGTTGACCCGGATTCGATTCCTACCCTACGCGAATCGAACGTATAAACCAGTTTAAAACTGGCCGAAGAAAAAGGATCCGAACCGGAAACATCAAAACCGGTTCCACCTCTACCCGGTCAAAACACGGACCTAAACCGGCCAAAATCCAAAAAAGAAAATGGTGCAGACCTGTCAAAACCAGGTAAACACCTCGAACATGCGCTGTACCTATTGTTGACCAAACTCAGATGTGATTTCGGTTTTAAAAAACCCTTTTATGCATCTCTAGCCAATATGTTATAGTAAGAATTCTTAAAATACATTTTTTTCTTAATTATTAAAATACATCTCTAGCTAAAGGATGTTTCAACAATTCCCAAAACATTTTTTTTACTTAATTGTTAAGTAGGTAACACTATGTAAACACTAACTTATTTCTTAGTACACTGCCCAAAACACTCTTTTAACTTAATTTTTTGTTTGCGTTTATCTTTTTAGAGTAAATTACTTTTTGAGTCCCTGTGTTTTAGTGCTTTTAATCACTTGAGTCCAAAATCAAAAAGTTTAACGCCCTGAGTCCCTAGCCATTTATTTTATAACGTTTTGAGTCCAATTTTGTTCATTTTATAACGATTTGAGTCCAAAAAATGGGACTCAAAATGTTAACATTTGGACTCAAAAGGACTCAAATGGTTAAAGAAAATGCTTATAGGGACTCAGGTCGTTAAACTTTTTGCTTTTGGACTCAACTTGTTAAAACTACTAAAACACAGGAACTCAAAAAGTAATTTACCCATCTTTTTATAAAGTAGTTACTTTCAAAAAACATTCCTAACTTAAAATATTGATCATAGACGGATATAATCTATTTAATATATCCAGGTTTTATGTTTATCTTAATGTCATGGAGTGATGACAAACATCCTCATACATATTGCTTGTTTGCCTAAAAATGCATAGCATCATGTGGTGCTTTCCAGATAGCAAAGCCCAACTACATAAACTAAACATCAAATCACATGTTTTGACTTTTCAAAGTCAAACAAATTACTTTTCAAGTTCAAAATAGTTTTAAATTCTTTAGTTTCTCTAATCAAAACTATTTTAAAATCAACAGAAAATCATGTCTCATGTATTACTAACAAAAACATATGTTTTGGAAAACACAAGGTTTGAGGTGTAAAGTCAAACAAATTACTTTTCTAGTTCAATATACTTCTGCATTTTTTGGCTTCATTAACCAAAAGTAATCCTAGAATAAACAGGGAAATAATTTGTGATATATTACTAACAAATAACATATGATTTTTGGAATAAAACAAGGCTTCAAGTGTAAGATATCAAAGCATCCTCTTGATTTGTAAATATATATCTAACAAATAACATATGATTTTTGGAATAAAACAAGGCTTCAAGTGTAAGATATCAAAGCATCCTCTTGATTTGTAAATTCTACAGCGACTCTATTGCCGCTATATTATATAGCTGATCTCCATTAGCTTGGTAGGTAACCATTTTTGAAGAAATTATTTTATATTCAACATAATCGATATATTGTTTGATACAACCTGAAAACAAAAGCATAAAAGAAAATTTAACAAATCATCTTTGACACAACAAATCAACTTTGACTTCTAAAGTCAAAGCAAAAACTTTTAAAAGCAGAACTATGAAACAAGACCATAACTAAAACCATTCAACCAGTCCAGATAAAAACAGAAAACTTGTTTTAGTCTAGATTCGACTCCTTTGATTTGTTTTTAATAAGCATAACCCAGATTGACCTTGTTTCCATTTTTGTGGGTTCAAATTGCCACCTCTGTTTTGTAGACAAGGATGTATAAAAGTGTTATACTACATGATTATCATCTTATAATCGTTTGTGGATACTTATTAAATGTAAGAAACTAAAAGCAGGGTGAGAAATATGTGGTAAAGTGGGTGTGCTTAGTTAAAAATTGGAAGGATCAAAATATTTGGTATGTTTCAGTTGACCTGGCAATACTTCTTTTTTTTTGTCATTTTTAATTGAATTTAGCAAATAATTAATGTATAAATATGCTTCTTTGAGCAAACAGTCATGTAAAAACTCAAATCAAAATAAATAAAAAAGATTTCATGTTGATTTTTGAACCAAATAGGTCCAACCCCATGCCACAAGTCACCAAATGAAGAAGGAAAAAACACCTAGAATAGTGATCCAGCCATAAACCAGGCGATATGAAGCTCGTTATACACTCTTCTGATGCCTTCTACTCTTTCAAGAACCTCGGACTGATACATAAACATGGCAATTGGCAATGTAAATTAAACTTCCCGCCCCTTTGTGTAAAAGATTTTTTAGATGCAATTGGCAACACATCCAATATGAAAATGACAAGTTTCACCTTGAACCCGTTTTGACACATTAACCAACCAATGACCTAGCCTGTTTATCCAATATTAAAATGACATGTTTCACCTTGAACCCGTTTCGACACATTAACCAACCAATCAGACCCACGCCGTCTTGCAAGTTGCAATTATGCAAGATAATTCAAAATATGGGTGCCAAGCATATATAGAACTTTAAGGCCTCAATGATATCATTTTTGTTGTGACTGTTAGCAACATACTATTCTTCTCAGTCGTGACATATTTACCTAAAAATAAGTAGATACAAAGTATATTTTATCTTCACTGTGTCAAATAGATGAACATTTATCTAATAAAATAACATGCCAAATAAGTAGACTATTATTTAATTTTCATAATCCTATTTACATTAATTATTATTTTTTTTTTTTTTGAAATTAAGAGGAATTGGACAAAAACATGTTAGTGGGTAAATCCCAACTGTTTAACCCCGCTTATTTTGCGAACCTCGGTTTGATGAATTTCAAAGACTTAAAATATAAAAATTAGGCTTTCCATACCTTCCAATGCTTCATCATCAATCATCAGTGATGATATACTATTTGGCACGACCTAGATCTTTCAGAAAGCTATGCTCAGGTCCAATCCAGGGTATTCCAACCTACACATCACAAATAATTAAAAGTTTAACGGCTAAAAGCCCTCAAAAATATATACCAAAAGGACCATGAAGCACGATTATTCTTGTTTAGCAATTTCAGAGAAACTCCCACTTCCAAAACACCCAAGACCCCCGACACCTCCGGAAGAAACAAAAAAACAGGACCAGAACTGAGTCGCCTACTGGAACATAGCTGTGTAAGATTGATATATTTATTAACCCCGCCAAAAGAACAAAATAAACACGCCACACAAAACAAACAACCCTTCACGAACCAAAGTACCGAGGCTATAATCTTTACAACCAACAAGCCTAAAAATTTCAAAAGGACAATCATCACAGGTTCGATTATAATCAGTAAATCCATTAGGCTACAATAAATTAGAACTTACGCCCACTTGGGGTCAGGGGCACCACAGATCAGCCCAGGTTTGATTATCACATTGCTGCAGCAGTTCTTTTAATCATGTGTTACCTACATTACAAGTACATGTTCTTTAACATATGAGAGCAATTATTAAAGGTTTATCGTAACATGGATTGCCCTGAATGAACCATATTATTATTGATGCCAAGCATGTGAATATTTGTTTCAGTGACAGGTGAGACCTATGAGCCTTTTTTTCTCTGCCCGAGCTTTTTTTTTTTTGCGTTTCTCGCCTAGGCAACAGGCAAGCATATGCGCCTAGTGCATTTGATAACTATGGCCCAAATCAACTCTTTTGAAAGTAGCGGGTTTATAACTGAGAACTCTATTAGTTTTTTATACAAAAACTGCAATTAAGGTTCAATTTTTTGTGCCTTCAACATAGCTAAACGAAATACTGGAATTTGAAAGTGCAACTACAGTCAAGAATTAACATCATATACAACCTGTAGACACTACTAAAAGTTAGATAAAAACATGTCTTGAGTTCATACCATTAGGATTAAAATCATCCACCTGATCTTTAGTTCCATCATGTGGTTTTTTGACATCAGATTCTTTTGAAGCATCAATAGCATTAGCATTATCATCTTCCATATCCATGTCTACCTGACAAGTTCATAGGAGTCATTATTCATACGATTTGACTCCAAAAGAAACAGATAAATCAAAATTTTGTAGCTTTCTTTGAGTTTACCTGTACCCATGAAAACACAAGAGAACGAGACACAGAGATATTTTAAATTGCTAAATGAAACATCTTTTATCTCTAATTCCTAAAGAAAAGCAGATAATAGGTATTTGGGGGTATGTGTAGGAATTCAAAAAAGAACAACGAAAGGGAATTGAGCCAGATCTCTGGTAACATTTTAGGGTTTAAAGGTTACCTTCACGGTCCCTAAACATTGATGTGTAAGAAAGCTGGAACGGTCGTCTTTTTTAGGTCGGGTCTGAACAACCACGAAGCGGCTTTCTTCGCCGCTTGCGGCGAAACCCTAGCCGCCGTCACCTCCAAATCCGCTAGATCCGGTACCTCTATTAGTGGGTGTAGTCGCCATCGCCACCGCTAGTAGCCGGAACACACAAATTCTCTACGACTCTAGCAAGATGTAAAAATTGTGAGAGAATTGAGAGTGGAATCTGAATTTCAAAATTCAAGGCATGGAGCCAAATAGATTCAGTGAAATCTGTGACCACCAGTTTTGCAAAGAAGGAAAGGAGTGTTTCTCCCTTCTCTCTCGTTTGAAAAAGCTGTACAAAAGTAGGGACTGTATGACAGCTTTCAAAAGGGCATGTGAGGATCATGATCCGTGTGAAGTAATGGACGATAGGATCATGATCAGTGATGGACGGTAGGATCATGATCGTGTGCTTTTGTTTGAGTTAACAAGGGTATTATTGGAAAGTGAGGTTATAAATGTGTTTGTTGTGCTTAAAAGACTTGTACAACATGTTTTATGGGTGTTTTAAGGGAATTCACATGACCTTAAGAAGTCCTTTGGATATGCTTATTAATATAGTATAGATATAATAGTTGAAATTTGTGATAGTGTTTTGGTTTGTAAATTGTAGTGACTGTATATTAAACATCAACTTTTATTAAAGTTCTAGTATAATTGTTTGCTAAAATGAACTATTCGAAATCAATTCAACAAAAACCTAAAATAAATTAAGTTTACATAAGCTTGACTCAATCAAAGCATATTTAGAGGGTGTTTGGGATTACGTTTTGAAGGGATTATTTGATTATTGCGTTTGTAAAACATAAATAATCTAAAAAAGTGTTTGGATGAAAAAGTGATTATCTGCCTCCAAAATGCAGTTTTGGAGAAGCATGTACCTACATGCTTTTTCAAAACGCAATTTTGAAAACGCAAAATCCATTTTAAAAACGCATAATCTATTTTGAAAACGCAACACCAAACACCCCCTTAATATGCGAGTTCTGATAATTTAAACGAGTCGCTGTTGTTTGTTTTTTCCAAAACAGTTCTGCGCAGACTCTTCAGTCTGCGCGGCACAGACCACCCGTAGACATTGCCACACGTAGACTGTTTGTTTTTTCGAAAACGTTTCAATAAAAAACGTCGACGCGAGCTCTTCTTAACGCATACTTGGCCCAGACATTTCTAAGATCTTCTAAGGTCTGCAGATGGTTAAACACCACTACCCACCACGACCGTCCATCACCACCACCACCACCATCGTCCACCACCCACCACCCACCACCCACCACCATTCATCACCACCCCCGTCCACCACCGTCTAGCACCACCACCACCAGTTTATTTTGAAAGTTTACATATGTTAAAAAACAAACAATCTTCTTTTTGTAGACTGCAGAGATTTAGCCCACCTTATACATATGTCTATAGACGTGGTTCGCAGAACACAATTTTAGCTCTTAAAAAAACAAACAACATCTTAGGTCCCCTGTAGTGGTGTCACACCCCAACCGATGGCGAAAACATCGGGGCGCGGCACTGAGCGAAACTGATTGTCCAAGAGAAATCCATAACAACTAAATTACTGTATAATTAACATTATGTCCCATACCTTAACTTATCTAATAAATCAGTTATTACAGACAGAGATATCCCAAAGACAATCATAGTTTCAACAACTCAAAATATTAATGGTTTGTTTCTGGACTCTTCCTAACTTGATTCCACATAGCAAGCATCCTAGCATCTCAAACACCTGTCACATACGTTAAAATAAAAGTCAATACACATAGTGTAAAGGTGAGCATACATGTTTAATAGCATAATAGATAGTGAAATCGTTTTAGGCATAACCAGGATGTAACATGTAGCAAGGTGAAGCTAGTAGGTTATCGACAATGAAATATGCACAGACGTGACTGCGAGTTGTAGAGTGCGCAACACATATCACCACTGTGATACGTGAAGAAATACCCTTAGCAACCCCCGTCCACGATAGGTGCTGAGTCCAAACTATAGTACTATCGTTGCTAAGGTGTCAGGCAACAATCACTGTGTAAACATAACATACAAGCATTCATCGAGTAACACATATAACATGCAGTAAAGGTTAGCGTATGAAAGTGTTTGCGTTATGTGTCGATTGTGATTAAAATATAGGTAACGTGTGTAACACCCAAAAGTGCGTAAAGCAAAAAGGGATCGAGTATACTCACAGATCGTGTTTAGTAAATAAACACTCTCTTGGATTGAGGGGAGTGCTGAAATGTTAGCCTGATTACAGAATGATAGCGTAAGTGAAGAACGGCGCGATGCAAGTGAATAGTGGCGGATTGTTATCCGATCGGATGACCTTCCAGACGGATGGTCATCCGGACGGATGCCCATTCGTTCAGAGGGTAATCCATTTGGGATGGATGTGTTTGTGTATGATGGCTTTGAAGTTTTTGTTGTAGCATTTTAAAAACAAAGAAGTATCTCTACTTTTCAGGTCGTCCGGTCAAACGGTCGCCCGGTCGGATGGTCGTTCACTCGGATAGCGATCCGTTCTAAGTGAGATATTTCAGGAGAACAAGTTCACAGCAGAATAGTCATTCGACCGGATTGTGACAACTGTGCTCTTTAATCGATGAACAATGCAAAACAATGTTAATTATCAATAATACAATGTGTTTTGGTGTTATTATATGTGTTTTATGTGTTTGATGATTTCACAGTTCGATTCGATTCGATTTCAGACTCTAAATCGCTTTCTGGAAAGTTATACGCAAACTATTGCGTAAACGCAGTCAGTTTAACGCGAAAAACACTCTGGGATAGTGAAATAGGCTTAACATACCTTAAATAACCTTCACATAAGTTAGAAATAAGTTTTGGATGGTTTGTTGTGTTGAAAGCAAATCTATTCGATCGAAGGGACTATTTATGTCAAACTGCGAAACTATACCGACTCGTATGGTGTCGAACAGTCCGGAACTTGATCATAAGCTAAACATACCATAAATAACCTAAACATAGCTTAGAAATAAGCTTTGAGGGGTTCGGTGTGTGATAACATGCTTATTTGATCTTACAGGGACTAAAAGTGTCAAAAATGACGTAAGTTTGCATTTTCACGCATATCTTACGTTCTGATCACATCTGGACACCCAAAAAATTATTTAATCATTAAAATATTTTATTTTAGTGATTGGCATGATAAAATTCCATTCTTCGCTTAATTTGGATCGTTTTTGCGTTCGTTACGACTTCCGTCATAATGAACCGAACAACGCGATCGTACGACCAAACGAACTGACATCCGAGATATTTTTGAGCATGTTTTGAGTTCCCAATACTTTAACATCATTTTAGAGCCTTGAAATGAGGTTAACAGGGCTTAAACGTGTCAAAAATGGGCCGAAATGCATGTTTTGCAAGTTCAGGGACTAAAACTGACAATCTGTCAAAGATGGTCAGGCGGGGCGCGTAAGACTAAGTGAAGTCTTATGCGGGGCGCGAGGGCATGTCAGACAGAGACATTGAATTTGGTCATTTAGCTCGTTTTTGCTGGTTTTGATCTCTAGTTTTCAATGCTAGGGGTTGGTTTGTGTGGGGAACAAGTCCCCCAATCAGTCCTTAACACTTGTATGGCTTGGATCATGCCCTCTTCTCCAAGGAATGATCCTAACGATTTGCGAAAAACTATATATAGCCCATCTATTTCACTTGTTTCTTTGCTCATTCCCTTCTTCTCTTCTCTACATCTGCATTAGGAGCTCTCTCAATCTGATTTGGAACTTGGTTTTCTTGTAGAAAAGATAGCAAGGACCCTTGGTGAGCAACCTTTCATTCTTTTTATTGCTTTCTTAGTTTGAAAGTCAAATATAGTTTGACTTTCAGCTTTGACCACGAGTTGGTCAATGAGAAGTTCGCTTGAACTGCGCAACGTGAGCGTAATCACGTTGGTTATACTCCTTAGTGACTATAACCACTGATTACCACGTTGACTAGGTGTAGTGACGAGTCAAAGTTTCGGTCAAAATGCGTTTTAGCACGCATTTTGCCATGGAACTACTATTAGGTATCAAAACACTTTGTTTTGATACCAAATCAGTAGGTTAAACATGTTTTGACATGTTTAACTCGTCACTAATAGTTAGTGCTTGTTTAGAGTCGTAAGTCGAGCGGTCTAAACCACCGCTTAGACTTTCGAGCTCGACCCGTTTGGTCGATCTTTATGTTTAGTGATCATAGTTGCATAGGGAATACCCTTCCGAGGTTATACCTTATGGTCACCGAGTTTAAGTAGTTGTATGATACGAAGATTATATGCCTTAGGTAAATCACCAAAACGCCCTTTTCATGCATAATTGGACTTTAAGCATATGTAACCTAACTTTTGTCACCTAAACTGATTATGCAACCTATTTAAACATGTTTAGGCATATAATACTTGTCATAGGACTAGTTAGACGTCTCGAACGTGCATTTACACGCACGACACGTTAAAGTAGTGTAAGCTACCTTAATGGGTCGCGATGGGTCGAAAGCAATTATGTTAGGTTCCGATTTAGAATGTAGGCTTTGTTAAACCATATCACATGAGTTCCTGCACTCATTTGGTTTACAAGACCTCATTCTTTCCGATCTTCCTATTTAGGCGTCTATTGTTTGACTAGCGATCCGATACTAGGTACCACTTGATTCCTTGATTGCCCGAGCATTGATAGTTCACTAAATCAGGGATACCCTACAATCTCAAGTGAGTACATAGTTCCCCTATTTTACTGTTTTCAATTGTTTTGGGGTGATTCATATGTACAAAACGATATCAAGGTTTAAACGATGATTTCAAAAACGATTAAAGATGGTTTATACTAAACTAATAACGATTTCAATAAGGTGAGCCGACCAGTATTAGGTTATGGTACCATAGGATCTGACAAATCCCGTTATCAGACTACACCCATGGTTATGTGTGGGGGTTATGTAGGTAACGACCGAATGTAATGATTGTTAACTTACCCTTTGGTGGTTTGTTAATACGAGAAACGAGTTAGACGAGTCACGAAGGTTTGAATGTTGTTAGTGAGATGACAAAAAGTAGTTTCACTATTGTTGATGCACTTGTGTCTGTACTTTGTCTGTATTTGGTCACGATGTAAACGATGTCCTTGTCAATCCTGTAAGTTTGACCAAGTCAACTGTTCTCCTAGTTTGACTTGGCCAAACAGTTAGTATATGGTTATTTATGGTCTGTCTCGAAGGATGAGACATCGAAGGATGATGTGGATCCTTCGATGTGCTCGAAAGATTAACCTTCGATAGTTAACCTTCGATAGATGCAGTTGGACCTCGAAGGATATACCATCCTTCGAGATATATGTGTATCGTTCGAGAGCTGGATACTCGACAGATGATCTATCGAGCAGTCCACTTGATCCTTCGGTCAGACCTGCTGTGTATGGGTATAAATACCCATGAAGTGTGTTGTTTTGAGGTGAGACTTGAGAGACTTGTTAGATAGATGCACACATAGAGAGAGTTTGAGAGCATTCTATCCAAACACACACACACACACTAGAGAGTTTGCAAGTTAGATTCGTAAACATTGTGCTTGTAACCGGAACCTTCATTCGTATTAATACAGTGGTGTTAATCGGTGAATCCTTGTGTGTTTGTGTTTATACTTGTCTCATCCCGGTTTGCTTGCTAGCTTGGATTCCGCACTCGCTAGTGGGTTTGTATAACAAGGTTTAGGTTCGTCATCCTCCGAAGAGGGACCTACAAGTGGTATCAGAGCCGTGGCTCTTTTCCTTGTTTAAAACCGGGTTTTGTTCAAGTCTTGGGTTAGTTTTCGTCAGATCTGGAAAACTAACAGTCGCTGTGTTCTTGATGATCTTATCATCTTCATATTTCGAAAGATAAAGTTCATCTTTTTCTTCATACTTCGAAGGATCATTAAGAACCTCGAAAGATCAAAATAGTATTTCGAAAGATCATCTTTTCCAGTCAACTGATTCGAAAGGTCAAACCTGATTTCGAAAGGTCAAAACTTATTTTGAAAGGTCATCACAACAGAATCGATAGATCATCTATTTGTTCGAAGGGTCGTCTTCACAGTTAAACAACTTCGAAGGGTCATTTTTTGTTTTTCGAAGGATCAAGCTAAAATTCGAAGGGTTATTTTTGTTTTTCAAAAGATCAAGCAACAATTCGAAGGGTCATCTCAACAGTGTCTCTCAAAGTTGTTGTTGATCTGTTTGTTTCGAAAGATATATTCGAAGGATAACTTTCATGGTTCAGATCAGAGATATTCGAAAGATATTTTGAAGTTTAGTTTTGTGCCGCCCAAGAAAATAAAGGGACCTACTTGTTGTTTGGTTGTGCACCGCCCAAAAGCACCGTCATTTTGTTGATTGGGGCACCGCCCAAGTGACCAATAAGCTTTGGTCGGTTGTTGTTGGGTTCACGGGCTAAAGCACCGCCCACAAGAAAACAAATAACTCTTGTTTGTTGTTGGTACTCACTGCCCAAGAAAACAAAGACTTTTTGTTGGTTATTGTTTGTGGTCACCGCCCCAAATAGACCAATAAATTTTGTTGGTTCTTGTGATCACCGCCCAAGGTTCACGGCCCAAGAGACCGCCCCAAGTGACCAATAATTTGGTTGTTTGTTGTTTGTGATCAGATATTAAATTCGAAGGATCTATATTAAATCACGGCCCACTTTCTTGTTGATTGGTGTGCACCACCCAAGTAACAAATCAGCTTGGTTGTTTGTTGATTGGTGTTCATTGCCCAAGGATCACGGCCCAAAGCACCACCCAAGAAAATAATTAAAAAAAAAATATCATTGTGTTCACTTTTCAACGGACTGCCAATTTTGTTGATTATTGTGCGCCGCCCAAGTGACTAATAATCATCAACCTTTATGCCGCCCAAGTGACCAATAATCATCAACCCTTTCACCGCCCACTTTTAGATAAACACTTCAAAAGACATATGTTGGCTGTTGATCACCGCCCAAGGCACCAACCAAGTGTCCAATAAGCTTGTTTTGTTTGCTGTTGGTATTCACGGCCCACGTTTAGAAAATCACCAAAGCCCAAGATCTGCTAATCATTTTTATTTTCGTTTGTATCAACTTACGAAAGATCATATCTTTCGAGACCGGTTTGGTGTTTGTCTTTCGTGTGATCTTTCGGTTGATCCTTCGACAGTGGAAAATACACGTGTACAAGTTTATCTCCATCAAGGGCCGAATCTCCCACACCACCTCGAATTACTGCAGAAATGGGAACAAACGGTCAATGGGATCCATCCGCGTGGACTACAACATCCTTGGCTTCGCAATCATCTGATACGCAATCATCTGCTTCTCAATCTGCAACAGATTTCAAGACTGCTTGGATGCAGGCTATTGCCCCACCTTCAGCTGCCATGATATCTGCAAATCAGTGGGCATCAGTTACCAATCAAAGGCAATGTGAACCGAAAATAACAACAGATTGGTTTGACAATCCAATACAAGTTCCTGTAAAGCCGGCTCCAACCACAGACTTGTATGGAAATCCATTACCCCCAGTTGGTTTACAACACCATCGTTCTACTGTAAAACCATCATCTCTTGACCCAAAGAATAATAGTCAGACAAAATCGACGTTGTATGCTGAAATTGTCAAAGATGCAAGCAATGGTGAAGCCTCGGGAAATGATGACAATACTGAACATGACAGAAGTTCAGATGAAGATGTTTCAACTTCAGTTGAGGGTGATACAACTTCAAGTTCAAGCGAGGATGGATCTGAATGTGAATCATCAAGGAAGGTTATTAATTCTGATGCAGAAAGGTCAACACCTGAGAGTGATTCCAGTCAGGTATGTGTCGATGAACCCACTGCTGTAGATTGTGATAATTGTGCTAGATTAACTGTTGAATGTGCTAAATGTGTAGAATATGCAGAAAAGGAAAGTCTTTTTGACATCACACACAAACACAATCAAGAATTGATTGTTGATCTGTCTAAAGCAACTGAGGCTAACTTGTTTTTAACAAGAAATGAAAAAGAGTTTAAAGCAACAATTGCGTCATTAAAATATGATGTTTCTGAACTTCAAAAGGCTGTTTTGAGAAAACAACATGCTAATAATAATTTAATTGACACAATTGAACAACAGATGGTAGAGTTAGCCACAGTCAAGTGTGAATGTGAAACAATCAAGCAGAAATTGGAAAGCTATTCCAATTCCCGCTATGTATTGGATCACATTATTGATGTTCAAAAGAAAAAGAAGGATGAAAAATTCATTGGTGTAGGATACAAATCATGTCCTCCACCAATGAATCATAACTACTCCAAGTTGCCTAATGACGAGGATATGCCCCGTTTTGAACCTACAGTGCCACTCTGTCTTGATGATTTTGCAGTAGGCCTCGGGTTCACAACTGGTACATCATCCTCAGGGCAATCTGAGTCTGAGAATGTGAACAATTCATTGTGTGCTAAGGAACAGAGTCCTCCCATCATTGAGGATGCTGATTCTTCTGATGATGAATCTGATGATACCATCCCAGCAAAGTCTGATGCGGTAGTCAAAGATGAGGACATACCTCTCGAGAACTACATTCTATGTGATCCTCCTGCAAAAACCGCTAAGACTGTTGCGATCGAGTCCACTGCTGAGAAAGAGTCGGAGAGTGTGAGTTTGCTGTACACTCTTGTTGGTGATGATAAAATCTACTCTGACAAAGTTTTTCCTATTAAGAATGTTAATCAATCTTTAATAAATGAAGTCTTTGAAAAGTCGACAAGTAAGTTTTTGGGAAAGGCAGGACCACATGTTACAGTTACGCAGTGTCCTCCTATTCCAAAGGCCGAAATTCGAAAACAATATGGAAATCAAAAATTACCAACAGAAAAGAGGCAGCCAAATCATACCAAACCTAAGGGAAAGGCACCGACTCAGGGTCAGAAGAAACAGACCCAAAAGAAAAACAAGAATGTGAACTTTGTGAAATCTAAGGGAACGGACAAAATCGAAACTTTTGAGAACAAATCTAACTTAGATTTTTTTAAACAAGCAACAGTGTTGAAAAGAAATAATCCAAACTGTTCAAAACCTAGTACCTCGGGATCACAAAGTTCATCGTCATCGGCAAGACGATCACATGATGCTTCGGGGATTGTTGAACGAAGTTATTGTTTTGAATGTGGTACAATTGGACATATAATTCGAAATTGTCCATATCTTCATAAGTTGAAAGCAAAGGTTGATGATCCCCGTGAACAAAATCATGCCGCCCAAGAGAATAGAAAAGGCAAACAGGGCGAAAACAAGAAAAGGGATCGGAAGATAAACTTCGTGAAATCAAGAGGAACTGGTAAAATTGATACTTTCAAAAGCAAATCCAATAAGGATTTTGTTAAACAAAGTAAAATTTTGAAAAGAAACAGTCTAAACAACTATACACAACACACAAACGGTTGTGATGTAGGACCAAGTACCTCAAGATCACGAAGTTCATCATCCAGCTATTACAATTATGATACTCCGAGGTTTGTTGAGCGGAGATCATGCTTTGAATGCTGTGAGTATGGACACATCATTAAGAATTGTCCATATCTCACCAAGAGAAAGTCAAAAATTGAAGTCCCCCATGGTAACAATTACCATAAAAGATCTGTTTCACCAAAACAGGACCCTCATCTTGTTAAACAACGAGAAAAGAAACAGAAAAAGAAACAAAGAAAAGAAGTTGAAAAGGCTTTGAAACCGGAGGTTATCCAAACAAAACCTATTAAATCAGATGTTAAACATGAAAAACAGAAAGAGATTTGGATACCAAAACCGGTAACTGTTTCAGGGGGAGCTACATCAATTCCGAATCATCGGGAAATGGATGTTACAATTCTCGATGATGACGGACGACCCAAGTCTGTGAAGGCTTGGGTCCCCCTCTCCAACTAATCTCTGAATAAGTGTGCAGGATGTTCCAGGAGGAACTATTGATAGTTTTAGGATTGTTGATAGTGGAGCGTCCATGCACAAGATTGGAAACATAAGACTCCGAAATATTGATACATCTAGGAGAATGTTGTTGCCATTGATGGAGAGAGAGAGGAAAGAAAAAGAGAAAGAAGAAGAACGTGGTTGAATGAAGTTGCAAAATTCGACCAGATGAAGAACGCGCCAAAATTTGGTTGCTATGGTTTTTAATCGGGTTCTCAGGAAAGAATACAATGAACGATGTGCAGATGCCGTGGTGTAGATTGAACATCCGCACACCGCTTCTGAAAGAGAAAGACAAAGACCTTTTGCTGGTGCAATGTGGAAGACCAGCCGGAACCAAAGGTTTTTGATCGTGTTGCTGTGAAGAGATTTTTCAGTAGCTACAAAATCGACTTTGAAGTCCACATCCAGTGGATGTCCAGTTTGGGAGAGTGCTCAGATTCCTTGCAATGCACGAAGCAGTTGCAGTATACGGTTTTTAAATTTCTAATTTCTCCTATACTTGTTGATTTTTAGGCTGCTATATGAATTATATCGTCTTGTACAGCACTCTTTGGCCTGACACGTTGATCTCGAATATCACCTCACACGTGATTGTTTCTTTATGAAACTCGTCAATGTTGTTATGGTCCGCACCGCTTACCGACGTGCCAACTGATTTTCCCAAAATTCGATAAATCTTTTCTGATAAAAACTTAATTTGGGTAACCGGCATTAAGGTCAAGCAAGAGTAAAACCAACATCGGAAAATCATTTTTGTAAATATCTTGGTGTTTTAAATTTCTCTTAGTTTATTGATTTTAGGGGGAGTAAATCCAAAAATATGAAAATCCAAAAACATCGAAAAATTTCAAAAACACAAAAACAATAGAAAATCAAAAATGAGTTTCCTGGCGAGCAAAAGAGAAAATGATAGTACATCAGTGGTCTATCCAAGCCTCTTTAAACCCTAAATGAAAAACGATAAGCAGCTCTATATAAGATGTATCGGTAGGCTCACAATCATGTTAAAGTGTGCAGGGTGATATAAATCTTAAACCGACTAAAGACCAGGTGGGAACCATTCATTGGCATATGGTCTTAGTACCGAAATTTCGTTTGATAGATTGCCGTGGTTCTGAGATATTCGGTCTTTATGTTGCTTATCATCTGGGTATCATGGTTGCTTCTATAAATAGACTAAGTCTAAGATCTTCCATGATACTATACATACGTGTATATATTGCATACTGCATTCGACCTCAATAAGTGATAAACAATCACATGTCCATAACAAATAAGTGATAAAATATCACATTATCCGGGAGTCAAGTTCGTCTCTCTGCTGTACGAAAGTACTGACCTGTTCACGGACTTGCTCCTGTGCCCTCATGCATATGAAAATCAAGTTCCTCATCAATAAGTGATTTTATCACATAGGGCTTGTTTTCAAATCAAAATAAGTGAGAATCTCACATCATATACGGTCAAACAGATGATAATCGGTATACTCACCGGTAAGATGAACCATCGTGCATACCTTGATACGGGAATGTGTCGTGATGTGGATGAACACCGGTCAGTAAGTTTAAATCATAACTTAATGTATCTCCTAAACATGATTACATCTGATAAGTTGAGCTTAAGTGGACAACAATACCGATAATTGTTATAGGATGCTTATCTTAATGTTAACTAACTGAACAACAAGAGTGTTTTGGCATGACCGTACACTGATATGATTCTCTTACCCTCGAAACTCGCAAAAAGAATGTATGTATATATTTATTTACTGCTTTCAGTATTTACATTTAGAAAAGTCAAAAATCCCAAAAAGATTTTAGGTGTGTTTTAATTTAAACTTTATAAAAGCGAAAAAGATTTTATTTCTATTTTATTTTCGATCGTACGATGTTGGAACTCGAGTCTTCGTTGCCTGAAACCTGAACGAAACCGAAATGACTAAATCTTCATAAACGGTCGAAATTTGCATGTTTTGAAAGTTGAAATCTGAAATTGATAAATTTGAAAAACTTTCAAACTGTCGGACGGTGTTTGACTGTGACATGGTCATCCGTGTGTCACTTGTTTATGATTAACTATATTCCAAGCAGTTGTTCTCATTACGCGTTTAGATTTCTTGCATGTGCAGATTCTAAAGGCTAGGAGAACATGGTCAATGAC
The DNA here is from genome assembly GCF_002127325.2 of Helianthus annuus. Lineage (NCBI taxonomy): Eukaryota > Viridiplantae > Streptophyta > Magnoliopsida > Asterales > Asteraceae > Helianthus > Helianthus annuus. The sequence continues at coordinate 110,129,429 of NC_035438.2, read as the reverse complement.
AAAGCTTTGGAATGAAGACACGACGAGAAGGCACTCAAAAGATGAAGATGATCGAGTTGCCGCTGGCCATCATCAACACCACAAGGATCTCACTTCATAAAGATAAAGTATTTCACGAGCATAACTTGTCACACCCCCCAAAATCCACCTGCGGAGTATCACCGCTTGGGAGCGTGACTGACCAGGATCAAGCCACCAATCATATCGAACATGTAATTAATGTCAAGTATAATAAATGTAAACAAATCATTCAATACGATTGATGTTCCAACAAAACATAGTTTAAGTTGCGGAAGCGTAACAATGAGAATCCAATGTATGTAAATAGTTCAAGTGTTGTAAGTTTATCAAAACATCCACGATCCATGCACCACAACGACCTGCTCCTCCCTGTGCAAGCTCCATATGTACCTAATGTCCTGCAAGGCATGCAGCAGAAAGTCAACAACTAGTTGAGCGAGTTCACAGTTAACAGTTCAGTAATAGTATTGCGTGAGTAGTAGTATGTTCGTTCGTTATGTCACGTATCGTACTAGTTTCCATCGCGGCCTCCCAGGCAGGTATGCGAAGATATTAGGGGATGTTCATCCCAAGTATTCTAGACTAGGTTTATCTGTATCGCGGCCGACCAGGCAGGTGTGCGAAGATTAGTAAACTACAGTTCGCGGCCTTCCAAAGGCAGGTGTGCGAAGTCAGTCATAATATCGCGGCCAACCCTTGGCAGGTGTGCGAAGATCAGTTCAATAAGTGTTACTAGTCTAGTCGTAGTTCAATCAGCGGAGTATGTACCATAGTTCATCAAATCACATCACTACGTTCCAATATAGATAAGTACCAGTAAACAATCAAATCCCATTCCCACCCTGGGAACCCCATGCCTTGGCTGTGTGAACTCACCTTGGTTTGCTCGGTATGTTATTGCTTCTAGGGTTTATAAATCTCTAAGTCCGTAACACACGACCTAGGATGTGTTGCACATGATACGATGTAAGTGTTTGCATCAAATTAGGGTTTGCAAATCGTTGGCATTCAAGCAGTTGTGTCTTGTGTGTTTATTGTGTACACGACGATATTACATATAATGTTCACACACGCCGAATCATACCGTTGCACACTATTATTCACATAGAATCATACGTCATACAGGCTTAACAGGACTAACATAGTATCGTGTAGCTACTTGTTTCAATTTGACAATTACACAGCATCATACAGTTACACAATATCAGACAAGTGTGTGTGTGGGGGGGGGGGTTTCCCCTGTTTGAAACTCGAATAACACATGACATAGCATACAACCTCGGGCATATAACCAACATACAAATTCGGACATGTATGATCATATTAATCTCGGTCCAATAGTTAGTTCATTAAACTCGGTCCAATATATAATCATTAAACTCGGTCCAATATATAATCATTAAACTCGGACACATGAACTTAATATACTCGGCCCAAAGGGAACTTAATAAACTCGGTCCAAGGGAACTTAATAAACTCGGACCTACACATACTCGGACCATTTGATATACATTAAACTCGGTCTACACAAATCAATATACTCGGACCTTCCATCATCAATAAACTCGGACCTTAATCATTCAAGAAACTCAGACATGTCACAAGATTAAAGGTCGGACTCTCCATAATTTAAGAAACTCGGACATTATGCATGTGTTTAAACTCAGACATACTTGACTGATTTAAACTCGGACCAAAGCAAGAGCATAAAATTCGGACCTTGTGCTTTCTTATTTACAAACTCAGACAACTTGAAAAAATCAAAGCTCGGACATAACAATATCACTTAAACTCAGACAGTTACATGCGTGAACTTCAATTTGCACAGAATCAATATGATCAGAACAGTTACGTATGCGAATATGAAACCCTAAATTCATTCATTTAGGCTGCAGAACTATAATCGATCAACCGATGCTTTACAACGAATAATCATTACAAGAACAATCTAATGAGCATACAACTATTCCTATTCGTTTCTCAAAAATCAGGATCCACAAACATAGAAGTATTATATGTAAAGCTAGGGTTTTTCATGAATCACCCAATCAACAATTAATCACAACAATGGTTAGACAATTACCTTGATTCGATTCTAGATGGATTGGTAATCAACTTGATGCAAAACAACTTGTGAATCCAAGAATGATAAGAAGATGGTTGTAGAGAGGATTAGAGGAGGTGAAAGTACGTGTTTTGGTTTCTTGTGATGATTAGGGAATGATTAGTGAAAGAGATTAGGGTTTTAAGTTGTTAAAGTTTCACTATTCGCACAAAACACCCTAAGGAATTATCTATCACATATTTCATGCACAAGATATACAATTTACAGTTTCACCACCACCTTTAAGTATTTGACAAATCATTCACCAGCAATACATAACCATGCATACTCACACAATACAATTCATCGTATTTAAAACGCATACAATTTCGTAGCAATTTATTTGTGCAATCAATCAACTAAGCAATACAAGAACGTGCAATAAATGCGAAACAGAAATCTTGGAAATTCGAGTTGTCACATTATCCCCAACTTGAAAGAAATTTCGTCCCGAAATTTGGTACGCACTCACTGGGGAAGCTAGGTAAGTTATATCGTTCACTGGTTTTCTTGGGGTGTCACATCATCCCCCCGTTGATTTGGAATTTCGTCCCGAAATTCAGTAGTAGTAGCTTCAGCCTCAGTAGTGGTTGCATTGGTTTCGAATAACTGGGGTACTTTTCTGTCATCCGGTTTTCGCGTTCCCAGGTGTACTCTGGGTCACGTCGGGAGTTCCAACGAACTCGAACAAGAGGGTTTCTCTTGTGTTTGAGGACCTTAACATCCCGGTCCGTGGTTTCGACTGGTTCCTCGACGAACTGCAACCGCTCGTCGATAGTAGGTTCCTTAAAAGGAATTATGAGAGTCTCATCTGACAGACACTTCTTCAGATTCGACACGTGAAATACATTGTGAACTGTACCGAGTTCAGCTGGTAGGTTCAGTCTGTAGGCTACTGGGCCTATTCTTTCAGTGATTTCGAACGGTCCAATATACCGTGGATTGAGTTTGCCTCGTTTACCAAAACGAACCACACCCTTCCAGGGTGAGACTTTTAATAAAACCCGGTCCCCGACCTGAAATTCCAATGGTTTCTTACGCTTATCCGCGTAGCTTTTCTGGCGATCGCGAGTTGTCGCCATGCGTTGTCGTATCTGTGCAATTCGTTCAGTAGCGTCAACTACCATTTCTGGGCCTGTAATCTAACTATCCCCCCCCCCACCTCTGCCCAACCGAGAGGTGACCGGCATTTACGTCCGTACAATGCCTCGAATGGAGCGGCTTGTATGCTGGTGTGATAACTGCTATTATACGAAAACTCCACTAACGGGAGATGCTTTTCCCAGCCGTTGCCGAAATCGATAACACATGCCCGAAGCATGTCTTCAAGAGTCTGGATCGTTCGCTCAGACTGCCCATCCGTCCGAGGATGATATGCTGTGCTCATGTCTAATCGTGAGCCGAAAGATTTGTGCATCGCTGGCCATGGTTCTGACGTGAATCGTGCATCCCGATCCGAAATAATGGTGGTGGGCACCCCGTGCCTCGAAACAACTTCTTTAAGATAAATGTCTGCGAGAGTGGAGAACTTATCCGTTTCTTTTATAGCCAGGAAGTGTGCAGACTTGGTGAGTCGATCCACGATCACCCATATAGTATCATTCGCACGCTGGGATCTAGGTAAGCCTGTAACGAAGTCCATGGAAATTTCTTCCCATTTCCACTGTGGTATCCTGGGTTGCTGAAGTAGGCCTGAGGGTTTCTGATATTCAACCTTGACTCTGGCACAGGTCAAGCACTTGTCAACATAGGTGGCGATGTGGGCCTTCATGCTAGGCCACCAATAAGTAGTTCTGATGTCGTGGTACATTTTGTCTGACCCTGGATGTACCGAGTAGCGAGACTTGTGTGCTTCACCCCACACAAGCTCTCGTAAACCGCCATAAAGTGGGACCCAAATACGCCCCGTTACATAGTAGGCGCCGTCTTCCTTTTGTTCTAATCGTTGCCTTGATCCGCGTTAGGCTTCAGCCCTGACGTTTTCTGGTTTCAATGCGTCAACCTGAGCACTTCGTGTCTGAGCAGGAAGACTGGACTGAATTGTAAGCTGTAGCGCTCGCACGCGCTTAGGTAGGGTGTCCTTTCGACTGAGGGCGTCGGCCACAACATTGGCCTTGCCTGGATGATACTTGATGGCGCATTCGTAGTCGTTCAGTAGTTCAACCCATCTCCGTTGACGCGTGTTCAAATCCTTCTGCTTAAAATATGCTCGAGACTTCTGTGATCGGTGTAAATCGTGCACCTAGTACCGTACAGGGAGTGTCGCCATATCTTAAGCGCGAAAACAACAGATCCCAGCTCTAAATCGTGCGTCGTGTAGTTCCGTTCATGAATCTTGAGTTGTCGCGAAGCGTAAGCAATTAACCTTATCCCGTTGCATCAACACACGACCAAGACCCTGTATCGATGCGTCACAATAAACCACGAAGTCATCTGTGCCCTCCGGCAATGAGAGAATAGGTGCACTGCAAAGCCTATCCTTTAAGTACTGAAAAGCGGTCTCTTGGGAATCTCCCCAACGGTAGGTGACACCTTTCTGTGTCAGCATAGTAAGCGGCTGCGTGATCTTCGAAAAGTCTTTGATGAATCGTCTGTAGTACCCTGCCAAACCCAAGAATTGGCGTATTTCCGTCGGTGTACGCGGTGCAGACCAGTTCCTGATCGAATCTATCTTGGATGGATCGCATCCCTGTTCACCACATGGCCTAAGAAGTGGACTTCACGTAGCCAGAAGTCGCATTTAGAAAACTTTGCGTACCATTGCTCCTTTCGAAGAAGTTCCAAGATAAGACGTAAGTGCTGCTCGTGCTCCTCCTGACTCTTGGAGTAGATCAGAATGTCGTAGATGAAGACAATGACGAATTTGTCCAGGTAGGGTTTGCACACCCTGTTCGTAAGGTCCATAAATACGGCAGGTGCGTTCAATAATATCAAACCATCCATCATATCAAACATAAAGTATAGTAGTTAAAAATAATTCATAAAACCCAATACATTTGATGTTCAAACCAAACTTAGTTTGTATAGCGGAAACATAATAATGAAAACTCAAAATAAGTTATAAATTCAAATATCGTTCATTGCGTCTCCTCGTCCTAACACGAAAGCTTGACCTCTTGCCTCGTTGGCATTGTTGTTGTTGTTTCCCCTGTTGTTGTTGTTGTTCCCGTTGCCCTGGTTATTGTTGTGGTTCTGATTCTGGTTCAACTGAGGGCAATCGCGTTTGTAATGACCTTCTGCCCCACACTGGAAACATCCCCGGTTTCCACGCTGTGGTTGCTGCTGTTGCGGGTTTTGAGGAACTGGTGGCGGAAATTGCTGATCCTGGTTTGCAGGTCGAGAGCTTCTACAATCCTTAGCCTCATGACCCATCTTGAGGCACCTTTGACAACGTTCCCTGCGACATCTTCCGCTGTGGTGCCTGTTGCACTTATTACACAGTGGGTGAATTCCCCGATATCCACCCTGCCCCTGACTGCCAGATGATTGCTGACTCGAGTTCTGATAGTCATTTGTCTTGCGCTGCTGAGACTGAACAGAAACCGATCCCTTGCTGGAATCCCCCTCCCATTTCCTCTTGTTGTCACTGGGAGTAGCAGAAGTGGTGACAGCAGCAGTGGTAGCCTTGACACGTTTTGGCAGTCTGTTCTGATCCACTACCTGATCTGTAATACGGTGAGCGAGGCGCTGAATAGCCTGAATGTTGTCAAGATTGGCCGATGTCACATGGCTCTGGATCTCTGGCGCCAATCCCTTGAGATACATCTCAATGCGCTTGTACGGAGGGTCTACCATAGTTGGACACAGCACGGCCAGCTCGTTTGACCGTTTAGTATACGCTTCGATCTCAGATCCAACCATTTTCAAATTGTACAGCTCGTCTTCCAACTTGTGAATATCTTCACGCGTGCAATATTCCCTTTTGATAAGTTCCTTGAATCGTTCCAGGGTGTGGCGTTAGCAGCTGCCAACCCTAAGATCTGTACTTGCGCGTTCCACCAAGTCAACGCGATTCCTTCCAAAGTGCCAGTGGCGTACTTGACCTTGCGAGCCTCAGGGCACTCGCACATTTCGAATACTGACTCTAGCTTTTCAAACCAATGGAGGAGTCCCACTGCCCCCTCGGTGCCACTGAAAGAATTTGGACGACAGTCCATGAAGTTCTTGAAAGTGCAGACAGGCTGCTGCGCGTGTTGACCCGCTTGAGCTGCTGCAACTGCCGCAGCAACTTGAGCTTGAACGAAAGCCTCTAGCTGGGCTTGTGTCATGCTAATTCTTCCAGACATGATCTTCATAGTAAAAGTAATGTAAGTGAAAGTGGTTCGCGAGTAGAGCGATGACAGAAAAGTGTAAGCACGTAGGTGTTCTCAAGCAATAACAAGTAGTGAGCAAAGTAACGTAAGCATACTACGAGCAAAGTTCTATGCAGTTCTAGCGAGCAGGTAATAAACATAAACCTTATTACCTAGGATGTCGAGTCTTGCACGTGGAGCGAAGCGTCGTTGTGGATCGTTGAGAGCACTGTTCTGGTTATAGTCTGGTTTTAATAAAAACGTTTTTCCCATATTAAAACCAAGTTCTCTATAACCAATGGCTCTGATACCAATCTGTCACACCCCCCAAAATCCACCTGCGGAGTATCACCGCTTGGGAGCGTGACTGACCAGGATCAAGCCACCAATCATATCGAACATGTAATTAATGTCAAGTATAATAAATGTAAACAAATCATTCAATACGATTGATGTTCCAACAAAACATAGTTTAAGTTGCGGAAGCGTAACAATGAGAATCCAATGTATGTAAATAGTTCAAGTGTTGTAAGTTTATCAAAACATCCACGATCCATGCACCACAACGACCTGCTCCTCCCTGTGCAAGCTCCATATGTACCTAATGTCCTGCAAGGCATGCAGCAGAAAGTCAACAACTAGTTGAGCGAGTTCACAGTTAACAGTTCAGTAATAGTATTGCGTGAGTAGTAGTATGTTCGTTCGTTATGTCACGTATCGTACTAGTTTCCATCGCGGCCTCCCAGGCAGGTATGCGAAGATATTAGGGGATGTTCATCCCAAGTATTCTAGACTAGGTTTATCTGTATCGCGGCCGACCAGGCAGGTGTGCGAAGATTAGTAAACTACAGTTCGCGGCCTTCCAAAGGCAGGTGTGCGAAGTCAGTCATAATATCGCGGCCAACCCTTGGCAGGTGTGCGAAGATCAGTTCAATAAGTGTTACTAGTCTAGTCGTAGTTCAATCAGCGGAGTATGTACCATAGTTCATCAAATCACATCACTACGTTCCAATATAGATAAGTACCAGTAAACAATCAAATCCCATTCCCACCCTGGGAACCCCATGCCTTGGCTGTGTGAACTCACCTTGGTTTGCTCGGTATGTTATTGCTTCTAGGGTTTATAAATCTCTAAGTCCGTAACACACGACCTAGGATGTGTTGCACATGATACGATGTAAGTGTTTGCATCAAATTAGGGTTTGCAAATCGTTGGCATTCAAGCAGTTGTGTCTTGTGTGTTTATTGTGTACACGACGATATTACATATAATGTTCACACACGCCGAATCATACCGTTGCACACAATTATTCACATAGAATCATACGTCATACAGGCTTAACAGGACTAACATAGTATCGTGTAGCTACTTGTTTCAATTTGACAATTACACAGCATCATACAGTTACACAATATCAGACAAGTGTGTGTGTGGGGCGGGGGGGTTTCCCCTGTTTGAAACTCGAATAACACATGACATAGCATACAACCTCGGGCATATAACCAACATACAAATTCGGACATGTATGATCATATTAATCTCGGTCCAATAGTTAGTTCATTAAACTCGGTCCAATATATAATCATTAAACTCGGTCCAATATATAATCATTAAACTCGGACACATGAACTTAATATACTCGGCCCAAAGGGAACTTAATAAACTCGGTCCAAGGGAACTTAATAAACTCGGACCTACACATACTCGGACCATTTGATATACATTAAACTCGGTCTACACAAATCAATATACTCGGACCTTCCATCATCAATAAACTCGGACCTTAATCATTCAAGAAACTCAGACATGTCACAAGATTAAAGGTCGGACTCTCCATAATTTAAGAAACTCGGACATTATGCATGTGTTTAAACTCAAACATACTTGACTGATTTAAACTCGGACCAAAGCAAGAGCATAAAATTCGGACCTTGTGCTTTCTTATTTACAAACTCAGACAACTTGTAAAAATCAAAGCTCGGACATAACAATATCACTTAAACTCAGACAGTTACATGCGTGAACTTCAATTTGCAAAGAATCAATATGATCAGAACAGTTACGTATGCGAATATGAAACCCTAAATTCATTCATTTAGGCTGCAGAACTATAATCGATCAACCGATGCTTTACAACGAATAATCATTACAAGAACAATCTAATGAGCATACAACTATTCCTATTCGTTTCTCAAAAATCAGGATCCACAAACATAGAAGTATTATATGTAAAGCTAGGGTTTTTCATGAATCACCCAATCAACAATTAATCACAACAATGGTTAGACAATTACCTTGATTCGATTCTAGATGGATTGGTAATCAACTTGATGCAAAACAACTTGTGAATCCAAGAATGATAAGAAGATGGTTGTAGAGAGGATTAGAGGAGGTGAAAGTACGTGTTTTGGTTTCTTGTGATGATTAGGGAATGATTAGTGAAAGAGATTAGGGTTTTAAGTTGTTAAAGTTTCACTATTCGCACAAAACACCCTAAGGAATTATCTATCACATATTTCATGCACAAGATATACAATTTACAGTTTCACCACCACCTTTAAGTATTTGACAAATCATTCACCAGCAATACATAACCATGCATACTCACACAATACAATTCATCGTATTTAAAACGCATACAATTTCGTAGCAATTTATTTGTGCAATCAATCAACTAAGCAATACAAGAACGTGCAATAAATGCGAAACAGAAATCTTGGAAATTCGAGTTGTCACATAACTCAAGGGGGAGCTTATGTTAAGGGGGAGTTTGTTAACACACTTCCTACATGATACGGGTAGTTTGTTGATACACTCTCTGCTTTCAATACGTGAAGACTTTGAAGATCCTCCGACATTGAAGACTTGAAAGGACATCAGAGTTTTGAGAACTCGAAGACCAAAGACCATCGAAGCTCGAGACGAGTCTACAACTAAAAGAAGATAAAGACAAAGCTACAGCCAAGGGGGAGTTTGTTGATGCACTTGTGTCTGTACTTTGTCTGTATTTGGTCACGATGTAAACGATGTCCTTGTCAATCCTGTAAGTTTGACCAAGTCAACTGTTCTCCTAGTTTGACTTGGCCAAACAGTTAGTATATGGTTATTTATGGTCTGTCTCGAAGGATGAGACATCGAAGGATGATGTGGATCCTTCGATGTGCTCGAAAGATTAACCTTCGATAGTTAACCTTCGATAGATGCAGTTGGACCTCGAAGGATATACCATCCTTCGAGATATATGTGTATCGTTCGAGAGCTGGATACTCGACAGATGATCTATCGAGCAGTCCACTTGATCCTTCGGTCAGACCTGCTGTGTATGGGTATAAATACCCATGAAGTGTGTTGTTTTGAGGTGAGACTTGAGAGACTTGTTAGATAGATGCACACATAGAGAGAGTTTGAGAGCATTCTATCCAAACACACACACACACACTAGAGAGTTTGCAAGTTAGATTTGTAAACATTGTGCTTGTAACCGGAACCTTCATTCGTATTAATACAGTGGTGTTAATCGGTGAATCCTTGTGTGTTTGTGTTT